>NC_090437.1:657476747-657808699 GCF_031143425.1 Pleurodeles waltl
AATCTGAGAGGAGCCACAAATTTCCTTCCACCCAGCGTTCCCCACATCTCCCGATAAAAATGATACCTCACTTGTGTGGGTAGGCCTAGCGCCCGCAACAGGGAAACGCCCCAAAGCGCAACATAGACACAGCCAAATTTTTGAAGGAAAACAGAGGTGTTTTTTGCAAAGTGCCTACCTGTAGATTTTGGCCTGTAGCTCAGCCGCCACCTAGGGAAACCTATCAAACCTGTGCATTTCTGAAAACTAGAGACCTAGGGGAATCCAAGATGGGGTGACTTGTGTGGCTCGGACCAGGTTCTGTTACCCAGAATCCATTGCAAACCTCAAACTTTGGCTAAAAAAACACATGTTCCTCACATTTCTGTGGCAGAAAGTTCTGGAATCTGAGAGGAGCCACAAATTTCCTTCCACCCAGCGTTCCCCCACGTCTCCCGATAAAAATGATACCTCACTTGTGTGGGTAGGCCTAGCGCCCGCGACAGGAAACGCCCCAAAGCGCAACGTAGACACCGCCAAATTTTTTAAGGAAAACAGAGGTGTTTTTTGCAAAATGCCTACCTGTAGATTTTGGCCTGTAGCTCAGCCGCCACCTAGGGAAACCTACCAAACCTGTGCATTTCTGAAAACTAGAGACCTAGCGAAATCCAAGATGGGGTGACTTGTGTGGCTCGGACCAGGGTTCTGTTACCCAGAATCCTTTGCAAAACTCAAAATTTGGCTAAAAAAACACATGTTCCTCACATTTCTGTGGCAGAAAGTTCTGGAATCTGAGAGGAGCCACGAATTTCCTTCCACCCAGCGTTCCCCCACGTCTCCGATAAAAATGATACCTCACTTGTGTGGGTAGGCCTAGTGCCCGCGACAGGAAACGCCCCAAAGCGCAACGTAGACACAGCCAAATTTTTTTAAGGAAAACAGAGGTGTTTTTTGCAAAGTGCCTACCTGTAGATTTTGGCCTGTAGCTCAGCCGCCACCTAGGGAAACCTATCAAACCTGTGCATTTCTGAAAACTAGAGACCTAGGGGAATCCAAGGTGGGGTGACTTGTGTGGCTCGGACCAGGTTCTGTTACCCAGAATCCATTGCAAACCTCAAATTTGGCTAAAAAAACACATGTTCCTCACATTTCTGTGGCAGAAAGTTCTGGAATCTGAGAGGAGCCACAAATTTCCTTCCACCCAGCGTTCCCCCACGTCTCCCGATAAAAATGATACCTCACTTGTGTGGGTAGGCCTAGCACCCGCGACAGGTAACGCCCCAAAGCGCAACGTAGACACAGCCACATTTTTGAAGGAAAACAGAGGTGTTTTTTGCAAAGTGCCTACCTGTAGATTTTGGCCTGTAGCTCAGCCGCCACCTAGGGAAACCTACCAAACCTGTGCATTTCTGAAAACTAGAGACCTAGGGGAATCCAAGATGGGGTGAGTTGTGTGGCTCGGACCAGGTTCTGTTACCCAGAATCCTTTGCAAACCTCAAAATTTGGGCTAAAAAAACACATGTTCCTCACATTTCTGTGGCAGAAAGTTCTGGAATCTGAGAGGAGCCACAAATTTCCTTCCACCCAGCGTTCCCCCACATCTCCGATAAAAATGATACCTCACTTGTGTGGGTAGGCCTAGCGCCCGCAACAGGAAACGCCCCAAAGCGCAACATAGACACAGCCAAATTTTTGAAGGAAAACAGAGGTGTTTTTTGCAAAGTGCCTACCTGTAGATTTTGGCCTGTAGCTCAGCCGCCACCTAGGGAAACCTATCAAACCTGTGCATTTCTGAAAACTAGAGACCTAGGGGAATCCAAGATGGGGTGACTTGTGTGGCTCGGACCAGGTTCTGTTACCCAGAATCCATTGCAAACCTCAAAATTTGGCTAAAAAACACATGTTCCTCACATTTCTGTGGCAGAAAGTTCTGGAATCTGAGAGGAGCCACGAATTTCCTTCCACCCAGCGTTCCCCCACGTCTCCCGATAAAAATGATACCTCACTTGTGTGGGTAGGCCTAGCGCCCGTGACAGGAAATGCCCCAAAGCGCAACGTGGACACAGCCAAATTTTTGAAGGAAAACAGAGGTGTTTTTTGCAAAGTGCCTACCTGTAGATTTTGGCCTGTAGCTCAGCCGTCACCTAGGGAAACCTACCAAACCTGTGCATTTCTGAAAACTAGAGACCTAGGGGAATCCAAGATGGGGTGACTTGTGTGGCTCGGACCAGGTTCTGTTACCCAGAATCCTTTGCGAAACTAAAAATTTGGCTAAAAAAACACATGTTCCTCACATTTCTGTGGCAGAAAGTTCTGGAATCTGAGAGGAGCCACGAATTTCCTTCCACCCAGCGTTCCCCACGTCTCCCGATAAAAATGATACCTCACTTGTGTGGGTAGGCCTAGTGCCCGCGACAGGTAACACCCCAAAGCGCAATGTAGACACCGCCAAATTTTTGAAGGAAAACAGAGGTGTTTTTTGCAAAGTGCCTACCTGTAGATTTTGGCCTGTAGCTCAGCCGCCACCTAGGGAAACCTACCAAACCTGTGCATTTCTGAAAACTAGAGAACTAGGGGGAATCCAAGATGGGGTGACTTGTGTGGCTCGGACCAGGTTCTGTTACCCAGAATCCATTGCAAACCTAAAAATTTGGCTAAAGAAACACATGTTCCTCACATTTCTGTGGCAGAAAGTTCTGGAATCTGAGAGGAGCCACAAATTTCCTTCCACCCAGCGTTCCCCCACGTCTCCCGATAAAAATGATACCTCACTTGTGTGGGTAGGCCTAGCGCCCGCAACAGGAAACGCCCCAAAGCGCAACGTGGACACATCCAAATTTGTGAAGGAAAACAGAGGTGTTTTTTGCAAAGTGCCTACCTGTAGATTTTGGCTTGTAGCTCAGCCGCCACCTAGGGAAACCTACCAAACCTGTGCATTTCTGAAAACTAGAGACCTAGGGGAATCCAAGATGGGGTGACTTGTGTGGCTCGGACCAGGTTCTGTTACCCAGAATCCTTTGCAAAACTCAAAATTTGGCTATAAAAACACATGTTCCTCACATTTCTGTGGCAGAAAGTTCTGGAATCTGAGAGGAGCCACGAATTTCCTTCCACCCAGCGTTCCCCCACGTCTCCCGATAAAAATGATACCTCACTTGTGTGGGTAGGCCTGGCGCCCGCGACAGGAAACGCCCCAAAGCGCAACGTAGACACCGCCAAATTTTTGAAGGAAAACAGAGGTGTTTTTTGCAAAGTGCCTACCTGTAGATTTTGGCCTGTAGCTCAGCCGCCACCTAGGGAAACCTACCAAACCTGTGCATTTCTAAAAACTAGAGACCTAGGGGAATCCATGATGGGGTGACTTGTGTGGCTCGGACCAGGTTCTGTTACCCAGAATCCATTGCAAACCTCAAAATTTGGCTAAAGAAACACATGTTCCTCATATTTCTGTGGCAGAAAGTTCTGGAATCTGAGAGGAGCCACAAATTTCCTTCCACCCAGCGTTCCCCCACATCTCCCGATAAAAATGATACCTCACTTGTGTGGGTAGGCCTAGCGCCCGCAACAGGAAACGCCCCAAAGCGCAACATAGACACAGCCAAATTTTTGAAGGAAAACAGAGGTGTTTTTTGCAAAGTGCCTACCTGTAGATTTTGGCCTGTAGCTCAGCCACCACCTAGGGAAACCTATCAAACCTGTGCATTTCTGAAAACTAGAGACCTAGGGGAATCCAAGATGGGGTGACTTGTGTGGCTCGGACCAGGTTCTGTTACCCAGAATCCATTGCAAACCTCAAAATTTGGCTAAAAAAACACATGTTCCTCACATTTCTGTGGCAGAAAGTTCTGGAATCTGAGAGGAGCCACAAATTTCCTTCCACCCAGCGTTCCCCCACGTCTCCCGATAAAAATGATACCTCACTTGTGTGGGTAGGCCTAGCGCCCGCGGCAGGAAACGCCCCAAAGCGCAACGTGGACAAATCCAAATTTGTGAAGGAAAACAGAGGTGTTTTTTGCAAAGTGCCTACCTGTAGATTTTGGCCTGTAGCTCAGCCGCCACCTAGGGAAACCTACCAAACCTGTGCATTTCTGAAAACTAGAGACCTAGGGGAATCCAAGATGGGGTGACTTGTGTGGCTCGGACCAGGTTCTGTTACCCAGAATCCATTGCAAACCTCAAAATTTGGCTAAAAAAACACATGTTCCTCACATTTCTGTGGCAGAAAGTTCTGGAATCTGAGAGGAGCCACGAATTTCTTTCCACCCAGCGTTCCCCCACGTCTCCCGATAAAAATGATACCTCACTTGTGTGGGTAGGCCTAGTGCCCGCGACAGGAAACGCCCCAAAGCGCAACGTAGACACCGCCAAATTTTTGAAGGAAAACAGAGGTGTTTTTTGCAAAGTGCCTACCTGTAGATTTTGGCCTGTAGCTCAGCCGCCACCTAGGGAAACCTACCAAACCTGTGCATTTCTGAAAACTAGAGACCTAGGGGAATCCAAGATGGGGTGACTTGTGTGGCTCGGACCAGGTTCTGTTACCCAGAATCCATTGCAAACCTCAAAATTTGGCTAAAAAAACACATGTTCCTCACATTTCTGTGGCAGAAAGTTCTGGAATCTGAGAGGAGCCACAAACTTCCTTCCACCCAGCGTTCCCCCACGTCTCCCGATAAAAATGATACCTCACTTGTGTGGGTAGGCCTAGCGCCCGCCACAGGAAACGCCCCAAAGCGCAACGTAGATACAGCCAAATTTTTGAAGGAAAATAGAGGTGTTTTTTGCAAAGTGCCTACCTGTAGATTTTGGCCTGTAGCTCAGCCGCCACCTAGGGAAACCTACCAAACCTGTGCATTTCTGAAAACTAGAGACCTAGGGGAATCCAAAATGGGGTGACTTGTGTGGCTCGGACCAGGTTCTGTTACCCAGAATCCTTTGCAAACCTCAAAATTTGGCTAAAAAAACACATGTTCCTCACATTTCTGTGGCAGAAAGTGCTGGAATCTGAGAGGAGCCACGAATTTCCTTCCACCCAGCGTTCCCCCACGTCTCCCGATAAAAATGATACCTCACTTGTGTGGGTAGGCCTAGCGCCCACAACAGGAAACGCCCCAAAGCGCAACGTAGACACCGCCACATTTTTGAAGGAAAACAGAGGTGTTTTTTGCAAAGTGCCTACCTGTAGATTTTGGCCTGTAGCTCAGCCGCCACCTAGGGAAACCTTCCAAACCTGTGCATTTCTGAAAACTAGAGACCTAGGGGAATCCAAGATGGGGTGACTTGTGTGGCTCGGACCAGGTTCTGTTACCCAGAATCCATTGCAAACCTCAAAATTTGGCTAAAAAAACACATGTTCCTCACATTTCTGTGGCAGAAAGTTCTGGAATCTGAGAGGAGCCACAAATTTCCTTCCACCCAGCGTTCCCCCACGTCTCCCGATAAAAATGATACCTCACTTGTGTGGGTAGGCCTAGCGCCCGCGACAGGAAACGCCCCAAAGCGCAACGTAGATACAGCCAAATTTTTTTAGGAAAACAGAGGTGTTTTTTGCAAAGTGCCTACCTGTAGATTTTGGCCTGTAGCTCAGCCGCCACCTAGGGAAACCTACCAAACCTGTGCTTTTCTGAAAACTAGAGAGCTAGCGAAATCCAAGATGGGGTGACTTGTGTGGCTCGGACCAGGTTCTGTTACCCAGAATCCTTTGCAAACCTCAAAATTTGGCTAAAAAAACACATGTTCCTAACATTTCTGTGGCAGAAAGTTCTGGAATCTGAGAGGAGACACAAATTTCCTTCCACCCAGCGTTCCCCCACGTCTCCCGATAAAAATGATACCTCACTTGTGTGGGTAGGCCTAGCGCCCGCGACAGGAAACGCCCCAAAGCGCAACGTGGACACATCCAAATTTGTGAAGGAAAACAGAGGTGTTTTTTGCAAAGTGCCTACCTGTAGATTTTGGCTTGTAGCTCAGCCGCCACCTAGGGAAACCTACCAAACCTGTGCATTTCTGAAAACTAGAGACCTAGGGGAATCCAAGATGGGGTGACTTGTGTGGCTCGGACCAGGTTCTGTTACCCAGAATCCTTTGCAGAACTCAAAATTTGGCTAAAAAAACACATGTTCCTCACATTTCTGTGGCAGAAAGTTCTGGAATCTGAGAGGAGCCACGAATTTCCTTCCACCCAGCGTTCCCCCACGTCTCCCGATAAAAATGATACCTCACTTGTGTGGGTAGGCCTAGCGCCCGCGACAGGAAACGCCCCAAAGCGCAACTTAGACACTGCCAAATTTTTTAAGGAAAACAGAGGTGTTTTTTGAAAAGTGCCTACCTGTAGATTTTGGCCTGTAGCTCAGCCGCCACCTAGGGAAACCTACCAAACCTGTGCATTTCTGAAAACTAGAGACCTAGGGGAATCCAAGATGGGGTGACTTGTGTGGCTCGGACCAGGTTCTGTTACCCAGAATCCATTGCAAACCTAAAAATTTGGCTAAAGAAACACATGTTCCTCACATTTCTGTGGCACAAAGTTCTGGAATCTGAGAGGAGCCACAAATTTCCTTCCACCCAGCGTTCCCCCACGTCTCCCGATAAAAATGATACCTCACTTGTGTGGGTAGGCATAGCGCCCACAACAGGAAACGCCCCAAAGCGCAACGTAGACACAGCCAAATTTTTGAAGGAAAACAGAGGTGTTTTTTGCAAAGTACCTACCTGTAGATTTTGGCCTGTAGCTCAGCCGCCACCTAGGGAAACCTATCAAACCTGTGCATTTCTGAAAACTAGAGACCTAGGGGAATCCAAGATGGGGTGACTTGTGTGGCTCGGACCAGGTTCTGTTACCCAGAATCCATTGCAAACCTCAAAATTTGGCTAAAAAAACACATGTTCCTCACATTTCTGTGGCAGAAAGTTCTGGAATCTGAGAGGAGCCACAAATTTCCTTCCACCCAGCGTTCCCCCACGTCTCCCGATAAAAATGATACCTCACTTGTGTGGGTAGGCCTAGCGCCCACAACAGGAAACGCCCCAAAGCGCAACGTGGACAAATCCAAATTTGTGAAGGAAAACAGAGGTGTTTTTTGCAAAGTGCCTACCTGTAGATTTTGGCCTGTAGCTCAGCCGCCACCTAGGGAAACCTACCAAACCTGTGCATTTCTGAAAACTAGAGACCTAGGGGAATCCAAGATGGGGTGACTTGTGTGACTCGGACCAGGTTCTGTTACCCAGAATCCATTGCAAACCTCAAAATTTGGCTAAAAAAACACATGTTCCTCACATTTCTGTGGCAGAAAGTTCTGGAATCTGAGAGGAGCCACAAACTTCCTTCCACCCAGCGTTCCCCCACGTCTCCCGATAAAAATGATACCTCACTTGTGTGGGTAGGCCTAGCGCCCGCGACAGGAAACGCCCCAAAGCGCAACGTAGATATAGCCACATTTTTGAAGGAAAACAGAGGTGTTTTTTGCAAAGTGCCTACCTGTAGATTTTGGCCTGTAGCTCAGCCGCCACCTAGGGAAACCTACCAAACCTGTGCATTTCTGAAAACTAGAGACCTAGGGGAATCCAAGATGGGGTGACTTGTGTGGCTCAGACCAGGTTCTGTTACCCAGAATCCTTTGCAAAACTCAAAATTTGGCTAAAAAAAAACATGTTCCTCACATTTCTGTGGCAGAAAGTTCTGGAATCTGAGAGGAGACACGAATTTCCTTCCACCCAGCGTTCCCCCACGTCTCCCGATAAAAATGATACCTCACTTGTGTGGGTAGGCCTAGCGCCCGCGACAGGAAACGCCCCAAAGCGCAACGTAGATACAGGCAAATTTTTGAAGGAAAACAGAGGTGTTTTTTGCAAAGTGCCTACCTGTAGATTTTGGCCTGTAGCTCAGCCGCCACCTAGGAAAACCTACCAAACCTGTCCTTTCCTGAAAACTAGAGACCTAGGGGAATCCAAGATGGGGTGACTTGTGTGGCTCGGACCAGGTTCTGTTACCCAGAATCCATTGCAAACCTCAAAATTTGGCTAAAAAAACACATGTTCCTCACATTTCTGTGGCAGAAAGTTCTGGAATCTGAGAGGAGCCACAAATTTCCTTCCACCCAGCGTTCCCCCACGTCTCCCGATAAAAATGATACCTCACTTGTGTGGGTAGGCCTAGCGCCCGCGACAGGAAACGCCCCAAAGCGTAACGTAGACACAGCCAAATTTTTGAAGGAAAACAGAGGTGTTTTTTGCAAAGTGCCTACCTGTAGATTTTGGCCTGTAGCTCAGCCGCCACCTAGGGAAACCTACCAAACCTGTGCATTTCTGAAAACTAGAGACCTAGGGGAATCCAAGATGGGGTGACTTGTGTGGCTCGGACCAGGTTCTGTTACCCAGAATCCATTGCAAACCTCAAAATTTGGCTAAAAAAACACATGTTCCTCACATTTCTGTGGCAGAAAGTTCTGGAATCTGAGAGGAGCCACAAATTTCCTTCCACCCAGCGTTCCACCACGTCTCCCGATAAAAATGATACCTCACTTGTGTGGGTAGGCCTAGCGCCCGCGACAGGAAACGCCCCAAAGCGCAACGTAGACACAGCCAAATTTTTGAAGGAAAACAGAGGTGTTTTTTGCAAAGTGCCTACCTGTAGATTTTGGCCTGTAGCTCAGCCGCCACCTAGGGAAACCTACCAAACCTGTGCATTTCTGAAAACTAGAGACCTAGGGGAATCCAAGATGGGGTGACTTGTGTGGCTCGGACCAGGTTCTGTTACCCAGAATCCTTTGCAAACCTCAAAATTTGGCTAAAAAAACACATGTTCCTCACATTTCTGTGGCAGAAAGTTTTGGAATCTGAGAGGAGCCACGAATTTCCTTCCACCCAGCGTTCCCCAACGTCTCCCGATAAAAATGATACCTCACTTGTGTGGGTAGGCATAGCGCCCGTGACAGGAAATGCCCCAAAGCGTAACGTGGACACAGCCAAATTTTTGAAGGAAAACAGAGGTGTTTTTTGCAAAGTGCCTACCTGTAGATTTTGGCCTGTAGCTCAGCCGCCACCTAGGGAAACCTACCAAACCTGTGCATTTCTGAAAACTAGAGACCTAGGGAAATCCACGATGGGGTGACTTGTGTGGCTCGGACCAGGTTCTGTTACCCAGAATCCTTTGCAAACCTCAAAATTTGGCTAAAAAAACACGTTCCTCACATTTCTGTGGCAGAAAGTTTTGGAATCTGAGAGGAGCCACGAATTTCCTTCCACCCAGCGTTCCCCCACGTCTCCCGATAAAAATGATACCTCACTTGTGTGGGTAGGCCTAGCGCCCGTGACAGGAAATGCCCCAAAGCGCAACGTGGACACAGCCAAATTTTTGAAGGAAAACAGAGGTGTTTTTTGCAAAGTGCCTACCTGTAGATTTTGGCCTGTAGCTCAGCCGCCACCTAGGGAAACCTACCAAACCTGTGCATTTCTGAAAACTAGAGACCTCGGGGAATCCAAGATGGGGTGACTTGTGTGGCTCGGACCAGGTTCTGTTACCCAGAATCCATTGCAAACCTCAAAATTTGGCTAAAAAAACACGTTCCTCACATTTCTGTGGCAGAAAGTTCTGGAATCTGAGAGGAGCCACAAACTTTCTTCCACGCAGCGTTCCCCCACGTCTCCCGATAAAAATGATACCTCACTTGTGTGGGTAGGCCTAGCGCCCGCGACAGGAAACGCCCCAAAGCGCAACGTAGATACAGCCAAATTTTTGAAGGAAAACAAGAGGTTTTTTTTGCAAAGTGCCTACCTGTAGATTTTGGCCTGTAGCTCAGCCGCCACCTAGGGAAACCTACCAAACCTGTCCTTTCCTGAAAACTAGAGACCTAGGGGAATCCAAGATGGGGTGACTTGTGTGGCTCGGACCAGGTTCTGTTACCCAGAATCCATTGCAAGCCTCAAAATTTGGCTAAAAAAACACATGTTCCTCACATTTCTGTGGCAGAAAGTTCTGGAATCTGAGAGGAGCCACAAATTTCCTTCCACACAGCGTTCCCCCACGTCTCCCGATAAAAATGATACCTCACTTGTGTGGGTAGGCCTAGCGCCCGCGACAGGAAACGCCCCAAAGCGCAACGTAGACACAGCCAAATTTTTGAAGGAAAACAGAGGTGTTTTTTGCAAAGTGCCTACCTGTAGATTTTGGCCTGTAGCTCAGCCGCCACCTAGGGAAACCTACCAAACCTGTGCATTTCTGAAAACTAGAGACCTAGGGGAATCCAAGATGGGGTGACTTGTGTGTCTCGGACCAGGTTCTGTTACCCAGAATCCTTTGCAAACCTCAAAATTTGGCTAAAAAAACACGTTCCTCACATTTCTGTGGCAGAAAGTTTTGGAATCTGAGAGGAGCCACGAATTTCCTTCCACCCAGCGTTCCCCCACGTCTCCCGATAAAAATGATACCTCACTTGTGTGGGTAGGCCTAGCGCCCGCGACAGGAAACGCCCCAAAGCGCAACGTAGACACCGCCAAATTTTTGAAATAAAACAGAGGTGTTTTTTGCAAAGTGCCTACCTGTAGATTTTGGCCTGTAGCTCAGCCGCCACCTAGGGAAACCTACCAAACCTGTGCATTTCTGAAAACTAGAGACCTAGGGGAATCCAAGATGGGGTGACTTGTGTGGCTCAGACCAGGTTCTGTTACCCAGAATCCATTGCAAACCTCAAAATTTGGCTAAAAAAACACATGTTCCTCACATTTCTGTGGCAGAAAGTTCTGGAATCTGAGAGGAGCCACAAATTTCCTTCCACCCAGCGTTCCCCCCACGTCTCCTGATAAAAATGATACCTCACTTGTGTGGGTAGGCCTAGTGCCCGCGACAGGAAACGCCCCAAAGCGCAACGTAGACACAGCCAAATTTTTGAAGGAAAACAGAGGTGTTTGTTGCAAAGTGCCTACCTGTAGATTTTGGCCTGTAGCTCAGCCGCCACCTAGGGAAACCTACCAAACCTGTGCATTTCTGAAAACTAGAGACCTAGGGGAATCCAAGATGGGGTGACTTGTGTGGCTCGGACCAGGTTCTGTTACCCAGAATCCTTTGCAAACCTCAAATTCTGTCTAAAAAAATGCATTTTCCACACATTTCGGTGACAGAAAGTTCTGGAATCTGAGTGGAGCCACAAATTTCCTTCCACCCAGCGTTCCTCCATGTCTCCCGATAAAAATGATACCTCGCTTGTGTGGGTAGGCCTAGCGCCCGCGACAGGAGACACCCCAAAACGCAACGTGGACACATCACATTTTTTCATTGAAAACAGTGCCTACCTGTAGATTTTGGCCTCTAGCTCAGCCGGCACCTAGGGAAACCTACCAAACCTGTGCATTTTTGAAAACTAGAGACCTAGGGGAATCCAAGATGGGGTGACTTGCGGGGCTCTGACCAGGTTCTGTTACCCAGAATCCTTTGCAAACCTCAAATTCTGTCTAAAAAAACAAATTTTCCACACATTTCGGTGACAGAAAGTTCTGGAATCTGAGTGGAGCCACAAATTTCCTTCCACCCAGCGTTCCCCCAAGTCTCCCGATAAAAATGATACCTCACTTGTGTGGGTGGGCCAGGTGCCTGCAACAGAATAAGGCCCAAAACTTGTAGAGATAGAGGGGATAGCACAGCAAGTTTATAAGGACATATTCTTTTATACATCTTTAGACTGACTCTGCTTTGGGGACCCACATAAGTGAGGTGTCATTTTACTTGGGAGACTGAGGGGAACACTGGGGAGTAGGAATTTTGTGCTGGAGTGGTGATCCTACGGAGAAAAGTGAGGAAAATATGCTTTTTTAAGCACATTTTGAGGTTTACAGAGGAGTCTGGGTTAGAAAATGTTGGGGGATCCACGCAAGCCACACCTCCCTGGACTCCTTGGGGTGTCTAGTTTTAAAAAATGTCTGGGTTTGATAGGTTTCCCTAGATGAAGGCCGCACACAGGACCAAAAACATAGGTGCCCTTTCCCCCCCAAACACAGGTAGTTTTGTAATATATCGTTTTGATGTGCCCACATACGTCCGTGATGTGCCAAACACTAAAATTTTGAAAAGAAACACACTTAGGTTATGTGAAAAAGACCCCTCACCCACCAACCAAGTTGGTGGCATGCTTCATCATCGGGGTCCCACCTGAGGCACCTAGCGTGTCACAGGTGTGCTGCGACGCCTGATTACAGCGGAGCAGGTTTTGTCATTTTTACCACACATACTGGTTGGATTTGGCACAAGGGTGAGTGATGGTTCAGTGGATAAAATTTTACTAACAAGAGCTTTCACAAAAATGAAATGCACTGTTAGTAACTGAAAGGCAAAAAACTGAACCAATGACTCACAGCTCGTGAGCTGTAAAGCCGCGACAAGGCACCAACCGCTTTACAGTCCATTCACACAACTTTCATACATGACACACACAAGGCCATTCACACCGCCAGCCACGGGCCCAGCACATTACAACGCTCACATCGTCAGACAGCGCCACTCAAGGGCCCATCACTTACATACGCCCACATGCCTGATACAACAATCACACCAGCTGATGGGAGTGTGTGGACTGGTGTTTGGCTGGCAGTGTGTTGCAGTAGCCAACAGCAAGTCAATATGTACACTCTCAGCCAAGCCCCACTGCACACACAATGGCATCATTTTTTTTTTTTTTTTTTAACAGAGGAACCCCTAACTAAGTAGAAAGAATTACAAAACTACAAACACAAAAGCTCTAACTAAGAACATGACAGAAATGCTAACCATGAAACTAAACACATGAAAATACAAAACAGACATGAGTTTACACTCATGGTTGTTCCCAGAAATTCTTCTGGGTGTGGTAATTCTTAAAACAAGCACCGACACACAGCCCAGGCTTTGAAGGACAATCTGGGCAGTACATTCGAGTCTCCCTCCGGATACCTCTTCGAAAACACACTCTACATTTCTTAGCTGGAAAGTCTTTTTTGGGTGTGGGAGGAATGTGCTCAGCAAAGTGGCGATCTTTCAATCTAGCCACATCCTCCACCACTGCTTCTCTAGGAACTCTGGACTGTTCCACCACAATAAGGCTCTCTATCACTGACTCCTGAAATTTCACAAATGTCATCTTTGACTCTGGAGACCTATCCCTAAACACAATAAAAGCATTGAAGGTTGCTAAGTGGAAGAGGTGAAGTGCTAACTTCTTATACCAAACGTAAGACTTACGAATAGCAGTATAAGGTTCCAACCTCTGGTCAACTCTATCTACACCTCCCATGTGCTTATTATAATCTAAAATGCACACAGGTTTGCGCACTTCAGCAACCTGGCCCCAAACAGTCACAGGGGAAGTACTCTCATCATGGATGGTACTTAGCATGTAGACATCCCTCTTGTCTGAAAATTTCAAAGCTAGCAGCTCCTCGTTCCGCAAGGCACAGCACTGTCCTCTCTCAAGTTTTTTACAGACAAGCTCCCTTGGATAGCCTTTCCGGTTAGAACGGATTGTGCCACAAGCAACTGTGTCCACTCTAAACAATTCCTTGAACAATTGCACACCAGTGTTGAAGTTATCTACATACAAATGGTGACCTTTATTGAACAGTCGTCTACCAAGATCCCACACAATTTTCTCAGTAACTCCAAAAGTGGGAGGACAACCAGGGGGGTCAATATTGGAATCCCTACCAGTGTACACACGGAAACTATACACATATCCTGTCCTACTTTCAGACAGCATATACAATTTAATTCCATATCGTGCCCTTTTGCTAGGAATGTACTGCCTAAAAACCAAAAGACCCTTGAAGAGGACCAAAGACTCGTCCACACTTAACTCTTTGCCTGGAACATAGACCTCCGAAAACCGATCTACAAAATGATCAAGGACAGACCTAATCTTACAAAGACGGTCAGAATCTGGGTGATCTCGTGGCAAGGCTAATGCATTGTCAACAAAATGCAGCATCCTAAGAAGAAGCAAATACCGATTACGACTCATGGTCGCTAGAAATATAGCTGTTGCCATCAAGGGACTAGTAGACCAATAAGAAGCCAGTGACGGCTTCCTTATCAACCCCATCCAAAAAGTCAAACCCAAAAACTTTTTTAACTCCTCCAAATTTGTGGGACTCCACTGGGCAGCTCTAGAGTGTGGCCTAAGTCTAGCAGCGTTGTCCCTCAAATGCTGCTCCGCATACAAATTAGTCTGCTCAACAATCTCTTCCAAAAACATATCATCCATGAATAACTCAAAGAAATTGATAGGCATAAAGTTCTCTGTATTGGCGTTACACCCCGGGAGACCAGTAAAGGCAGGCAACTCTGGCTGCTCCATGGGCAACCCAGACATCAGGTCTTATAACGGGAAACCTTTCGGCCCCAGGTTGCTGCACTATTGGCACATCAATGTCCTCCCCTAAAACAGGCCCTTCATCTGCACTGAGTGTGGCTTCATCATCAGAAGATTCCCCTCCAACAGAAACATCACTGCCAGAATCTCTGACTTCCTCCTCTGCCTCAGATGCAGAGTCCGTCTCATAGTCATGATCAGACTGTGACTCAAAAAGCATCCCAACCACCTGCTGAGCGGTCATCCTGCGGCTAGCCATGATCTCTCCTGCTAAAATTAACTGGACAAATTCACCACCAACAACCAGCACTGTGTAAGACAAGTAACAAAGTGTAGCTTTGTTAGTAAGAGTTATAAACTCAAAAACTATACCGCTCACTTGCCTGAAAAAGCTTGATTCACCAGCAACTACACAGCAATCACCAATGATATCCCACTAAAAATAAAGAAAGAAAGGCAAATTAGAAATAAGACAAAACAAATATCATTGTGCACAAACCTAAGGACAATTTCACACACAATCCTGCATTTAGTACACCCCCTACAAACATGTCATTCATGCATGGCAACAATACTCCTTTGGGGTAAATTGTTTTTACTTACCTAAAACATGCAACTGTGCAAACTGCAGGTCAACCACCGCCAAAACCACAAGGAGCCACAGCAAATAAAGCAAAAGCTTTGAACTAGAACAAAAAGGAGGAAAACATTTTTTATCACAAATGCAAAGACTTCTTCAGTTGACAAACACCCCACCATCAAACATTTAGAAATTGGTGCCTAAGTGGATTCTGCCATAGGGGCAGATGGGCCTACTAAAAAAATAGGCCTGTCTGCCCCAAGGAAGCCAGAAAATACCTTTAGTAGTGTGTCCCCATGGAGAGCGACCCTTGCCAAAGGGGACAGCCCTCAAACAAACAAAAAAACAAAAAAACACACACAACACTATCCCTGGTGTCTAAGTGGCTTCTGCCCCCTTTGGGGGCAGGTGGGCGTAACAAAATAGGCCCATCTGCCCCCAGGGGGTGTAGAAATGGCCAACAGGTCAATGCCCCCCTTGGGGGGGTGCCCCGTGACCAAGGGGACGCCCCCCCACAAAAAAAACAAATAAAAAAAAAAAACTGCCGTTCTAGTGGTTTCTGCCCACCTTGGGGGCAGACCAGCCAAAAAATAATAGGCTGATCTGTCTCCAAGGGGTGCAGAAATGGCCTGGGTACATGTGCCCCCAAAGTGGGGGGTGTCCCTTGCCCAAGACCCCCCCCCATCCACTAACACACCCACACACACACTATCCCTGGTGTCTAAGTGGCTTCTGCCCCCCTTGGGGGCAGGTGGGCCTAACAAAATAGGCCCATCTGCCCCCAGGGGGTGTAGAAATGGCCAACAGGTCAATGCCCCCCTTGGGGGGGGCGCCCCGTGACCAAGGGGACGCCCCCCCACAAAACAAATACAAAAAAAACCCTGGCGTTCTAGTGGTTTCTGCCCACCTTGGGGGCAGACCAGCCAAAAAATAATAGGCTGATCTGTCTCCAAGGGGTACAGAAATGGCCTGGGTACATGTGCCCCCAAAGTGGGGGCCGACCGTTGCCCACAGCCCCCCCCCCCCCATCCACTAACACACACACTATCCCTGGTGTCTAAGTGGCTTCTGCCCCCCTTGGGGGCAGGTGGGTCTAAAAGAAATAGGCCCATCTGCCCCCAGGGGGTGTAGAAATGGCCAACAGGTCAATGCCCCCCTTGGGGGGGCGCCCCATGACCAAGGGGACGCCCCCCCACAAAAATAAACAAATAAAACAAAATCACTGGCGTTCTAGTGGTTTCTACCCCCCTTGGGGGCAGACCAGCCTAAAAATAATAGGCTGATCTGTCTCCAGGGGGTGCAGAAATGGCCTGGGTACATGTGCCCCCAAAGTGGGGGGCACCCTTGCCCAAGGCCCCCCCATCCACTAACACACACACACACTATCCCTGGTGTCTAAGTGGCTTCTGCCCCCCTTGGGGGCAGGTGGGCCTAACAAAATAGGCCCATCTGCCCCCAGGGGGTGTAGAAATGGGCAACAGGTCAATGCCCCCCTTGGGGGGGCGCCCCATGACCAAGGGGACGCCCACCCACAAAAATAAACAAATAAAAAAAATCACTGGCGTTCTAGTGGTTTCTGCCCCCCTTGGGGGCAGACCAGCCTAAAAATAATAGGCTGATCTGTCTCCAAGGGGTGCAGAAATGGCCTGGGTACATGTGCCCCCAAAGTGGGGGGGCGACCCTTGCCCAAGGCCCCCCCTCCCCATCCACTAACACACACACACACACACACTATCCCTGGTGTCTAAGTGGCTTCTGTCCCCCTTGGGGCCAGGTGGGCCTACAAAAATAGGCCCATCTGCCCCCAGAGGGGGCAGATATGGCCAACAGGTCAATGCCCCCCTTGGGGGGGCGCCCCGTGCCCAAGGGGACGCCCCCCCAAAAAAATAAACACATAAAAAAAAAATCCCTGGCGTTCTAGTGGTTTCTGCCCCCCTTGGGGCAGATCAGCCTAAAAATAATAGGCTGATCTGCCCTCAAGGGGGGCAGAAATGGCCCTAAAAGACATGACCCCCAAAGGGGAGCGACCCTTGCCCAAGGGGGCGCCCCCCCATCCACTACACACACAATCCCTGGTGCCTAAGTGGCTTCTGCCCCCCCTTGGGGGCAGATAGACCTAAAAAAAATAGGCCGATTTGCCCCCAAGGGGGGCAGAAAAGGCCAACAGTTCTCTGCCTCCTTGGGGGGGCGCCCCTTGCCCAAGGGGGCACCCCCCCCACATAAATACACATAAAAATAAAAAACCCTGGTGATCTAGTGTTTTCTGCCCCCCTTGGGGGCAGATCGGGCTAAAAAGTAGCCAATCTGCCCTCAAGGGGGGCAGAAATGGCCCTAAAAGACATGCCCCCCAAAGGGGAGTGACCCTTGCCCAAGGGGGTGCCCCCACATAAACTACACACACAATCCCTGGTGCCTAAGTGGCTTCTGCCCCCCTTGGGGGCAGATGGACCTAAAAAAAATAGGCCGATCTGCCCCCAAGGGGGGCAGAAAAGGCCAACAGTTCTCTGCCCCCTTGGAGGGGGGCGCCCCTTGCCCAAGGGGGCACCCCCCCACACATAAATGCACATAAAAATATAAATCCCTGGTGATCTAGTGTTTTCTGCCCAAGGGGGGCAGAAATGGCCGTAACTAATTGCCCCCCAAAGGGGAGCGACCCTTGCCCAAGGGGCCGCTCCCCGCCAACAAGAAACAGGAAAGTAAACAAAAAAAAGAAATCCCTGGTGTCTAGTGGGCATTCCTGCTGCCCGATCGCAATGCGATCGGGCAGCAGGAATGCTCAAAGAGACACCGGGGGAAAGGAAAAGCCTTTCCTTTCCCCCAGTGCCTCTTTAGACCAAACCCCCCACCCACCGGGAAGAGGAACTCACCTCTTCACTCCACGCCGCACAGGAAGCAAATGGCTTCCTGTGCGGCGATATCCCCATAATGAAGTCAGCGCGCGATCGCGCGCTGACGTCATTATGGGGGGGTGGGGGGGTCGGGGGTGGAAGGGGAAGGGCTTCCCCTTCCATCCCTGACTTTGGGGGGGGGGGGTGGGGGGAAGCACACAGAGGGAGCGAGAGCGCTCCCTCTGGGCTGTGTGCCGAGGACGTAGTGGTTACGTCCTTGGCACAGCAGCTCTGTGCCGCAGGACGTAACCACTACGTCCGCGGCACAGAAGGGGTTAAACTAATAAGATCCCAAGTCTAGGAATCTAGTCACTAGTCAAAGCCAATTGTTGTTCAGTCTCTGTTTCTGGGGTTTCAGACAGCCCTGAAAGCAAGTGACATCAGCGTGCAGGAGTGCCACCTATATGGGTCCTACATAACAGATGAACAACATTGGTATAGAGTTGCACAGCAGCACCTACAGGCTCGCAGAGGTACTGCGCACACATTTCTAGATCCAATCTGACACCTGGGGAATATTAAAAAGTTGAGGAATCTGAGGTGAGTTATATTCTCTACCATAAAGAGTGTTACCGAAGGTCTGCCATTGAGAGTGCCTGCAGAGTGAAAAATCAACACAGTAATGATTAGCCTCCTCTTTTTCATGAGCATGGAGAGCAAGAGAGTGGCCACAGTGTGAGAGGCAGCTCGTCCTCCATAGCGTACCAATCTTTTCTCCTGAGTAGACCAACTGCTATATTAGCTAGATTAAGCCTTGTAAAATCGGATTACACGATCATACTGAGATCCTGCATGGCACCAGGCCAAGCTATGTCTTCCCCTTAATCTTGTAAGTTTTATAAAGCCCTTCTTCAATTTAAATCACCACTTAATTGTCGACCTTATGACAAATTTCTAATGACAGCAAATTTATATGATATGTCTGTGGTTAGTTATTTTCTGGAACAATTGTACGCTATCAAGTGGTGCTCCTGAATCATTTGGAGGCGTAATATTTCTGGTGGGTGGTGAAATAAATTAGTAGTCAATGACGGAGATATTTGATAGACTCATTGTCATGTTCTCGGTGCTGGTTTAATTCATGATTGCAATACCCAAAACCAGAATCCTCAATTTATAGCCAATGTTTGTTTACTACATTAATGAAGCAACTATCTTCACTGTTTCACACACATTGACACAGTGGGCACCCAAGGAAAAGTAGGGTAACAGGAACTCTCGTGGTACAAGATCCGATTGCAAGCTGAGCGTTCCTTGTCCTCTGAGATCATTTGACATTGTAGCATGAAAAAATAAATTATTGGCCCTGATGCCAGGCTTTTACTGGGTTTTTATTTCACATTCTTTCTGAATTGACTATTTTTGTGTTCATTATCCTGTGCTGTTGTATGAGCTGTAGAAGTAAGTTAATCATGATAGGCACTGTTATCGAGCTGGCACTTAACACCACAGCATCAAAGAAATTATAATGTTAAAGCTTGCCTGTTGCCCACTTTAGGCAACAAAAATCATGCTCCTGCAGGGCATTGGAGCCGAAAGCTGTCCGGGCAGCTTTATGAACGGACATTCACCCACTCACACATTCACTGAAGAAAACATTTTGCATATCAGGCAAAATAAGAGGAAGGTGGATGAGGAATTTGCTAACTTTGGTTGTAATTATATTGATATAGCACTTACTACCCCTGATGAGGCATTGAAGTGCTTTATGCCAGGCAGCACGCTGCTCTGGAACCCAAGGATAGTGGTTATTCCAGTGACATTAGTTATTGTTATTTGTTGTTGTAGGGCACTGAAGTAAACCATTCCATGCATTCACTGTAGATTCTTTGTGGTACATTGAACTAACAGGAATTGGGAGCGATCATTTGTGAGCAGATATGTGAGTTCACAAGGATGGTTGGGGTTAATAGAAGCACTAGAGGTGCTTAGGTACTGTTAGTTTGCAGGGGCTTGACTTTCAGGGAACAAGAGATTGTAATGTCTTAAATGAGTCAGAAAGTTGCGAAAATACATTAAAGATTATGGTGCACATGCGCATGCTCAGAAAAGGTGGTGCTGATTGAGCTCAATGCCAATTACCAAGATCCACTTCAGTGTTACTAGGATATATCCAGTAGTTAGGGGAGGCACAGTTTCTGGCCCTTGAGTCAGGAATACTGCGGACCTTACTCCCTTCAAAGTAAATAGTTGGCAATGAGGCTGTATCCTAAATGTCCTTGTTGTGTCAGTCGGCAAGGAACCCCTCTGCAGGTTGCTCTTTCTTTTCTCAGTGACTCTGGATTCAGCTGCGCCTAGGTGAAGCACCTCTGCCATTGTTAGAATATATATCATGTTAATAGTTTGAACCTACATGTTTGCCTCTTTTTTTGCTGGCTGTCTGGTTATGAATATCTGCCTACATTGCAATGGGCTCCTCAAGGAAACAAATAGGCCTCCTCCTTTCCCAATAGTTGCTGGTGCTACCGAGCATAGTCTGTCATTGCAAACTCTCTTCCTAGTTATGACAAAATCTGCTGCTAGTGCCAGCAGCTGATCCATGTCTTGATGTGTGGGTTTTTTCTGTCCGTCTTCGACGCACCTGAAAGACATGGTGTACAGGGTCCACACGTGTAAAAGTTCACAAAAATGTTCGCATCTGCTGGAGAGCCCGCAGAAGTCTTCTTCCTGCTTTGGGTTCAGAAACCCCAAGTGCTCTGGTGAGACACCATACCTTATCCCACCTACTAGAAATTGACTGGATCTTTGGACTCAGTGAGGAGTGTGGTAATCAGATTCATTCTACACAAATCAATAACATGGGAAACATAAACAATTCTAGACACCATGACCCATTTAACCATAAAGTCAAACTCCAAACTGAATAAAGTTTCAAAGCTTTATTACAATCCCAAAATCAATGTAACACAGATGGTGCGCAAAACTAAGTTATAAACATACATGAAAACCATAAGCTGACCCAAACATCTAAAATAAAAAGATTAAGCCTGCTAAACACCAATACTACTAAACACTAACACTCCAAGAAAATAACACAAGTTAATAGAATTATAATATGCACATTAGAATTGGATTTCAAAGCAGATGATGGTGACATCAGTGAATCAAAATTCAATTAATATCGATCATTTATCGGGGCTGGGCCACCCTCATCACTAATACGAATTTGGACTTGCATGTGTGGGAACCGACTAACACATGTGGGCAAAACAAAAAAGAGACAAAAATAATTTGGAAAAATAATCTAATTATTAAATATCTAATTAGGATAACTCACTAAAAAATGTACTGGTGTAATCATCTAAGCTGGAAAGGAAATAGGAAACCACTTTTAGATTCTACTTCTCCTCATGGGACAGCAGACAGAAAAGATTCATCTAGACAGAACATTCACAATGTCTCAGGATCCATGGATAGCAGCATCAGGAACATGAGCTGCACATAGATCAGGTCAGAAGTTCAGAATTTGTTGGACATATTAGCACTGAACAGCATAAGTAAATGGGGCAAGCTAGAAAGGATGACTTTATTCTTCAGTCAACATCTAAGGTACTTCAGGAGAAGAGAGAGCAGCACCACATCATGAGTCACCAGCAAGCCATAACTGACTACAAGTTTCAAACGTCTTCCCCTAACTAGAAATGTTCATCTGTTTCTGATTAGTTGATTGTGTGGGCCCATCTTGCGCAAATTGATCAAAATCCAATGGGAGATCGTTGACGAAATCAAGTTTGCAACTATTCCGAATTTTCTCAGGGAAGGTGCAAAGTCATCTTGATTAATTCATACAGTTCAGCCAAAATATTACATTTATTTGAGATTGCAACTTTACAATACAATCCGTTCCCACAGCTCACAGGATGACTAACATTTCTCATAAGAATTTAATAAAGCTTCCTGTCTTGTTCGAATATTGTTAACTTGTTATTTAGCAAGACATGTTCTCTGACTTTAATACAATAAGTCATTCACCAACACATTAGCAACATAGGGATTAATTCAGGTTGAAAGGAACAGAATAAGCTTGCATTTCTTCAACTACTGCTGCAAAATTAATCTTAAAATCTAGTCAAGAAAGCCTAAATGCATATTATTAATGCAATTAATACGTATAAATCCTATCGCGCACCGTACAATTTGAATCAAATATGCAATGTCCAGAATGAATGGAGGTCACAATTGCAGTCACAATTCAAATGTGCACGTTTTACATTTCATGTTAGTTTTTCTGTTAGGCTTTAAAATTAACCTTGTAAATTGCCACATGCTAACTTCTACGCCACTAATGTATTAGCAAAATTTGATCTCTATCACATCAATCATGGAAGTCTTACCTCTTGCCACCATGAGACCAACATGCTGATGCAATGTGTCAGTGTGTTCATGCACTGTAGCCATCTAGTATGGTGGACTGTAGCTGCACTTCCACATCATTTGTGTTTGTTACTGTTATTGTGTTACTTATGTGAAGCTGTGTAAAATAAATTCATTAAAATTCTGAATATTGATTCTAACCTCCAATAAAATGTTTAGAACAAAAGAAAACACAACTTTAAGTAGGCTGCAACCAGCCATTCTTTAACTCTACTAGGAAATCAAGTGGATAGTCTGCTGTTCTTTTTAATGCTAGGAGTGACAGTATCATCACTCAATGGATAATACGAAGTTGGAAGAGTATGGTCGATGGGATGGGCCGTGCTTTCTACACCAGGGGCTGAGGTTCTTTAGATAAGGCCAAACTGTGTACAGGGTCCTGGATTGTTGGCGCACTTGTAATATTATAACCTCTGAAAATGGCTATACCAGTCATTAAAAACTCTCAGCATACGTTATAGTCTTGAGCCATCTACGAGAGCTTTTATGGGGGAGGATTTAGAGTAACTGCTTTGTCATTCACTTAAATTTTAGACAAAGTGCAACTAAAATTCTTAATAGGGCAGATTGAACTGAATGTTCAGCATCTCTTCTTCACTTGGATAGTGTGCTTTTCCCATCCCATGTACGTGCTGGTACTCTGAGCAGTGAACATTCAATGCGCTTGGATGTACTTGAAGAACACCTCGACATAGTCATGTACGTCTCCGTGTACACATATTCAATTGTATTATATTTCAGTGGACATGGTGGTAGATAACTTACATTTCTACTTGAATTACTTTATACATGTTCCACAACAAAATTGCTGGACAATCTTCTGAAATCACCAGCAAAGAAGTGCAAATGGAATGTGTCTGTTTTGCCACCCATGCAAATCCCTTGTTATTTGTACACCAGATCCAGGTTCTGTTTACTTCACTTCACTGTTTTAGTATTGACTTTTCCTGGATTTAGGTCTTCATTGTTGGCATTATTTGCTCCTGAGGATCAATGCCCATTGTTTGTTCTTCTTTTCAAGGTGACAATTGTGGAAAAGGCAGACAGCTCCAGCGTGTTGCCCAGCCCCTTATCCATCAGCACCAAGAACAGGATGACTTTCCTCTTTGCCAACCTGAAGGATCGAGACTTTCTTGTGCAAAGGATCTCGGACTTCTTGCAACAAACATCGCTTAAAATGTACTCCGAGAGGGACTTTGGTGAGAGCTCTGATGAAGAGGTAGGAAGCAAAGTATCCAAGTACCCTTTCTTGTTTTCACCAATCGCTGTACTTGTCAGGATCGAAACTGGGCGGGGGCCGAAAGTTACTGTTGTACTTCTCATCTTTATAGGACATCTATTGAGCCACGTGATGGGGCAGATGGCCTTTGTTCAGTTTAGAGGTAAAACATTCATTGAAAAACACAACATGAAGCCGGCCACATAGCAACACTCCCTCTCATCTACTTTATGATGTATGCAAATGAAGGCGCCCTCTGAAGCCACTGAAATTCATGCAGAGGCCGAGATTCCTTATAGAGTTTAAAAAGTAGATTCTGCTCAAACTTTCCAAAGTCATAAGTAGGGTGGCTCACACCTTCATTGTATATGTTACTAGGTGTTTGAGTGCCTGGAAATGTGTTAAAATTAAAACCACATTAAGCAGAGTTAATTATCCTTGTGACAGAACAAGAGAAATGGAGCAAAAACCTCTTGCTAGAGTGCATGGGTACATTTCAAGTTGTAGCTGCACAAATGAAAATTCTGCAAGATCGGGATCCAAACTTTGTGACCTCTCAAGTACAAAACACGGCACTGACGGAACCTGAGTGTGCCTGGAGAGGAAGACCTCTCTTGGAAGGCTAACACCTAACACCTCCAATGGTGCTGCCTTATGGGGAAGAGCGGTCTGGAAAGGTGCCTATATGGCATTGTGTTAGCTCTGGAGTACCCACCCAATCCCCAAATCAAATTCCAACTGGTGAGCCTTAAACGTCCCAGGGTCTGTGAGGATTTGCTGGTGCGAGGTGAAACTGACGCACCTAAGCCAGGGGTATTTCTGTAGCACTTCACACCTATTACAAGAAGTGTTATGTGACTGAATTCCTGCTTACATGGTTCTTGGCACTCTTCTTATAGGTGGCCTGTAGCTTTGCAGTCTGGCTAATGTTCGTCATGCAAGACTGCCTGGAAATCTTCAATGTGGGCTCTTACCAGTCTGCAAATACCTAGCAGGCTTTCATTTCCTCTGCAGACACACCTCGCGCACAGGGTTACACGCACTCTGTATGCAGATACATTAGCCTGACACTCGCAACTTAAGATGTCTAATGTTACTCCTGTAAGTTTCCTTGCTCTCATGGATGTTGGTTCGCAAAAATGCTATTGGTAGTGGCCGTGATTAACCCTTTGACCTCTGATGAATGAACACTACAGGGTGTACCCTGTGAGCCATAAGGGCTCTCTGTTTACTTCCTGTCCTGGTGCTGCCTTCTTGATCCCTAAGACCAGAACTAGCAAACTCAGTGGCAGGGGACCAACTCGCAAGCAAGGGATATCAGCAGTTTTCCTCTGTCGACGTTGCTCTGTAATGATGCAGTGCTAGACCTCTCTACCGGGTCGGAGTGGCTTCTGGGCTGTCAAAGTGTGAGTTTGGCAGACAGAGTGGTTTATCTAATTGTAAGGCACTATCAACAATAACAAAACCTCGTGGCTGTACTGGGTGTTACGTGGGGACCCATGAGACAGTACCCCAGTTCTTTGCTCGCGTGTCAGAAGCCTCAATTAGTCACACAAATGAAGCTCTGTATTATTAATAGGCACAAGGATGCCATTGGCTGTTGTTCCATAATTATCTCACAATGAACTCTTTGGAGTTTTATCTTTTTAATTCCGTCTTATGTGGTTATTGATTCTCAGATCACAAGGCTGGCACTGCTGTGTCCACCGCTATTTATTTTTCTGATTTGGGTTGCTTCGCATTCTTTGTGAGGAGGAACTGTCCTGGTGAAAATAAAGCTTTCCCTCACAACTGTTGAAAAGCAGGCCTGTAAAAAAATATATCTACATTTTGTTGGTAAATAAAGTCTAATACATGATCAAATGTAATCACAAACATATGGTTTCCCTCTGCCATTTACTTATGCTTGGTAGTTTTGTTTGGGGTAGTCAAATGAAGGTCCGGCTGTGCCTCAGAATGTCTGAATGTTGCTCACTGAATGCCTTTCCCTCTCTCGGGTGGTTTACATATTGAATGAGGCCTTTATGGAAGCATTTGAATCTGTCGGCAGATGACACACTTCCTCTTTTCCCTATGAAGGTGATCCCCAGGGTGAGCAGTGGTGTGTCCTCCAGTCCCCAGAGCGGCTTGTCCTCAGGCAGTGATGGAGAACTGCAATACAACCTGAATGGGAATGGCGCCCCGACAGCCACGCAGACCCTCATGAACATGTACCGCAGAAGGTCACCAGAAGAATTCAACCCCAAGCTGGTAACTTCACTGCTTAACTTTCTTTCTGAGGGGACTGAATGTGCCTTAGTTGCTCAGGGTAATGTATTGCTTCCTCCCACCTTGAAGTAGTGTGTAATGTATACTATAAATTCTAGGGCCCTGGTTAGGCAGATTTAGTTGTGGAGAAACCTGGTGATAGGAATTAAAGATTACAAGTTACTTTTCTTGAAATGGGGAAAACAACTATGTGGACCTACTTTTCCCTGGTCATATTAAACACAGTATTCTCTATTACATGCCAATTATCACTCCTGCTTACCTTACCACTGTACGGTAGGGGGCAGGGGAGGTTGAGTGCTGGTAGGGGGGAATCTTCCATGTTTCTCTGTGCCATAGGAGGGACTGTGGTAGGAGACAGGGTCAAGCTGTACTCTCAGCTTCTTTGATTTTATCAGCGGGAATTTTCAGCTGAGGAAAATTGGACTGATGTTCTGGGCCAGTTGTGATCAGGCTGTATCTTCCCCAGAGGACCATCAGAATGCAGTCACCTCCTCTCAGCTTGATGTCTCAGAGCAACTAACGGTTTGCCCACTTTGCTTTCCAGTCTGTTCATGTCAGATTCTCCGTAATGTCCAGGCTGAATTAGCAGTCCCACTTCCATCGAGAAATTGGCATTACAATATGGTATTTACTTTTTAGTGTCTCCAGGTTAAGACAGACAGATGTCCCTAACCTTGCTGCCTTGGGTCGCATTGTTGACAAACGCCCCTAATAATTTGATGTTTTCCAAGATGAACTCTTAATTTAGGAGTTATTTTATTGCATTGAACTAATTCCAGGGAGCCTTCTTTTGGGCTCTTCCCTGTTTCTCAAGGAGATTTGCCATCAGGGTTCTAGCTCACCAATGTTTTGCCTTACCCCAGGATTTCCTTGTTTCCCCTATAGGCTTGCCTCTTCAACCCTTTTGGCTACCTTCTTGACTTCTAGGCGAATATTTTGTAGGGGAAATTATTCTATATGCCAAAGAAAAGCATGCACAGGCATTTGAAAAGCTGACCTTTCTTGCCACTCTGACCTTGTTCCTCTGGCCAATTTGTTTCCTCAGGAGGTGGACATAGATAACTGATCCATGCTCTGTAACTGACAATGTAATCAAGTGAACATGGATGTTGGACACAGCACCATGAGGGTGGAAACTGAGCAAAGATATTTTGCCTCAGGCTTGGATAGAGTAACAGCTAGCTAAGCTTTTTTTCCTCGGCCAAGAAAGCCATGCCTCTTGGCATCTTTGACTCACATGCAACATTACTCTTTTGGAAAGTAGCTAAACTGAACATACTTATCTTAGTATTGCATTTGTACTTGTGACCACCTATTTTCCTCTTTTTTCGCTTCACTAATTATTCAAGTACCAGATTATCTACAGTGAAAAGTATGACTGTCCTTGAAGTAAAGTATACTTTTCAATATTCTTTAGGCCAAGGAGTTTTTGAAAGAGCAGGCATGGAAGCTTCACTTTGCAGAGTATGGCCAAGGCATCTGCATGTACCGGACGGAGAAGACCAGAGAGCTGGTACTGATGGGCATCCCAGAAAGCATGCGAGGGGAGCTCTGGCTGCTTCTTTCAGGTGAGCAATAACAGATTCTCACTTTCCATTGTGTGCTGCCAATAGCAATGTTAACTCACACACCTGTGGGCGCTCACACTGGGAACACAGGTTGGCAAGGCACTAGATGAGTCAGAAATGAACTAAAGTGCAGTGATACTTACACCTTTTTTGCCTTGCAACTAAGAAAAACAGCAGCTTCAAAACCATTTACTGACACTATGGAAAGATTTGTCAAATTTAATTTATTTTATTTGTGCAATTTTATATAGTACAGCCCTGGCCTGAAAGCATCAGAGCACATTACAACACACAGAATACAGGGTTAGAGCAGGTTACATTAATAGTAGTTGAACTCTGACGTTTACATCAGTGTATGTATACAGGATTTACCACAAGAGACAGTTACAACAAAAGGGCAAAGAACATGAAGAGTTAAACAAAGGAAGATCAGGGCTCATTGGAGAAAGTAAATAAGTCTGGTTGAGGCTGAATTAACCATATAGGAGGAACTCGAGGTCCTTTCTGAAGGCTCCCAGGCAGGTGGTTAGACAGTGAGGGAGGCAGAGCGATCCAGATTTTAGTGGCGCTGCCAGAGAAGGACTGGTTGATGTATCATTCTCACCTGAAGGTGGGGGGGTTCCAGGAGCAGGAAATGGGCATTTCTGGAATGCCTGTTTGCTCTGGTGATTTTCAGTTTCTCATTTTGATAGGAGGGAGAGGAGAAGTGGAGCGCTCTGTGGGTGATGCAAAGGATTTTAAATTGGGCTTGTGCTTCAGTGGGGAGCCATTGGAGGGTTAGCAGGGCAAGGGAAATGTGGTCAAATGTCTTGAGTCCTAAGACAAAGCGTGCTGCAGCATGTATTGTTGCTCTCAGTGGGCCTAGGTGAACTTTGAGAATGCCGGAGAGGAGGGCAATTCCATAGTCTAGTCTAGAGAAAACAAGAGACTGTACCACAGTTTTTAGGGCTTATTCTGCAATCATTTGTCTGTCTGATGCCCCTATGTTGGTGTTGTGGGCTGTTGGCCATGGCTGGTATGTGGCTGTGAAGATTAAAATGATTGTCCGGGGTGATGCCGATTGATCTGGCACTCATGACAGTGGCGGGCAGCCTATGAAGGTGGAAAAGTTGGCCATCCATTCTTGTACAGGCGTTTTTGCTTTTGAAAGTGAGATCGAAAGAAATTCTATTTTATTTGGGTTGAGTTTTAAATGGTGGTTGGACATCCAGTTTTTAGTCTTTAAGAGCATATTTGAAAGCAGGGCAACGTGCTCTGGGGATGAGATTTTCTTGTCTATTTGGGTATCGGCGTAGAGGTGGAAGAAAATCCCAGAGTTTCCTAGAATCACACATAGTGGTTCTAGGTAGAGGTCGAAGAGGGTTGGGGAGAGGATTGAACCTTTGGGGACACCTTGGTGAATGCTAACTGGTCTTGAGAATGAGTTGCCCATTTTCACAATTTGGGAATGGTTGGGTAGGTAAGAGGAAAACCATTTGAGGACTGTTCCTTCACATCCTCTGCGTAGATCAAGAATACAAAGGAGCCCATGATGGTTGACAGTGCTGAATGTGGTGGATAAATCCAGGAGGATGTGACGTTATGGCCAGAGCTGCCAACTTTGGAGCTGGGGAACAAGGTTAAAGTCTCTGCGTCGGCTCAACATCCTGTGTTTCATTTCAGAGACAACATGTAGCATGAACTACAATATGAATTACAATACAGGTTGTACCACTTGGCGGGGTTAGCAAACTAAGTGTGTATAAACAGTGGGCAATTTTGGGATAACTGAATAGAACACTGTCCCGAAGTCCACAATACCCAACACATCAACGCTAACTTCCAGTTGAAGCTGCCAATATATTTAAATCAATTTGTAAAATGTAAATGTCCTACTCCTTGCCAAAGCCTAGCCCTCCACCCCCCACCCCCCAACATCCTTTGTTCCCTCCAAAGGAGTGGAGATGAGAGCCCTACAGTTTGAAAGCCAGGGGCATACATTGGTCAGTACAATTGGGGAGGGTGTGAACTTCAGATTTTCTAACAATCAGGAATGCATATAATGTTAAAATACATTACACGATAAACAGGGTGTATTAGGGCCGGACTGGAAACCCAAAGCAGCCCTGGCTAATTTGTCGGACCAGCCCCTGGGGTGTGTGGGGGGGACGGTGTTGAGTGTGCAAGTGTGAGCTTGCTGCTGCTTTTGTTACTGGGGGCCGATATTGCAGTACCTCAGCAAACCCGGTCCCCAGTCACAACACCGGCCCCCAGTGCTGCAGGACCGGCCCCCACCCTTCCAGCTTCCCCAGAAAACCCAATGCCCGCTACGACCAGTCCGGCCCTGAGGTGCATGAGATGGGCCTAAGGAGCAGTGAGAAGGGAGAGGAATGTGGATTGGTAGGAGTAGAAAGAGAGAAAAAACAGCATGCCGTAAAACAAGCAACATTTGTAAGGACTTTCAAAACGGAGAGGGAGAACATATATGTGCCTTTTGACTGTGTGTATATAAAAATTCCAAGTATAATCCAAAAGACACCTCCCCATACCCGACTGAAAGCACTTGTACCTAGCTGATTATCAGAAAATACATTTATTAGGGGGTATTACACACCAGAAACACTCCTGAAGCTACGCCCCCGCTAAAAGCTAATGTTATAGTACTCCTCACACCCACCTACTTCTCTTGCTAATGTGTTATGCTTCTAGGGGCCATTAATGAGATGGCCACACATCCGGGCTACTATGAGGAGCTGGTGGAGAAGTCCATGGGGAAGTATAACCTGGCCACTGAAGAGATTGAGAGAGATCTGCACCGTTCTCTGCCAGAGCATCCTGCGTTCCAGAACGAGATGGGCATTGCAGCCCTGCGGAGAGTGCTCACTGCCTATGCTTTCAGAAATCCGAACATAGGATATTGTCAGGTAGGTAAAGGTTCTGTAAGCACTACTTTTTTTTACTTATACCTATTATGTATTCTGCACTGTGTAGGTAAATGATGTTGGTGTTTACGTTCCTTGTCTCCATCATCTTTTAAGCATTTAGACCCTGCCTTCACATTCCTTCATTCTAATAAAAAAAAAATAGACCTGTCCTTGGATGGGATAAACCACACTCACACTGCAAGTGTACAGGTTCCTGTGTAGGATTGTGAAAAGCACTTCCTTAAAATGTTTTATGACTTTCTACTGCCTCACACTATAGATCACTGTTGTTGTTCATAAAAAACTGGTATCCAATTTATTCGAATACCCATTTGCCTATGTGTCCATTCTGTAAATCAGTGTTGCTTGCGTTGACTGACATTTGAAAGAAACTACTGACATTTTGTAATTGATGTGTTCTGTTGTTTCCTGTTATGAATAAAAAATATTTCCTTGAAAACATGGTTTGAACTAGTTTTAGTTTGAGCCAAAAGGTGAGAACAAACAGTTATGATCGTTGTGCTACCTAAGTACCCAAAATGCGGACTGAAATGTTAAATTGCAAAACATGACAATAGACAATATAGGATCAACTGATAGAGCAATGTTTTCAGGGGAAATAATAAGGCACGCTCACTGTGAAATACATTAACCAGTCCTCGCCCTAACGTTCAACCAAACGTGATTCTAAACAGGGCACTGACCCTGGCTTTACTCATGATAACAAAAATTACAGCTGCAATACTATTTTCCATATTTTTACTTTGTTTGAACTTGCTCTTAACTTCTCTAAATTTGTATTATTTTTGTTATCTTGACCTTGCGTACTATCTCAGGTGTGGAAAGCCAGACCGCGAGTGGATCACTGTCAAACCCCATTTGGGGGTCAACAGGGCAAGTAGGGACTGCTGGCCTAACTGTGTTGGTTGAGGTGGTTTTCCTGTGATGTCCTAGGGTCTGTCCTACTATATGGATCTGCAAGCAGGGCCAACTACACCGTTTCCGCTTTTGGCCCTCAAGGTTGCAAAGTCGAGCAGTCAAAGGCTTCCCAGGAAGCTAGTGTGGCCCTACACTGTTACCAGGAGTAAAGTTTGTGGGCCAGATTAAAGCGCAGGTGGGGGCTTGCAGTTGGTGCAGGTGAGAAGCTTCCCTGGTTTATGTGACCTGTACGTCAGGGAATATTTCCGTTCCTAGTCAGTTCTCTTTAAGGAGGGTTATAGTTAAAGTTGCCGCATAAATCTGTTGTAAAGTTCACAGGAAATGTCCAGGTCAGTTGATTGTTTAGCTTGACTGCAAGAATGAAGGAGTAGCATAGAGGAGCAAATGGACTTGCGGATGCCAGTGGTGCTAGAACAGTTTTCAGACTAGAGGTGCCGGACAGTGATCTTTGTTCACTAAAACGATAAGTATTTTTAAAAAATCACATTGTTAGTGAATGAGCAAGTGTCACCGCCAAGGAAATACCTGAAGTGCAAGTCTTTGTGTTTGTGTGGAAGGGGAAGTAGATAGTGATGATGTGATAAATTGGCAAAAAATGTCCAGTAATGCGTTTGAAGCACATATTCGAGTATGTAGGTGAATTGTGGTGGAAATATGATTTGGTAATCTAAGTGACTTTTTAGTATGCACATTCTCCATTAATTGTGTTTTTTTGTGCTGATAATGCATCACCTGAAACGACCACAGCAGAGCCACTTCTGGTTGTTATTTGTGGAACAGCTAGATCGTAGTGACTTTCACAAATGAAAATGGTCTGTTTTTCAATTCTTCCTGTTCATTGTACTCGTGTAGTCTCAGACAAAATGCCCAAAGTCTCCAACATTCAACACTATGAGAATTGACTATACTTCTTTGAGAATTATGATAAAAATGCTTTATTCATGCTAGTACCAAAATTCACTCTTAGCTTTACTCTTGAGAATCCAGTGATTCGGAGGTCTTATTATAGTTATCTAGAATCCCTCAGAGATTTACTATCCACAATAACCAGAAATATTGGGATGCCTGTCACCCTGTCCTGTGCTACTGACAATACCCAGAGTCACTCAAGACTCTGTTTTTGATAAAGGTAGACTCGGATAAGAATACTCCTTTTTATATCGTTCATAAATGTACTTTTGTTAATTCAGATACATTGCAAAATCTATTCTTCCCACAGTACTCCAGGTACTTTCTTTGGATAATACCCAGAGCCGTACCATGTTTAACAGACTCACTCTTAGCTCTCCTCCTTATAGTGCACAGTTTTACAGTAATTCAGGGAAATAATAGGGATTTTAATGTGCCACTTTTATTGAGAACCCAAAGTTGTTGCTAAAGAGAAGTTCTGGTCAAGGTTTTTTTGTTATTGTTTTTTTTTCTTCTACTTTCTCTAACCAAAGTTCAAAGAAGAATTACAAATGTATTTTAATTTTATAGCTCTTCAACGTGTGTTGTTTGGTAAGCACACTAGTTTTTCCCTCTTCACAAGGAGATATGGGAGTCACAGAACCTACATTCATGCCTAATCATGACCTGGAACTGATTGTATTTTAAGGTTAGCAGGCACGAGCTCTGATTCTACTTTACTAGAGCCCATACTTAAGAACAGATCCACATTTGCAGTCACACAACACAAACATCCTCTGTCTATCACACATAGCATTAAAACGAGTCCAACACAGTTCACACTGCACTCCCACGCCCTTCCACCAAAACACAAATGCTTATAAGCTCAAAGATTCTGCCTCTTACTCCTTTTTGCTTTAGTATGTATTGAATTACACTGAGATGTAACACTAGGAGAGCACAGGTCTGGTCATCATGCACTGCACAAACACCCGTACATAGCCTGCAATACAAACCCAGGCCCTGCCAACCAAGCACACTGTACATAGTAGCTTGCTACCCTCTGCAGGGTGCGTTGGTGCTGTGTCAGCATCATGAATCTCTATGTAATTGCAATTACAGAACATGCATCATAAAACAGTGCACGATTCCTGACTTCGTATTTGCACTGATTCAGTCAATCTGAAGAGCATAAATACGTGTTTTGGTGGTTTGCAGAATACTAACAGTGACAATAGAAGGACTCCTAAGTAGAAGGTGAGTTACAAAGAGTGATGCAGTTGTTCTTCTTGTACGCGCTGCACAGACGCATACCCTAAAGTGAGAAGAAGACAAGTGCCACAGGTGAAAGGACGTGGCAGAACAAAGCATGATATATTCGACCAGAGCACAGCATAATCTAATGTGAACTTATACAGAATTTCCAAGACACTTTCGTAAAAACTGCTGCTTATAGTTCTGTCATTTACAGCATGAGAAAAATGTCAATATAGGTTTAAATGATTAAATAATAAGTACCAGTGTCAAGAAAATGTTTTCTGGCCTCTTTCACTTAACAAACTTACAACTTATCTTTGGCTAAGTTTAATCACAAAGCTCATACTTCAAGAAAAACACTCAGCATGCAACCTTGTTGTTCATTATAATTTTTAACTTGTTCCAAAGTATCCCAGCACCTGTTGCTCCTCTATTTCCAGCACTAGAGCTGCTGGTGAATGCAGCTACTCATCCAGGTGGCCCAGCCCTCCCTCCGTACAGGGTGGGGTGCAAGGGCAGCTGCTCCGGAGATGTTGGCTCTGATTAGACGAGCCACACTATTCTCAGGAGTTGGCTTCGGTCCTCTGGATCGTGGTGTGGGTTTCCAGTCTTGGTGTGCAGAAGCACAAGTCCATTGTCCCTCTTTGGTGGCAGTTGGTATAGCTGGCATGCGGGGGCAGAGGGCGGTAGTGTGTTGATTAGGCCGACATTGCTTATGGTATAAACCACCAGGAAGCCGGAGAGACATTCAGGAAGACTAGAGTCAATTCTGGCCTCTCCAGTTGCATAACAATGGTGGCACTGGTAAATAGTTGCTTGCCCTGAAGCTGAATAGCAACATATAGCCATTATTTGGGTGCATTGAACCCCTAACACCGTCGGGTCCCAGTGCCACTGCACTTGCTGCATTATCAATAACTATGCCCTTGTATTACTCTCCTACAAACAGTCCACTCTTCTGGACCGCCCTTCTTCTCGGCTCAGCAGTTGAACTTCTCCTTCCATGGCAGTCAGCTACTGAGCAGCCAGACACATTTCATCCCCAACTCCGCAGGTCAACAGGATATCAGGTCACAGTCAGACCCAACGCTCTTCCACAAGGTGCTCACACTTCATATCATTTTCTCTCACCCTCGGGAAACTGGCTGCTTGAGAGACACCATCCCCAGATCTCAGCAGTTCTCGCTCACAATCTCACCTGCTTCACATAATATGAATATGAATATGACTGACATGTCAATATTTTCCACGCGTGAAGATATCTGGTCTTTCTTTGTAGGCTATGAACATTGTCACATCGGTTTTGCTTCTCTATGCCAAAGAGGAGGAGGCGTTCTGGCTGCTTGTTGCCTTATGCGAGAGGATGCTACCAGATTACTACAACACAAGAGTTGTCGGTAAGTTAGTAAAGGCAGCTTCTAGAAAACTGTCAACATTTCTCATCTAAAATTAACTTTTGACATTTGGTCATTAACAGAATTTGAATCTGTGAGTACAGGTTTTGGGATCACTAACACCTAAATAGGTGTGGAAATGTAGGCCTCTCACGCTTCTATGGAATTATGTTAAAACATAGGAAAAGAGAAAATTAACTTGCATACATTGAAATTGCATAATATCAAAACAGCTTGTTTTTTTCTCATGTTGTATTACTAATCTGAAATAGATGCTGTTCACGGTGTTCACCAGTTGATAGATGCGGGTCAACTGTGTCAGGATAAACTATGGCCACAGCAAAGTAAAGAGCAAATATAACATTTTTGAAAAAGTGTGCTGTAAGACCTAAGAAGAGGTACTGAATAAAAGAGCCAGAATAATATGACATGACATACTGAGAATCCCCCAAAAAAGTTGCAACCTGAGACAAAGCAAGTAATTAATTCATCAGTGAACTCAATTCTGCACTTCATGACTAAAATTTTAAATCACCTCATGTAAGGTAAAGACACCCTGGGGTATTAAAATGCAATTAAACACTAGGAGTTTCAACAGATCATTACCCAGTCACTGCCTTCAGAAACTTTGTTTGGCCCCACAGATTTGCCATATTATTGGGAAGAGAGCCTACCTTCCATAGTGTTAGCAACGGGTCCCAGTCTCTGTTCTTCATTCTGTTGAAATACTTAATTACTAAACAATGGCTCAAATATTCAATCTGAATGTATGATATTTGATTAATTTTTTCTACCCCCTCACTCCAAATATGAATTGCATCCCTTAAGAAATTCAGCTTGGAAAGGAATCTGCAAAAGGGTTGAACATTACCTATACACCTGTGTTCACAATGCCAGATATCCTTCTCTTCCTACAGGGCACTTTTCAAGGCATTTTGGTGCCCTTGCTGTCTGTACATAAAAATCAAGTATCTTCTAATGTAAAGTACCTCAGAAAACTTATCAATTAAAAATAACCTTTCATGCTTCAGTCCCAGTCTGTTAAATCATCTGATAAATATACAAAAAGCAAGACAATTTGGACATGCATACTGGAAGGCAAGAGGAATCTTGCTCTGTGTGCACTAGTCCATTAGTACATTTCCAACCAGCCAGTGTTGATGAAAAAGAGAGCTTAGGGTTTGGGACTCTCGGAGAATTTAGTAACTTATTATTTTATTGTACTGGAATCGGAAAAAGAGATGAGGAAAAGAATCAGAAGTAAAGAAACTGTAGCAAAAATAAATTTGTGCAAAATTCCTCCACTACAAGTGTCCCCACTTTGGGTTAAGATGACTACAAATTTAAAGGTTGAAATATGGAAATGTAAGCATAATATACTAACGGGCAAACATTTAATTCAGAATAGGAACTTCAGGTTCACAAAAATGATCTCCATTAAAGTGTCACTTTCCACCATTAAGAGCAGCAAGAGGAAGAAGTGTAGTTAAACCTCCCAAGCAATGGCTAAGTAAAAAAAAAAACGATAATTTTAAAGATAACACGGTCTTTACGCCAGACTTAGAAATGGGATCGCCAAAGCCAACACATCCTTTAAGAATTATCCTACAATATATTTAGACATTTACAGAAGAAGGACAAGTACCAAGAACTTACAACCACTAAATCAGTCAGTAAAGGAAATACTAAATTACATCTGGTTGACTTTGTAATAAATGTTCATGGAAAACAAGTCACCAAAGCTTTGTTTTCCTCTCTAATGGCCTAACGCATAGTAAAAAAGTGTATCACATCAAGTGTAGTTTCTTGGACTTCAAAATGTTCGGCAGAGTAAATCAGTCATGGACACTCAAGGAGGTCTTTTCTTAAAGCAGTCTTCAAGCAACCAGCACTAACAAACAGTATACCAATATTGCACTACTTTCAGAAATGGAAAACATAGGTATAGTAATTTATAATAGAAATAACAACTTGTGTCCATTACACATTCTGTTCTTTACAACAATCTATATGGTATTCTGTTGTAAAATTGTCCGGATTTTAATGATTATTGCCACTAAAGTGGTGTTGCATGCTATGCAGTGGGGGCAGTTCCATCATCTAAATCTTCTAGTGGGGTACATTCATGGTTTTGTAAAAGGGGGTGTTTGGTGCATAATTACTTTTTATTACTGGAGGAGAATTGGCTGTGAGTTTTCCAATTTTAAGTCTTTTCAGTAATACGTAAACAGGCCATTAAGAAAAATATGGGGTGGTTGTCAATAGGGATGTTATCCTTGTGTCAACTAAAACACTATGGATTTGTAAACGTTTTCTTTCTGAATATCCATGGATATTATGGAGCTTATTTTCTTGCATTGAAAGAATCAAACCTAAGAAATATGTTTGATAAATTTACATATATACGTTCTGTGATTACAATGTCCGTTCTGTGATTACAATGTCCTTAGAAAAATGCTTGCATTTAATTAAATCTGACATAACTAAGATAACTAAACATTGTGTATGCTCATTGATAATTGCTGTAGGTGATTTTAATCTAAAATACAACCCTTTAATGGCGGATGCCACTATGATACAGCTATTAGGTGCCTGTACAATACCTCCAGCTCAGATTCCCCTGGATGTAAATTTGAAATTTACTTTAGAGATGAGTCATCTATTAGGCTTACTAGGGCTGATTAGCCTAGAGGGCCACAGCCCTCCTAATATTCTGCCAGGACCTACTTTTCGATTCACCTCCCAAAATGGTCCTATTGGTTATATTTTTTCCCTGGCTTTACTTTCTCCATCATGAAGGAAGGGACCACAGGCCAGTATCTGGTAGTGTCTTGGTGAGTTCTTCCCTCTTGGAAGCTTGTGTTCTTCCAATGACCAGTGGAGTATCCACGAAGATTAAAAACTAAGTTGGATGTGAATTTGATAATGCAACACTCCCACATGCAAGATTTTACTTTAAAGATGTATGATCTTGAAGTTTCTGAGGATAAACTTGTCTTGTATGGAAATACAATTAATAGAGTTGAAGCTTGTTTTTTGTTTGTTAAAACTGGGTATTACATTTAAATGCACACAGGTACAGACACCGTCTAGACATCAAAAACAGTATGATAGTTTCTGTTAGAGCTAAAAAGCAAACGAAAGAAACTGTAGATAATGGCAGAATGTGAGTACGATACAAGTGTCATTGTAAAAACAAAAGTGACTGCAGTAGAATATAGGCTTCTGATAAGGGGAAAATAGCAAGCGTTTTACAGTTCCAAGTTTCTGATAAATGTAACATATTCAGTTAATCTAAAAACATTATGACTTTTATACTAAGGTGGCTCATTAGAAGGAACAAATGTGCTTCTTTTTATTGTACTGAAGGGCGTCTGGATTGCCCACCTGATAAATCTCTATAGTGGTCGGGGTGAAAATAGTAATGATTTAACTTTTGTACAAGATAAGGAAATACAATGCAATTTTGTACTCTAAATTAATTAATATAGCAGCAATTAATTCAGATCTCTGGGCCAGATGACCTCTTGACAATGATCTTAAAATCAAAGGTGAAATGGTGGGCCCAAAAATTACAATTTCCCCAGGTCTCCTCTCAGTCTTTTGTGCCCTTCATCTATCTCATAATGCAGGTAGATCTCTGCTACTGTCAGTCACAAAAGATTGGGATCCAGACAGCCTTAAGACCCCTAAATTATTCACTTCTTATTTGGCTGATCTACTCTCAAACTTTGCGAACTAAACTCTTTTTCACTTAAAATAGATGGGGCTCATGTTCCTTGCTTTATGCTGATAAATGCTTGTTAATGGATTATACTGCCTTATCAGTCCTGAGGAAATTATTAGCTTTGCATACTTAGTGTTCAAAATCACTCAACTGTAAATACATTTTAAAAGTTATGATTTCTTGGGGCAAATACAAAATTTCTCTTGGTCATCTGAAAGTATATAGTGGAACGTGTAAGCTCCTACAAATATTTAGGCATCTTCACTTTGACTTTAAATTGCTTAGGACATTTTTAGTTGCCATCAAGGAGGTCCTTTCAGGTAGAAGGGCTTTACTAAATTTAATTCTGGATTTATTATTGGCTCTACTAATAACAGCTTTTAACAGTAAAGTCTCACCAATGCAGAATTGTTTAGTGATCTATGGGTTTCCTGGAAGACTTCTGATGGGTGCACCTGGAAGCATCTTTAGTGCCTGCAGCCAAATGACCCAGGCCCAGAGATGTGAGCTGGGACATAATGGCAAGTAAAAAAATATTTAAAGTTGTGCAATCTCTCTCCAGCAGGATTCTAACTAAAATTTCATCCAGATTTTACAAGGAGATTAGATTCAAACCCATACAGAGATTGGGCTTAAAGAAGTCAGATAAATTGCTATAGAAACCTGCATGTGTGCTATGGATGGGTCTCAAATTGGGATCCCTTTCCTTCACAGCATTATTTGAAACATATGCTACTGCAGATACCACTGGTTAAAGTAAAGAAGCATTTGTATAATAAATCTTCACTTAATCTCACCAGATCTACCTTGGGTAAATCCAAAATGTTTTTGTATATGAATTATCTGATTGAGGGCTAAGATATTGAAAGTATCTCCTCCATTCCAAGTGTGGCTTGTCATTTGGAATTAAATGAAAGGAAATGTCTGTATCCTTTAAATGTTTAATGCACGATAGCCCATGTGCTATTGTATTGTTTACTGTTCTTTAGCGCAGCAAGTTTATAAAATGTTTATTTCCACATTTCGAAATTCTGACTTTCCCAGCCACAACGACAATGCATAATGAGGAATTGGCAGTTGAACTAGGCAGTTACGTTAATCTGTAAAAAATGATTCTAAGAACGTGTTTTAGTTATTTGTATTACTGGTGATAAATTAATTTGTGTAACAGATAAATTGCATAAATAAAATGTAATCTTAATCTTATTTTATCTAATTATTTGCTCCTGTTTGCATTCACAGGAGCCCTGGTAGATCAAGGGGTGTTTGAGGAGCTGGCCGGAGACTATGTCCCCCAGCTCTATGACTGCATGCAGGACCTGGGGGTTATTGCCACCATCTCCTTGTCTTGGTTCCTCACACTGTTCCTCAGTGTCATGCCCTTTGAAAGTGCAGTGGTGGTGGTGGACTGCTTCTTCTACGAAGGGATCAAGGTGATCTTCCAGCTTGCACTTGCTGTGCTAGAGGCCAACGTGGACAAGCTTCTGGAGTGCAAAGACGATGGAGAAGCCATGACAGTCCTTGGAAGGTAAAATAATCAACTTATGGGCTTGGCTTCAAATCCCTCACTCAGTTTCCGTGTTCTGAACCACTGTCTGTACATAAATGCATTAATGGCCAGCAATAACTTTATCAAGGCAAATGGTGACTGTCAGTCTGGCTCAAAGAGTGCTAACTGGGACATATAGAGGCTGCCTATGTGAGGTTGGAATAGCAAGAATCCCACAAGAGCCTGGCTCTGGCTCTGCCAGCTCAGCAATCTGGTGGATGATTGGAGATTCGGTTGAAGTGAAGGGCACCGTAGATGAATAGTTTGTCGTAGGATACTGCTTTCAGTAGCCTTGCACATCTGTTGGTGCCCTTTGTGGACTTGGCCAGAACAGATTTAACCAAACTACTTGTTTGCAAGAAATTAAACAATTTTGCTCTTGATGAAAACTAAAGTTTTATTGGATGCTTCAAAATTGTTTAAATGTTAGTCAAACGAGTTCTGTTGCATTAATCGTCTGTTTTAGTTTCTCATTCACTGATGAGTTTGTTTACTGACTCACTAGTTTTTTATGCCATTTTATGGTTCTTAGGTACTTGGATAGTGTCACAAACAAAGACAGCACTCTGCCTCCCATCCCTCACCTGCATTCACTCCTGAGTGATGATGTGAAGCCCAGCCAGGAAGTAGATATCTTCAGACTCATCCGGACATCCTATGAGGTAAGTCTTATAACAAGATGCACAGAAAATGGTTCATGAGGATGATGCTTTAAGTACAAAATTTGGTGTCAATTGTGCCTGGTATAGATGTGGAACAGGTATCTAACATCAGCTGACAGGTTTTCTTGTCAAAACAAATGTGTGTTTATGCCTGTCATACCATACAAACAGTAGAACATATCTTCTCTCATCTGTAATTCATGCCCAAGACCCAGACATCTACCACTCTTGCCCTAGCACATCTTGTTTATGCAAATGGTCAGTACCTTGGAGGTTTCTCTTTTATCTAAGTGAAAGCTACAAATAATGCAGATCGCAATAGTGCGACAGTTCCTACACTTTAACATAAGTACCCATATGCCCCTGACCTTAAAAGCTGTTCAATTTCTTCACTTCTTCATTACACTCAAAGGCTGTCAACTGGACGAATCCAGCCTTTTTAGAAATAAAGCACAGAAAAAAGCTCTGTGGTCCAGACTGGCAAAGCTAATCATCCCACCTTGCAACAGTAGTCAAATAGGTGGTACCACTTTCTTCTTTCAAGTTTCTCCATTGTGGAATCCTCTCTCACCAAGAATAAGAGACCTTAAGACAACCTAGAATGTTAAAGGCTATTAAAGACCCGAGTCTTAACTACACCAAAAGAAACGGTTTGCGACAGAGTGACGTTATCACTCGCATTAAGGATACAAAATGAACCAGCCCTATATCTGTGCTGGCTACCATATGCAAAATACATGCGGTGGCTATTTTTTTATTACATCTTTGGGCAATGCAAGAGGCTGCAAATGAATTCCTGATATAGTCAACTACAAACGGTCACTCAAGGAGCCACGGAGCCACTCCAGATGACGATGGATTTTATTCTAAATCAGTAGGGCTGGCTTTAATAGGATTTTTTTGGGACAGGATATGAAACAGTGCATTTGTGGATGCGAGGTTGCAACAAGTAGAAAATTAGAACACTGCTGTGATGATCTAACTCTGATAAAGTCTCTTTAATAAGGAAATACGATAAAAATGCTACCACAACCATCTGGGTAACTTCTGAATTTTCATATCAAGTGCTGCGCATACAGGTATGCGACCTTACACACATGCTTGCATTATACTAGATTGTGCTAGTTCGACCACAGGCCAGACTACCCACATGACCCCTGCAAAACCATTACAAAACAGCATTTACAGACACATGAATGACGTCGTACATGCCGAATAACATTACCTATTTTGGAAATTTGAGTGGATATGACATTGCACAGTTGATTTGATGACGCTTTTGTGACAACTTTACATAACAAATTGCAGAGCAAATTGCATCACAGATTTCCCAAGAACTGGATGATAAACAGCATGCACATTGAAAACTCCTTATGCATGGCAAAGTCTCTCTTTAATGTTGTATGGCAGACTAGCATGCTCTGTATCTGCAAAGGAAGTCGGTGGCTCTTCAGGGAAGAAAGCACTGTAGAAATTCTACTACTATACAAAACAAGCATTTACAATGCATCGGGTCTCGCGTTTGCTCGTGTTAGAGCCGATCGCGTTGTAAACTCCTAACCCGACTTTTCACCTATCGGGCAAAAGTGCATTTATGCACGTAACCCGAAAAAGTGAAATCAAGTAGGTAAAGCGCTCGACTTCTGCCAAGCGAGATCGGGGTCGTAAATTAGTTTTAAAAAAAAGTCCACCAGCCGGATGGAAAACAGCGAGCCTCGCATGTTTTCTGTACTTGGTCGCTGCGCTCGAGGAGGGCTAGCCACCGGAAAAGGCATGACCTATGCGTGCCTTCGACTAATGAAAGCAAGCCAATTTAATTAGGGAAGCCCACGAGCCAATAAAAAGCACTGACGTGAAGTTGACAGGGCTCGGAGCCCTTTTCTAAATACTAAAGAGTCTCCCTGCTATACGCATGCGCGAGCGCATGCAAAGCAGGCTCGACCCTAAAAATACTCCACCACGTTATATTTTCGAAAGACCTGCATAGCTACAAAAGTTGCTTCAAATGTAGGATTTAACTTAAGAAACTGTAAAATGAATTCAGCTCTATGAGAAAATTATGTACGTTTGATAATGCCAACGGCACCATGTATGTACATATTTCATTTGAAAGGCTGAACAGTTTTTGTAGAATCAACATTGGTGTTTTTGTTTTAGGTAGGTAAGGAATTTGGACTAAAGGAATCTGTTAACATTGTCTGTCTTATCCAGCAAACCTCGCACAGATAGCTTGCAGTGGTAGATAGTTCTGGCTCTGTTATCATTGTTTTTCAGTTTTCCATAAATATTTTGTGCACATTATACTTGATTCGTATACTTTGTGATGAACATACAAGTATCTCTACTTTCTCCTGATGTGGATGTTTTACATTCAGTAAATATTCCCTTGCCAGACACAATGAATATAAAAATATTGGATGGATTTATTTTAGTGACAAATCTCTTTGCAATATGTGTGAAACCGCATTCTAAGAATGCCATATCAATAAGTATTTCTTAATATCCTCAAGTTATCAAAATATTGCTGCTTCTAAGAGGTGATGAATCATACACTATATTTTGTGCCACTTTTAGAAATTTGGAGCTATACGAGCCGACCTGATTGAACAAATGAGATTCAAGCAAAGGCTGAAGGTGATCCAGACCCTTGAAGATGCCACAAAGCGTAATGTGGTAGGTGGTGCTTATCCGGGGTAGCATTCAGGTTGGCAAATTGAATGTGGCACCGAGGTGAATCTTAAAGTTCAGTCTCTTTTGTTTCAAAAAGGTGAGAACTATTGTGACTGAAACAGCGTTCACCATAGATGAACTGGAAGAACTCTATGCTCTCTTCAAGGTAAGAAGCCGGTCATCAATAAGGCAACTTCCTGCACATGAACTGGGAGGTCTCTCTCTCATCCGTACTCCCATATATCACGTCTTTTTCTAGCATGGGTATCTGTTGTCAGTCACTGGTGGTGGTAAATCAGTTAAAAAGCGAGTACAAGTTGCTATCCACTCTTGAGAAATGATAGAAAGTACAACATGCAAGGCTCACTAACTCATAACCAAAAAATAGACCAAATCCTAAACCAAAAGGAACCACTAGCAAACACCACACAAAATGTACACAGACCAGGAACAAAGATACCTGACTAATTTGAGTCCAGTCAGAGACAACTGCGAGGAAAGGCACTAATCGGCTTTCCTGTTGCTCTGTAAAGCAATAATAATGGCAGAATGTGCTATACAAATGTTCCTAGTATAAAATGCTTCAATAGTAAAATATTCGTGTTATTTTCACAGGAACTAAACATTGCACCTTGGTAGCTTGCCATTCAAACGAATTTGAAATGAATGTGTCCATGATCTTTCCTAAAAATTCATATTCTGACCACACAAAATATCATTTGAAACTGTGATTTGCAGAGACCTTTCTAAAGAGGGTGTTTATATTTATCATTTAATGTTAGGGGATAATACCCAGGCATGCTTTTCATTAGTAACTACTGTTCAAAATGAACATTTATCCTTTGCAGCAGTGGCTGCATTTCCCGAACCGTGCAATATCAAGTGATAAAAAAGCAAAACTGGTGAAAAGTCATTGGGAGTTGGAAGTATTTCCGGTGCCTAGACATTGAGCTGTGTACATCATGCAGGGTTGGCATGCATCTGCTCTCAGACCAATGACACACTGAGCAATTTGAGGCTGGTGTGAACTTACTCTAACAGTTTTGGAGGTGGTTTGTACAGTTTATTTTCACATAGCCCAGCTTGTGCAGCAAAATAGTTATGCAAAGTAGTTCTACTATTTTTAAAGGCCCTATTTCAGTCTGTGTGTCCTTATTAATAGCAAGGTTGTTTTGTGACGTGAACCAGATGTCGATTTTGTTTTTTTTTCGTTTGAGACCTGAATAAATTAACTTCACATATAAATATTTCATCACGATGGGCCCGTTGTAGGATGGCAACAACATCAGGAGTTATCTCCTTTGGCAAACTGTTCGCATGTACTACAGCTCACAAGGTGAACTCTTGTGTTCACATGTGCAACTTTCACATTTATAAACCGTGAAGGTGGAATGGAATGCCTCTCACAGAGGAATCCCCAGCAGATAATAAGGATTGCCTCAAATAGTTCCAGCCCTCACTTTTTTGTTGTGACTTTGTTTATTTTGTTATCAACTTGAGTTGCACCACTCCTTTGTGTTAGAAACAGGAGTGCTTTTAACTAGGGGTATGAGAATTCCGTGGACTGGTAACCTCAAGTATTTTGTAAACTTCAGGAGCATTGCAAAGTACAAATGCATACATAGTAGCTTACAGGTGACTGTGCAATACTTACCTACGGATGAATGAAACTGGGGTGACTGAGCACCCTGGTACACAACGGGTATCCTGTCATTCACACAACCCTGTGAAAGTGTCACCATTTAGTGCTCAACAGCTGTTTTGAAACACTGATGTTATGGTTCTTGCCTGATCACCTAATGCATAAGTACACCTGGGGGTGTTAGGGTCATCCCAGTTAGGAAATCAACTGACAGCCATGTTGTGTAGCAGAAGGCAGGTCACGTCTCCTGACCTTTAAGTCGTTTGATTTGGCTTCTCAGTATGCATTATTACTGGCATATGAATCAGTGTTGGAATAATCGTTGCTGATGCTGGCACATAAATCAATGTTTGATTATAAAGTCTATGGTGCATCATGTTCACACATGTACCCTCTTTCACTTCAACCATTTCTTCATGGCTTATTATATGATGGCCTTTGTAGGTCATGTAATCATGAATTTTTTGAGTGGTGCTAAGGCAGTGTGTGGTTTGGTTCATTCACTTAGCTGGACACTTCTCTTAAGGCATAAAAACATTTTTTTTGACCCTGCACACCATGCACATACTGCCACGTTTGCGTTTTCTTATTTAATTTCACAAGTCACGACCTTCAAGTAAAACTCCTATTGCTTCCTTTTTTTCATTTTTCCAGGCAGAACATCTGACCAGCTGCTACTGGGGCGGTAATGTGAACGCCACGGACCGCAATGACCCCAGTCTCCCATACCTGGAGCAGTACCGCATTGACTTCGAGCAATTCAAGGGGATGTTTGCGCTCCTTTTCCCATGGGCCTGTGGGGCCCATTCAGATGTGCTAGCAGCGCGGATATTCAGGCTTCTGGATGAAAATGGAGATTCACTGATAAACTTTCGGGAGTTTGTCTCTGGGCTTAGTAAGTCAAAATGATGTACAGTTGGAAAACACCAAACACGCTGATTCTTCTTGGAACAGTGCACTTGATTTAGATAAAGACTTTTACTTTTACTTTATATAACTTTATTTCGGCTGCAAGCCATAAAAGTAAAAGATACAAAACATTTACATGGTCAGAGGGCACATCAATTAACAGTTATAAAGATATAAGGATAACATTATTTTAAAGGTTTTTACAATGTCCTAAAGAGTATAAAAATATTAGATCATTAAAATTGGCTCCAATCAATTTAAGACTTATCAAACTGAATAAATATAATCTAAAACCAGATTAATAAAAAACACATGATTATAAAAATTCTCTAGTTCATATCTCCCCTATGTTCTATAAGTGCCTTATCGCAGAGGCACCAATTTTATCATTTATCTCAGTTGTCTGGTATAAAGGGTGAAAATTCTATAATTTGTTTTAAGAACCCTAAAAGAATAATGGGGTCACAAATTTGTAAAAAAACAAGCAAATCATCATTATTCTTTAAATCTAAAGATCAAGGCCATTGAAGTTTTAGCTTCATCCAATAAAAACCTAGTATATAAAATACATATAATCTAAAACCAATGTGTTAAAAATACATGTTTATAATAATTCTCTTGTTCTTATGGCCCATGCACTTCGCAAATATCCCGCAACAGAAAAGACTATTTTATCATTTGTGTCAGTTATTAGAAGTCGTAATGCTGTATTCCATTCCCTTATCCCAACTGCCCTACACAATGGAGCAATCCACTTTTTCCTAGGTACCAGATATCTTGGGCAGAAAAGCATAAAGTGCGCGAGTGACTCTTTTGTCTTTTGACAATGATGGCAGTATATTGAATTAGAGTCCTCCGATCTCCATTGTGCTGTAAATGTCTTTAGCGGGAGAGTCCCTAATCTGAACTTAATGAATAGTGTTTTAGTATAGGGAGGATTTACATTATCCATATAGGCCTCAAATTTGGGGCTACATTTGTGGTCTAAAAACTGTAGAGTCAGACTGCCATGATTTTTTAACCAAATTTGGGCCAAAATGTTCTCCCAGTAGCACCTTTTTACACACTCCTTTATTTCCTTGGTCAAATTATGAGGGGCACTCCACACCTCCTCCATTTTAATGAATTTACACGTATCTCTGATATGTCTGAACCAAGGGATCTTTAGTACGTTGTCACTTGAGAGGAGTTCATCAAGTGCTATGTGGAGAGTGGACCGATACTCTGAGGTCCACAGACGAATCCAGTACATTAATGGTCTTAGTGAAATTTCATTGTGTATTTTGTTTAGGGCTAAGTCGAATCTGAGCGGCATGAGAGGGGTGCTCGTCGGCAACTACAGGAAGTTTCGTATAAAACGGTTTTCTACCGTGGTCAGACACCTAGAATTCGTATGTCCCCAAAGCTCAGCACCATAAATTGAGGCTGCTACTGCCACTGCTTTGTAAACGGTAATGGCAGGTGTTATCTCCCCTTCACAGGTATTGGCTATTTTCCTTGCTATCACTGTTGACCTTTGCCTGAGTGCTGTCTGACTCTTCCTAATCTGTGCCGACCAACGTTGATAGTCACTTAACCTAATCCCCAAATAATCGAATTGGCTGACTCTCTCCACTGGTTGGCCTGCTATCGTCATTTTTCCCCTAAATAGTTTATGCGGGTTGAAAACCATAAACTTAGATTTTGTTGGGTTAATTTCAAGTCCTCTATTAGAACAAAAATTATAAAAAGTGTCCAATTCATTTTGTAAGCCCATGGGTGTTCTTGAAATTAGTAAAGTGTCATCGGCGAACATTAAAATAGGGACTGGGGTTCCAGCTAACCTTGGGGCATCATGATTACAATGTAGCAATTGGTCCGCAGCACCATTAATGTAAAGGTTAAACAGTGTTGGTGCCAAAATGCACCCCTGCCTAACCCCTCTGTTGACAGGTATAGCTTCCGTTAGATCGCCGCTATCTGACCAGCGCACGTGAGCATAAGTCCCTTCGTGTAGATATCTAATCAAAAGGCCTGGTCTATTGTGCTCATCCCTCTTCTGAAGCCTGCCTGAGAATCGGAGAGAATTTGGAAATCCTCTATCCATGTCTGTAGTCTATTCAGTACTTGCTTAGTGAATATCTTTTGGCTAACATCAATAAGACTGATAGGTCTATAGTTGGTGGGTTGTTCCCTTGGCCCTTTCTTATAGATAGGGACTATAATTGCTCCTTGCCACGTAGTAGGAAGTCCTCCCCCCCTCAGTATCTCATTACTAAGCTCATTTAGATACAGTGACCACATTGTCGGTCGAGAGAGATATAGATCCCCTGGAATACCATCAAGACCAGGGGCCTTCCCTTTACATATTGATTGGAGAGCCTCTGTTGTTTCTTTTAATGAAAAAAAGTCCAGGTAAAATTTGGGTGGAATTGTACTCTCCCATGTTAAAGTGTTGGCAAAGAGGTCGTTATGTTTTAGAGGAGGTGTAATAATACTACTGGTATGTGGTTTTCTGTATACATTTGAGAAATGCGTCATCCAAGTTTCTGGTTGGATTACAGGGAAGTTTTCCGTTCCTTGGGGGCTTGTCTTATCTGCCACTAGTTTCCAGAATAAATTGAAATCCTTCTCCTGGAGCGCCTCAACCATCCTATTCCAATGCCTAGTCGCCCACTCTTTTTTTGCATTTTTAAGTACATCTTTGTATACAGTCCTGTTCTTCCTTATCTCTCGACAATTCCCTTCCTTGAGTACTCCCAGTAGCTGTATTTTAGCTTGACGGCAGGAGTTGGAGAACCACCTTGATGTTTTAATCCCAGTCTCTGTCCGCCTCCTTGCCGTCTGGAAGTGTGGTTTTAATCGGGTGACCAGGGTGCTGTGGATATAGACCAAATCTACCAATTTGGTATTTATATATTTCAAAGGGGAAAGTGTTGTTGCAACTATTCTGTAGATCAGTAGCTGAAAATTTACATCACCTTTAACCCAGTCCCATTTCACATTTTTACAATCATTGGTCCTAGTAAGGGCACTATTTAAAGCCCACGTTGTCAGTGTCTTAGAGCTGAATAAGATAGTAGAGAAGGAGGTGCTTAATGCTAAGTGATCACTGTCAATACGAGGGAGAACTATCATGTCAATTAGGGATTTCCAGAGGGCGTCATCTACTAGGACGTAATCCAGGTGGCTAGAATATAAGCCTCTCCTATATGTAGGTGACGCCGGATTATCTGATCTGGTATTCCTATTTACTATTCTTAATCCCTTTATTTTTATTATGTCTTCTAATAATTCTAAAGCTCCTCCTTCTTTCTTGGATGTGGCTTGCACCGGCCCTGATCTATCCCATGAGTCTGTAGGCTGGGGTCCTTCTTGCTGATTGCCATCTCTGCAGTTCAATTGCATATTGAAATCGCCCGCAACAATTAAGCCCCGCCCGTCTGGGAGGCAGTTAAAAAAATCTGTTAATGTACTCATCTGTACAGTCTGGGTCCTTTGGGTGCCAGGTCTAATACATATATTTACAATTATTATGCTGACAAGGCCTTTAGCAGTTTTAATTTCAACCGCTACCGCTAGCGAATCCCTCGTGGGGGTTGCTATCTCTTTTACCTTTGGGAACAGGTCGTGTTTTAGCCAAATTATCAGGCCGCCTGAAGCCCTACCCGATGGTGATGGGAGTGCAGCCTTCTGGAAGGTCCAATAACCTTCTCTATTTACTACAGATGGAGCCCATGTTTCCTGTAATAAAATAATATGGTGTTGATCTATAAATCTGCACCAGTCAGGGTTAGCTGTCTTCTGGGTCAGCCCTGCCACATTCCAAGATAAAATCTTAATCAGTAGGTCATGTTCGTCCCCATTTTCTGGGAGTTTCTCCCTAGTCTCGTTTAAGCAAGCTACTACTCCCTGGTGTTTCTCCTTTAGTGAGCCACTGCAATGTGTTTTAGGTTCCGCTCCCCGGGTATCAAATAAGTCGTTTTTTGGCATATGAGAATCGAGGCTGGGTATGTCATCACTCCTAACTTCAGTTGTTGGGGCTTTGCGTCAGTCTATATCTGAAGTATGGCTGTGCATTTGATCCCTTCTCTGGGCACAAGGAGGCTGGGGCATTATAGTATTATTTCTCTCTTGTGGGAACTGATTTGTCAATGATTGGGGAATTTTATGAACAAGTGTCACTTGGGAAGAGGCGCCCGGTCTCACTCTTTCTTCGAGTGCCAAAAGGCCCTTAGCTAGATTCTGACTAGTCAATTTTAACCCTATAAAATCAGATGTTGAATCTATTCTTGTGAGTCTTTGTGCAATGACTATGTCGTCCCTTATAATGGACCTACACTTCTTTGTCCCTCTTATCCAATGTATGACTTTATTTTTAAGAGATTCCCCTTGCTCTAATTGGCCTTTGCTTAGCTTAGGCACATTTGTCATGTAAATATCATAACCGCCATATCTAATCTGACTTTGGGGGTTATTTCCCGAGAGGCGTTTGGGGCTTTTATCTAGGTATCCTTCTCTGTGCATCTTCCAGTTAGCCCCTAAGTCCAAGAGTGTATTGCATTTATTGTAAGCACACGCTACTGGAGGTACACTATTGCCCCCCTGAGTGGTCTGTGTTACCATTTCGACCCTTTGGTCCCTACACCTCTGTGGCATAAATATCTCCGGTATTTCAGCTGGCTTAGCCAAGGAGTTAGGGTTCGATTTTTGTGATGCCTTCCTTATGTCCCCAATTACTGCAGATATACCGTCCAGCTTTTCATATATCATGTGAGTAAAGGATGTAAGGTGCTCTCTAAGACTTAAAATTTCAACTCTTATCTGTGCTAGCTGGAGGTCCGCTGGATGTTCCTTCTGGATGATTATAACCAGTGCTGGCTCCTCAGTTCCCCTTGGCGTAGTTCTCTCTAATCCAGGTGGCGATAGCAGAGCCAGGGGTAAGAAGCGGTTATTGCAGTTTGGCAGGGGGGATACATCATCTTGCTGACTAGGCAGGTTTAATTTAGGGCTTTCTGTTGGATTCTTAGGAATTTCTGACTTATTAAGTTCTGCACTGGTACCCTGAGGTATAGATATCTATGGGTCTCTATTCGCAGGAGCGAAAAAAGATTTTATATCGTTAGAGGTGGAGAAAGCATCTTTCCTGCGAGATTTTGAGGGTTTAGTGGCTAACAAGCTCTCCACTTCCTCTATAAGATCATCGATTTGGGTAAGCGTGCAATTTTCAGCCGCATGTCGGGGTGCTCTTTTTGCCCTTCCCTGCTCAGTAGGGTTGCTAGTAGCTTTCCTTTTCCCCATCTTGATAAGATATTATCCTCCGGCACGTTATAGCAAAAGCAGTAGGGGTAGATTTATAAGTACCGTGACTGATATGTTCCAGAAGCCGGTAGGCCCTAGTTGGAAAGTAGTGCAATATGGGTGAAGTTATTTTTGCTTTAGTAAACCCCAACACAGTACCTTCGATGAGCCTCACACTCAAAGCTGCCTAGTTCAAAATGTCAGGGGGGTGGCCCTGCCCTGGCTCTTCCTGGCAATGACGGGCAAGGACAGGCCCGCCCTTGGCCCGGGCTTTGCCCGCGCGCGTCCCGCGCAGCGGGAGCGCAATAGAAATTTAAAGGGCTCCTGCCCTCTCAGCAAGGTCCCGGCCCCGGTCTCCAGGCAACAATGCGCTTCCCGCGACGGCGGGAGGGCGATAGAAATTTAAAGGGCTCCTGCCCTCTCAGCAAGGTCCCGGCCCCGGTCTCCAGGCAACAATGCGCTTCCCGCGGCGGCGGGAGCGCGATAGAAATTTAAAGGGCTCCTGCCCTCTCAGCAAGGTCCCGGCCCCGGTCTCCAGGCAACAATGCGCTTCCCGCGGCGGCGGGAGCGCGATAGAAATTTAAAGGGCTCCTGCCCTCTCAGCAAGGTCCCGGCCCCGGTCTCCAGGCAACAATGCGCTTCCCGCGACGGCGGGAGGGCGATAGAAATTTAAAGGGCTCCTGCCCTCTCAGCAAGGTCCCGGCCCCGGTCTCCAGGCAACAATGCGCTTCCCGCGGCGGCGGGAGCGCGATAGAAATTTAAAGGGCTCCTGCCCTCTCAGCAAGGTCCCGGCCCCGGTCTCCAGGCAACAATGCGCTTCCCGCGGCGGCGGGAGCGCGATAGAAATTTAAAGGGCTCCTGCCCTCTCAGCAAGGTCCCGGCCCCGGTCTCCAGGCAACAATGCGCTTCCCGCGACGGCGGGAGCGCGATAGAAATTTAAAGGGCTCCTACCCTCTCAGCAAGGACCCGGCCCCGGTCTCCAGGCAACAATGCGCTTATTTCGGTGCATGATACACACTGATTTATTTCATTTTCTTTTAATTGACTAGTAATTGTGCTGGCTTGTGCCAGAGAGTCAATGTGTAGTATTAGGATGCTTTCATCCATCTTAGTTATCACTATGGTTTAAAACCAGCCAGTTCACCTAGACATTTGGAAACAGCAAGGACCTTACCCTGAAATAGTTATTTTTGTTGTGCACCTTATCATAATTGTAAGCTAAAGAGGTTGTAAAATTCTAAATTATTACCCTATTGCCAATCATGGAGTGTTGCATCGGATGGTAAAGTCCATCCACTTGAGTTATAGGTCCAAGCCACAGTTGGGGACTTTAAACTAAGGAGCTGTTCTTTAACAACCAATATAATTAAAGGCATAATAGCCATGATGCTGTTAGAACGGTACACCCACTGAGAGTAGAATGTTGGAAATCAAACGGAAAAATGAAGAATTGGAATGTTAGAGTAGAAGTCCTACAGCAGCCATTATTAGCCCTCTGCAGCTCCATTGTCTTCAATGGCCTCTCAGCATTTCCATGTTCTAAATCTGCTACATGTTTGGTTGTTCTTCCCAGTTAGTAAATTGTCTGTAACTAAGTTTTATTTTTTTCTAACACTTTTTATTGGTTTTAAATATGCAATAAACAATTCACAACATTTCCCCTCAGGGAGGACATAAACATTCAGTTATGGCGAATTATAGCAGATTTTGTAAGCAGTGTATCTATTTGTTGAATGTTTAATCATCATCTGGTGTGAGTAATAGCGATTGACGCCTTCTGTCTGCTGCCGTACTGTTTATCTGTAACTAAGTTCCTGGTTAATCAGGCTGTAAGATTATCTTACTATTGTTCTTACTTGGTTATTAGACTTAAAATGTTTGTTATCATTTTTTTGAAGGGGCGTCTCCTCCATTAGGACGGAGACGTGTTGCCCCCGCCAGCAGCAGCAGCTGCAAAACCTTTGAAAGAAAAGGATAATAAACTTTGTTTATTATACTTTTCTTTTGATGGGTGGGGCCACGGGGTGACGAGCAGTGAGAGGGAGTGCTTATCACTCCCCCTCACTGCACATGTATGTTTGGCCAGCCTTCTCGGGCTGGCCAAACACACATGCGCAGTGTGCTCTCTCCAACCCGGCAACACAGTTGCTGGGCTGGAGAGAGCCTGAACAAGGCGCTGAGTGTGCCTGGGAGCACCCAGTCTGGGTGCTCCCAGCCAATTCTGACGCTGCGTCGAGCAGCATCAGGATTGGCCGCAGGGCAGGCTGGGAGCCTGTGCCTGCAGCAAGACGGAGGAGAGGCGCGGCAAGGAGCGAGGTAAGTGTTTTTTTTTACATTTATTTTAATGTTTATTTTAACCCGCACGCTGCCCCGCCCCTTCCACACCCCGTGAGCTGTTCCTTATTTTATGGTATCCATACTGTACTTAAATCTTCTCTTTAGTACAGACGATGTTTTGTTTTTCAAGACAACCATATAAACAAGTGTTGCATTAATTATAGACACATTTATTTTACATGGATAGCCAAAATATCTGACATGTATCTGGTATTTTCAACCTCAAGTGGATGTAGCATATACATGGTGGCCGTTTTAGGTAGCCATTTACAAATTAGATTTGTTGCTTGCCGGTGTGTTTTGGAACATTTACTTACCAGCTAAGGTAAACATTCTTGTGCATGCCATCTGTACCTTGAAGTAGGATAGGAGTTTCTGATTGGGTGCACCGGTTCTAGATCCTATTTTACTGAACTGGTAGAATTTATTTTACTTTTTTTTTCTTCACTTACACAGTCAAGTGCTCACACCTGCAGTGACACAGCTGTATCCAGCAGATTGGCTTGTTTTCCCATCCGGGACATGCACTCCAACGTTTGTATCAGAGCAGTGGCATGATACTACTGCATAGGAGGCACAGCCAGTGCAAACTAATATCATATCACTGACATTGTACACAGCTGAAAACAATTATTAGACAGAAATACAAATGTAATGGCAGGTACAAATGTCTAATATTATCACCTTTCCTTTCTGAAAAGATCTTTTTGTTAATGTCAGTGTACATTTAATGTGTTTTTTACATTGGATATCATTTACTGTCTAATATTATCCTAATTGCATATCCAGCGTTGGGCTTTCAAAAGAGTCAATGTCAAGGACATTGCTGACAGGCACTTTGAAAATCGAGAATAAATGGATAAATCTCTGCACACTTACATAACAAATAAGGCAGACAACCTTTTCCGACTAAACCTTATATCTGCATGTATTTTTACTGTGTTTTTTTAGGTTTTGCCTGCATAGTGCTTGCACTGTGCTTGCGAAATCTATTATAATAATACAAAAAAATCATAAAAGGGGCTTAGAACCTTCCCATTACTTACCTGTACTTAACATTTGTTGGAATCAATGTTGCTCTAGTTTCCATGCTTCTGGTTGGTTAGCACGTCATTTGCTTTCACTTTGCACATCTTCCTGTGGCTGCTTTGCTTGTCTGTTCATGCGGCAAAGCTTGGCTTAAGTATGGCTTCTGGTCACTGGCCAGTGGCTTGTAATCATTGTCCTTCCACTGGCTATGCACTTTGGAAGGTACTTTTCTTAATTTGTTATCTAGCACTCCAGACGAGTGCATCTGCAGGAAGCCTCCTCTCCTTCCCAGCGCTCCTATAAACATTGTTGATAACACCCTCCCTGCTCCCATGCATCGACCTCATGATGCATAACCCTCCATTGTTCCTGCTTCCCACAAGCCGAGGCGACCATCCACCTGGGCAGCATTAACTGCCAACGTGCATGTGTTTTCAGGGCCTGTCCATCCCTTCCGTATTCCCCTGTTCGCCCAGCCTCTATGGCTTCGTCCTTGCTTGAACCGTCCCTTCCACCCCCCCATTGTTCTTCTTCTCCCCACAGGCTGCAGTTCCCCCGGCTCATCGCCATAAACGTTGCTTCTTTTTCTATGACTTCTCTTTGTTAACTGCTTTTTCTCACAATTAGTCCTTTCTTACACATGTGACGTATCCCATGAGAAAGCTAATAAAAGACGGATGTCTGCCTGCTTTATTTTTTTTAATTTTAACTATAGCCTATTTTAAAGCACTCATCTTCTTATCCTCCTCCTCCTCCCCGTTCAGTCGTATTTGTTGTTGCAATTGTTAGTGATTTGGTTAGTTTCCGATTTAGTTGCACATCTCCATTTCCTTGTCATTTGTTCACTTTCTACCCAGTGTACCCACGTAGTTGTTTTCAAAGTCATTTGCTTTACTTTAGTAAACCTAGTGTTCCATTGTGTTCCATAGTACTAATCCTTTGCAAGCTGGCATAATGCAGTTAGTGGCACTCCCTCAGTTAGAACAGACAAAGTATGGGGTCACCGATTTAACCCCACAGGCCCCCTTTTTTGCATAGTGAAATATTAACATTCTTCACAGCTGCAGGTCATTTATATACTCTGTTTTTGTGTATTTGTATGCCCCCCAAACAAAGATGCAGATGTGCACTGTTGAATTCACATTTAAAACCAAGTACAAAATAATACAACTTATACGAGAGCTCCCAGCTGGCATCTGTTCATAATTTTGACAGCATGCTTGTCTAGCACAGATTTGTGTCCAAACATATGGTTTACAGTATTATATCAGGATGCAGGCAATGTCTACCTACTTATATCTATAGACTAAAATAATTACACACCCCACCATCATCCCCAAGTATTTGCAAAGCCAATAGGTTTTGCATATGTGAAATCAATTAACTTTGTCAATGTGTTTTTACATGTCGCACAGTGGTTGAACTGCTGTGCAACATAGCTTAATGTAAATAAAAAGTGCTATGACATGGTCAAAGCTGGCCACGTCATAGTGCCTTTGTATTTTTTTTTTTACTGTAAACCATGTTTCACAGCAGGTAATCTGCTGTCGTCCATGTTAAAAACATTGACAAAGACGATAGATTTTCTATAGGCAAACCCTATTGGCTTTGCCAATGCTTGTTCAACAGTGGTACCTTTTAAGAAAGGGATAAGCAGCCCAGGTTTAGTTGCCACTGCACAAGAGGAGCAGACTGTGCCTGGTGGTTTTCAACCAGAAAAAGAGTGTATTTGTGCACAAACTATTGTAGACTAAAATTTCACTGTAGGGAGTGGCAGCATGCGTGTTGATTGTTTTCCTTCCACAGGTGGAGTTGTTTTCCTAATCTTACTAACCAAGTGATTACCTTGTGGCTCCACTGCATCACTCAGCCCTTTCTTCATGCTCCTCCCTCTCTTCCATGCATGTCCTTTCCCCCTCAATGGTGTGCCAAATTAAGTTGCTCACTCCTCCTCTTTCTTGATAACATATAACATCTCCTGGTGTTTGAGGGCGTGTGTCCAGGTAAAGAGCATAAAGCTTTTCTGGTGGCTTAACCATTACTTTAGGGTTTGGATTTATGTTTCTCCTGGGTTGACTCCAGATAGTGCTTCCTGGTTGCTTAACTGTACCTCCAGGGTTCAGGCATCTGTCACTCTTGGTCAGACCAACTGATCCACATCAGTGGTGGCTCCAAGAGCATGATGCACACCAACCCATAGATGGTGGCTTTCGGCTTCTACAACTGCAGCTATTATCACACTCTGCAACACTTGCAAGCCCCTGTGTGTTCTTGGTAAGCCAACAGTATGGTTTGCAACAGATAACATATGTGCTTCTAGTAGGCTAGACCTAAAAAAACAAGCATTTACAATGCAACGGGTCTCGCGTTTGCTCATGTTAGAGCTGATCGCGTTGTAAACTCCTAACCCGACTTTTCACCTATCGGGCAACAGTGCATTTGTGTACACAACCCGAAAAAGTGAAATTAACTATGTAAAGCGCTCGACTTCTGCCAAGCGAGACCGCGCTTGTAAATTAGAGAAAAAGAAGTCCACGAGCCCGATGGAAAACAGCGAGCCTCGCATGTTTTCTGTACTTGGTCGCTGCGCTCGAGGAGGGCTAGCCACCGGAAAAGGCATGACGTATGCTTGCCTTCGACTAATGAAAGCAAGCAGATTTTATTAGGCAAGCCCACGAACCAATAAAAAACACTGATGTGAAATTGACAGGGCTCCGAGCCCTTTTCTAAATACAAAAGCGTCTTGCTGCGATACGCATGCGCGCGAGCGCATGCAACGCAGGCTCGACCCTAGAAAGGGCATTCTTTTACCTGCACTATGCAGTCGGCTCATCGTACTGGCACATTTTAAGGATTTGAGACTTGTTCAAATCATGCATTGCACGCGCAAATTATTCTATTTTGTGTTCGAAGGATAAATAATATAGAAATATTTTTTTAGAAATATTTTTTTCGTGAAAATGTGTTTATTGGGTTTTACGTTTTTTAACAACAGTAAAATTGGGTTCGTACAATTGGTGGAGCCCATCAGGGCGGTAGAACTCAACATTATATATCACAAGCAGCACATCATAAATGGAAATATGAGGAAAAAGTACATGTGAATCTGCAGTGTACAGGCAGACTGTTCTTGGATGATAGAAATGGTGGGAGCGTACTGCTGCAGTAATGCAACTTGAGGGAATCCATGAACTGGGGCAGAGGGGTGGAAGGACTGCAGGCTGCTGCAGTGTAGAGTATGCAAGCGAGAAAAGGGGCTGGCAGTGGCGGCGCGCCAGGGTGCACATAATGGGTTTGCTCAAGCCTAGTGGTCCATACTTAGGGAGCACTGGATCATGGGGAGAGGTCATCGTTTTCTACCCTCTGTAAGAACTGTAGCCCATTGGGGGGAGTTGGGCCCCTTGCGCAAGTTACGAATATCTTCGTAGCGGAGGGCGTCTTCCTCAGCCGCCCACCGTTTGCGCAGATATAGAAATCATTTATACCCACATTTGGTACTATGCAATTTATAATCCAGTAAAATGGGTGATCTAAAGTCTTCAATGGAAAAATGCAGTGACCAGAGTAACCTAATAGGAACACCAAGATTTGAAATAGGCCATGTGCCATCCACTCACAATGTTCACGTAATTAAAAGAAGGGATTTAGCAGTCCCTAAAGCTAAAATACATATTTTTCCGCTGGTTATGTAAAATACATGGAATAATAACCTTCAACAAACGAAACATGTTGTAAATAAATGGATTGAGCGCCCTCTCGTGGAGCAGTGAGTATAGTGGCTTTGATTCTGTGCTTGTTATTATATGAATAGGTATCTTTGTCATACGATTCAAGAAATTATTGTTATCAACAGTCGCACAGTTCGCTGAACCTGGAGATCCTCTTAGTGTTAAGCAGAAAGTGGTCTTTTTAGTGCTTAACTTTAAAAAAAAAAATCCTCCTGAACCTCATTTAATCAGGAAGGCGAGTGCTCGATCGGCTTCCAGGTACAGGTACGAGTTAATTTTGGTCTAAAAACCAGTATGTACTGGACGACGCTTTGAAAAACTAACGAACCCTCTATCATATAATCTTGTTTGTAAAAGTGGTACGTTCATTTTAGTCACTGTGATTTTATCGTTGATATTACGTACATAAATCGGTTTAATAAGACTATGTTGCTTGTTTGTTTAAATCTCATCCACCGTGTGTGAAGGGTGTTCAAAGTTTGGGTCCCTCTACCCTGTGCTGAATATTTCAGAACAAAGTTCGAAAGTAACTAGTTACTTGGTTTACTTCACTGTAGGTTTGTCCTCCCAGGAAACAAGTCCTATAGAGTAAGTGTTAGAGGGAATAATTAGCATAGTCACTGGTCCATGACGTCACAAAATGAAGCATTACAAGCCTCATTAAATAGCACCCCGAAGGTTAATGGGTGGTTCCCGCTTCAGCCAAATTAAGGACTTTCAAAGGGCCTAAAGGCACACTGTGAGACCACACTGCAAGGGTATGCTTTAGAATACAGTAATTAATGCCAATTCATTAGCTGTTCATTGCTTAAAGCCTTAGCAATATAGTCCTAAGGCTCATAACTGACAGAATCGTGTTCAGCATTCTCGGATCCTGACTTTGTGCCAATAGAGGGCAAATTCAATATCGTCTTTGTAACGTATCTCCGTAGCGTTCTCGCTGGCCCAGGAGAATGCAAACGACGGCGCCACACACGGAATAGACTCCTTATTCTTCTGCATACGATCACATTACCGTTAACCACACCTTAACACCTCCCAGCAAGTTATGCAATTTCTCTGTTGAGTCTGCCCAGAATCACAAGGGTCCTAGTGCATGTAGCCTCACAACACTACATCTCTTCCTTTGTGGAATAAAAAATATAAACAGTCACATTATATTTCTTCATTAAGTCGCCAAGACGCTCGCACTAGTGAGACAGTTTGAGTGGTGTGAGGTGGTTGAGATGCGCTCTGGTTGCGCACTGATGGCAGAGGTTCTGATGTTTGATCTGGACTGTTAGGCGGGATCGCCTCATTCATAATTACAGGAGCTGATGAACGTCGAGGTAGGTGCTTAAAGTATGATGAGCCCAGTGTGATGGACTTTCCCGGACAATGCACTGTCCCCATGTGTCCTTTGCACGTCACAACCCTCAGAGAATCCACAGCAAACTGAGTGTCTGTTTTCCGCTTTAGTTTCTGTTTGACCAGGACAGCTACCGTCATCGAAGGCTGTCTCCTGAGCTTGTCAGCACGATCAGCATATGTTTTCGTTTTGCACTTTCGAGAAGTATCTGACACAAATTTTATCAGCATTCAAGGATTGGTCCACTGTACACTGTGGCAGTTTGGTTCTGATGGCTCTCCCAAATAGCAAGGTGGCAGGTATTTCACCAGTTGTGGAATGCAGAGTTGAACGATAAGCACGGAGGGCTTGGCACAGGGCCTGGTTTAACTCAACCCCCTCTATTGATGCTCGTTGGATTACCCTTTGGAGGGTACCCATGAATCGGTCCACAACACCATTGACTTTAGCCACAGAGGTGTACTCTTTTGATGCTTGACATTTAGTCTGACTAGAAACACCTTGTTCTTCGCTATTGAATGGTGGACATTTGTCAGATTGGAGAATGGTGGGGATACCCCACACTGCAAAGATGCCATTCAGCTGCTCAATCGCCTTGTCATCAGTTGATGATAACTCCTCTACTAAAAGAAAGTGTGAATACTCATCAGTGACTACCATGAGATGATGTCCGTTTCCTAAAGGCCCCAAAAAATCCACTGCAACTCTTTCCCCAGCCTGTGCAGGAAGGTTGGGCATTGTCAATGGATGCTGTGTCACTTTGGGGGAAAGCCTTTTGCAAAGAGGTGCACTCTTTTAGTTCCTTCTCAACTCGCTCGTCTAGGTGTGGGAATCACACTTGGTCTCTTAGGGCTCTTTTGATGGCTACAATGCCACAATATCCTTTATAGGCTAGTTCAATGACTTGCTGTCTTAGGCTCTCATTTATGGGGATTCCTGAGCCTCTCAATACAACACCTTCCCTGGTCATAAACCGTTCATCCTGTACATGTCTGAAATTCAACATTGTCAGCAAAAGTTTGAGTGCTCTTCTTCCATGACTGAGTTGACCGTATAAAAACACATGAAAATGTTCACAAGCCCACCCCCAGTCAGATTCTCCTTTCTCCGGCAGAGAATAGGCACGTTCTCTGTCAGACAGGCTTCATCTGGCATAGGCCACAATGTATCTCTGAGAATTCAGGTGACCATTATGTTGAGCCAGGATTGCCCCCCAGCCCCACCGGCTTCTCATTTACTGTGATCTCAGTATATAACTAGGGGTCAAAATAGGCCATCTCTGTTGCATTCTCAATCATATGTTTTATTCTTTTGAAACTTTTATCACATTCAGCAAATGACTGGAAAGGAACATTTCATTTTGTCAATCCTCTCAATGGGGCACGCACTGAAGCAAAGTCGCAAGTGTACCTTGAGCAATAACTGGCCATGCCTAAGAAGGATCACAACATGGTGACATCTTGTAGGGGCAAGGAGCTGACAGTGCTTGCACTTTATCTGTGACAGTAGTCATTCCTTCATCAGAGAATATATGCACAAAGAATTTGTTTGGTCTTGTGAAACTCACACTTTGTTGCGTTCAGAGTGAGACCTGCATCAGCAAGTAACTGGCACACTTGTGTAAGAGCCTTGTCATGCTCCTTTTGCTCCAAGTGCCAGTATGTCATCATTATAATTAAAACAATGCAAGGCAGGTTCAATTATTCGACGTGTAACATCCTGAAATACTTCTGCAGCTGACTCCAACACAACCTTTTGTATCTGAACAAACAACATGAGTCAAAAAAGTAGTGATGTACCTACAGTTCTCTTCCAACTTGAGCTGATGGTATCCCTTCTAAAGGTCAAGACGGTAGAACATTTTGTTACAGTTCAGTTGAATGATCCTGTCCGCTATGTGTGGACAAGGATATCTTTCTCTCTCAATTGCTTTGTTGGTTTGGTGCACATTAACACAGATATGTACTGCACCTCCACTGTCCTTTTTTGCACCACCACTGAGTGAAACCCATGACGTAGGACTGGTGGCACGCTCAATGATGTCATGCTTCAACTGCATTTCTGGTTCTTTCTCAACAGCTTCTTTCAAGTAAAAAGTGAATCTCCGATGCCACTGGGCCTCATATTGTGAAGCCGCACATTCATTATCTTGAGTGTTCTGAGGCCAGAAAACAACTGAGGCTGACTCACAGTTTCAGGTTGAGAGTGGAGGTTATATATGAGATATATCAGTCCCATGTCAGCAGCAGTGGCAAAACTGAGTAAGCATGCACTGGACGAAGTTCCTTGAAGAAAGTGAATTGATGGTTGCACTGATACTGCTTTATGTCGCATTGTCACTGTGAACGACCCTGGACTCTGCACGGGTTTAGAAGCAGGCCTCATGCATACCTTTGTGTTTGACAAGTTGAAACATGGCACAGGAGACAGGCTATTGAACTTCTTGACTGGCATGGTGTTGATTGATGCACCACTGTCTATGGTAAAGGTTATGGGGCATACATTGACCTTTATTGTAATCTTGGGACAGTGTTCAAATAAATTTGTTTTTCGTTTGTTGGTTTGCCTTTTGTTCTTCTTTGCAAGAAGCCAAACTGACATGCGCCTGACATTACTTGATCGATACCATCATCACACATCTATCTTCTTCACTGGTGCTTCATAGTGACGGAGAAGATCCTTTGTAGGATGAGCTCGACGACACTCAGCTTTGTCTGGTTTCTACTTGCCATAACTGATGTTGCTTTTTCGTCTTGTGTGCATCTACCGTGTACTTGTGCTTGCTTTTTATGACCATTGCTGATTCATTTTTTGCAGTTCCAGCTTCCATATCAGCGTATAGACCTGCTCTTTCATTGGCTCTTGCAGCCATTAATATTTTCTCTAAACTGAGCGTTTCTCTCAACATGCGTCCTCTGAAAGACAGCCCTCGATGACTCTGAGGCAAATGGCTTCTTCATCATTAAATTCATTGAACTTTCAGTGTTTGATAAGCACATCAAGTCTTCCAGCAAACTCATCCATTGTTTCACCAACTTGGTGTTTTGCTTGATTAAAAATGTACCTTTCATAGTCAACATTCAGCATTCGATTGAACTTGGTATCCAATGCTTCTTTGATGGTTCAATATTGCATCAGTCTGCAATATTTTCTTCAGCACTTCCTTTACTCCGGCAAGGTTCTTTAAATAATGATTTTCTTATTATCTACTTCTTCTGGTGCATTTATGAAGTAATTGAATGGCTCTATCCATGCAGTGCACCTGGCCCCAATATTTTGCTTCTTGGCGGTGTCGAATGGCAGTGGTGGTTTTAGAAACACAGCTGCATTGTACTTCGCACTCCCTTCTGCAGCCAATGAAAATATTAACTTTTCAGATGACCTTTGTTGCACTGGATGCCACTTACCACTGTGCACGCATCGGCTTCTCAACCTGGCCTAGGTCATTACACTCGATTTAAGGTCTTGTGGCACTTCCTTTGCTCGTGCTGGTAAGTACGTTTATACTTTCATACCTGGTTATTACTGCCTTTAGCATTTGCTTTGTGTGAATGATGGCTCTGTGTAATGGCTCAAAGCAGTACTTCTTCTTTCAGCCTTACCAATGGATTCTAGTGGGCTTTTCGAATGTGCTCCTTCACAGGGTCTTCAACTTCTTTGAGGGCCATATATTAGCTGGAGCCGGGTTTTGACTCCACACATGCCATCTTCAAACTGGTTCATTGATTTGGGTACTTGTGCGATGTACGAACAGTTTGCTGTATCATTGCAAACTCTAAGGAAGAGCAGTCTTGTTTCTTCGGGGGACATGTCCCACCTCCATTGTAGCATCCTCCCCAGCATGGGAGGATGTAAATGACCACGCCACACAAGGAGCTTTGTAGCAGACGTCTTTATTCCTCAGCATACAATCACACATTGCGCTAATTACATCATAACCGTTAATAACCACATCTTAGCACCTTACAGCAAGTTTTGTAATTCCTCTGTTGAGTCCACCCAGAATCGCATGGATCATACCGCACATAGTCTCATGGCACCACAGTCTTCATTTCGGTATCAGGTGTTCTCAATATACTATGGGCTTAATTCTCAGTAGTTCACATCCTGAAGTTACTGATCTTATAAGTGGGAGAAATGTGACAGGGTTGCTGGAACAATGTCTTGTTTCAGGCCACTGTCCTCGAGAAATATAATTGTATACAACGCGGCCTCTAAGCCACTTTTCTTTTCACACTGCATTAAATGTTTCTAAAATTTCAGTGAAAGGGCTCTGGTAAGGGAGGTGAGCTCAGAGAGCAACTTTTAATAAGCTACTGCACATTCACAGTTATGTACATATGAGTTTGTTTTGGGGTTCCAAAGAAAGAAATGGTATTGCTAACAAACGTTTGCCACTTGTGATTAGGTCCCATGGAGGGTGAAAAGAGGAGGACCATGAACAGTACCAATGTAGAATATCGTTCGTCCTAACATTTAGAAGTATTAGAAATTATGCTCATTTGGATCTTTTACATGTGGAACATAGTGCTTGCAAGGTTTGAAGCATAGTGACAAAACAAACCAGTACACGTTTATCGATATTGATCACCAAGTACGGGTAAAACCGTAGTTTTAATTTATTGATGGTTTCTTTTAAATAACTATATCTATATCTATATATATATATATATATATATATATAGATATATATATATATATATATATATATTTTTGTGTGTGTATATATATATATATATATGTATATATAATAGTATGCATCATATTTCACTTTTGACCCACATTTTTGCTAAACAAAATTCCACTAACTACCATTTCTTGCACCTTTTTCTCTACCACTACCACACACTTCTGGCTTGAAGTTTTTTGCGTAATTGCTACACTCACTCTTTCAATAACACCAAGATTTCTTTTAAAAACTCCGGTAATTTTAGTGAGCTGATGCCCCTGACCAGTACTCCCTATCAGGAAATTGTTCAACCATCACTGATGGAACACACAGCATGTGAAAACTGTGTGAGTCAATGGAGAAGCCATGGCAGCCAGATAATTAGTGGTAGCCAGTGTCATCAGAAAAGCAATCCAAAATCTGTGTGAATATCTGCTAAAATGTAAAAGGAAATCTGCCAGATTGTGCTAGAAAAAATGGTTAAATATGTGAAAGTAAAAAAAAAAAAAATCTATTCCAATTATTCCGATTTTCGCAAAGAAATAAGTAAATACTGTTACATGCACCCCCCTATTCCTGAATAATTACGAGTTCACACATCTCTCCTAACTCCACCCTCTTAGGTCATACTAACATCAGAACGCCTTTCAAACCACTCATACAAGCTCTATCTACAATTACTTCTGACATTTGCGTGTTCTACAAATTCCAGATAATCTAACAAAATTAAAATTGTGTATGTTGCTAAGTAGACTGGGGTGCTTCATGCTTCCTACATGGTATTAATGTGTCTTGGGAGGGTTTCGGAAAAAATGTTTGATTTGACATGCCTTTCTATTTCAGGAGCTTGTAAGATAGGTAGGCTGCCTTGTGCATTTCAAAATGAGGATTCTTTATCTGAGAAGAACGTTTTGGGGTGGGCATCTGTATCAGTAGCATTTAACTAGCGTTTAAGCTATTTCTAAAATAAAGAATGTTCCATTGTTCTTTGCATAATCAGTGGTCCTACCAAAATACATTTTCAAAATGACGGAGTCAACATTTTCCCTTGCCTTTTAAATACAGGGGAAAGTAGAGTCAAACAAATACATGTGGAAAACGCGTTAAAGTTGTGCAAACAGCTTTTTTGAAAGGACGAGGCTACTTTAATTTAAAAGCAGTAGAAATGCAAAAAGGCTGCTAAAACGATCACATATTCATGTTTTTGTTTTACAGAAAGTACATTTAAGAATTGCATTGCAGTATACTTTAAAATGTATATCATACATATTATTTGAAAATAAAAGCAGCTCAGTTTGGAAAACATTTTTAGGAAACAAAGTCTCCAAAGTACAGGAGGCATCCATCTTGTTGAGGAAAGAAAACAATATTGCTTGATAGCTATTTTTCTGATACTCAGTCTACAAGGAACAAAGGCAAGGCAAGTATGTTTATATTAGAAGCAGACGAAATACTAGTTAACAAAATGTTGCTACCAAGAAGGAGACTATTTTAAACGCCATATTTATATCTATTGCAAAGGCCTCCAAGTTTATTTTAGATATGCTGCAAATTCAAACGCAGGTTTCAGAACAATACAGAAACTACAGGGGCTACATTCCTTGTCTGAAATTGCTTAATGATATGAGGTACAGGCAGTTTGACATAATCCCTCTAATTGTATTACTGCAAACATACCAGTGACTTAGCGTAGGAGAGAGGAGGCATGAAGAGGGTGGCAAGTAAGGAGAGGTTAATTTAAAATGAAGAAGAGAGGCAACAATCTGAAGTTTCATGTCAAGGTCACCTTTCACATGAATACAGATTGCATGCAATCATAGGATGCAAAACTGTAGAAAAAATAACATAAAATTATGTACTTGTTGGTAATGCTTTATTAGGGCTCTTTTAATGAATATTAGAAACAGGCTAACTATTGATCCCCTGAAAGGCTACTGCTAGACGAGCTGAATATGGAAAACTCATCAGCTCAAAGGCTAAAAGCATAAAGCGGTGGCTGAACGAAATAGAGGATTAAGGTGCACTCTAAGGCAGCAGTAACCTCACAACAATAGCATCTTGAGAGAGTATACTCAGTGAAAAATGCAAACATTGACAGCAAGATTCTGCAAATACTGAATACGATGTCTTCCGAGGTGGGATCCATTTTGGTTGCCTCTGGTTGTGGCATGGCTCAAGGTGAGGGTGAGGATAGCTTCTCTAACAGTGGAAGTGTATTATCTGCATTCCTATTACTGATGTCTCCACACATGCAAAGTATCAGATGCCAATATCTCTGCTGCAAACAGTACAAATCTTGGGTTTTGTTTCCCTTTAGGTGCTGCATGTCATGGAGATCTTACTGAGAAGCTGAAGCTACTGTACAAAATGCATGTATTACCAGGTGTGTAACCAACCTTCTTCTCTAAAAGCCAGGCATTTGTGTATATATTTATTGTACCAATAAAAGAAATAAACACTCACTCATGACAAGTTCCAATGCAGTAGAGACAGTTTGCTGCATAAAACTCACTCATGACATGTTTGGACCAACTTATGGGCTTGATCACATGAACAAATAAGTAGAAGTGGACTTAAATGCAAGGACGAAGACATCAACAAAGGACACAAAGTTTCAAACAGTACATTTCAAAACCCCACTGTGGTGGCCATATTGTGATGCACTTTAAAGTCAAACAGCTCTGCCAAAAGTGTAATACAGTGTTGTCTACCTTGACTCCCCCACACTCATCCTGCTGATAGTTATAACAGTAGAATACGCTGTACACAGTCATTTGCAAGTGCAGCTTACCAGCACTGGCACTAGATGATCGAGGGCAAAATTGAAAAGTTCAACCTCAAAAAATGTACCACAATACAGATACAGAGGAAACATAACAAAGGGCTCTGCAAACTCAGGGATCCAAGTCTAGCAACATCATGTTGGCCAGGTCAGTATCCTTACATCATGGAAGTACATCAAATGCCAAGCTTTCGGAACAGGGTTTATACACAGGAACGCCCCCCACAACGTTCAAAAGAGTAAATCCACAGATACATCTGGAATTGAAAAAGTGTAGGGATAGAAAAGGGGAAGCCATGGATAGCATAAAGGGTAAAAACTTTGTAACACATCCCGTATGCGCATGAAAAGTAAACACACAGTGCAGAGGGGCTAAAACAGAGTGTACTCCAAAAATATTGTGCAAAAGCAAAGTAGACCTTTATAAAAGAAGGAGAGGGAGTAAGTTAAAACCTTGGTGTCTTGCAGGCAGACTCCGGATTATGTGGCAAGAATCAAAGATATCAAGGGATTCTCATCTGCATAGGTCCCCAAGAAACAAGGTGGCAAGTGTCCGAATCAAGGTAGAGCAAAAGAGGACAGCGGGACAATTGTTTCTGGTCTAGGCAAGCAATATAAAACAACCTCTTGGGACAGAGATTGAGCAGAGTCACAGTTGCTGAAAGGTAAGAGGAGAGGCAAACTGGGACAGGTCACAGTCAAGCCCAAGTGGGCAAACATTTACTATGATAAACAAAGTAAGGCATTATCTAAACCCCTGATGAGTGCAGCCCTACCCAACCGTTAAAAAAATAATATTTTTTTGATACAGTGTGTATAAATATAGGTAAAAAACATTCTTATTTGAGATGTGAATTGCCCCAACCTCTGAAGATGAAGAAAAGGCTAGGGGAACCCGTCCAGCTGACTTCACAAAACATACTAGAGGGCCTCTTCCATTCCTCCTGAGACAAAAAACATAACAAGAACAAAGTTACACAATTAGAAATATTTGATCAAACTACATTATATAGGCAAGAATAATAAAAGATAAAGTCAAATAGAGTCAAGTGTGTCCAAGTAGCAATCAGTCCTCATACAAATGCACCTTCAGTTCTTCATCCATGTTCAAGCCCTCAGGACTCTTGCTCTCTAAGTCAAGAATATATCTGGATTCCCTTTTCCTGAGCCTAAGAGCTGTGCCACCACCCCTAGCATTGTGAGGGATTTGTTCAATGACAAAAAAGGAAAGAAGTGAGCTATCTGTGTTGTGTTTCTCTTACAAATCTGCTGCTACCGGATAATGGGGATCACAATTAGTGATGGCTCTCATGTGCTTTAGAACCCGTTTTTTGACTTTCAGTGGTACTACCTATATACCCAAGGTGACAGAGCATTCCAAGATGTAGATCACATATTGGGAACTGCACGTAAGAAACTGTGTGGTCTTATGAGTCCTGCCTCTTTTAGGATACAAGTATTCTTTTCTCATGATACTGTTCTTACAAGCATTGCAGTGCCCACAGGTGAAGAATCCCTGTAGGTTATGAGCTTTGATTTAATGCATGAGTGTGTTATCACTGTGAACAAGCTTGTCCCTCAGGCTGCATCCCTTCCTGTAGGTGATCTTGGGTCTCTCACATATAAGGTGGCCTATGGTGGGGTCACTTTTGAGTATGTCCCAATTTCTGGTCAAGATGTAGCGTATTTCATTTGAATTGTTATTGAACATCATAACCAATATAACGTCAGTTTTGAGTGTCTGTGTTCTTGTCAGTGCTATGGTCACAGAGAGTGGATGCCTGATGACATTTTTAACGTTAAGGGTCCTGTTGATGACCCATTGAGGGTACCCTCTGTCTTTGAATTAGCTGATGATCGATTTCTCCCTCATACAGCCTCTTTCAGTGTTAGTTACGTTTCTCCCTCAGCAGCTCCCCATATAGGAAACTGCATTTCAGAGTGTCAGGATGGCTGCTGAGGGCATGGAGGAGGCTGTTGCTGGCAGTGGGCTTTCTAAAGAGGCTAGTATGAATCTCATTGTCCACAGTCTTTACTCTGACATTAAGGTATACCACCAAGGTTTTGCTGATGGTGTGAGTGACGGCCAAATTGTGGGGGTTGTTGTTCAGTTTGTCAACAAAGAGAGCAGCCAATCCTCGGTGCCCCAAACAGCAAACTTTCTGATCCTTTTAGTCAGTATTGTGGTGTCAGGCAAGGTTTTGTTTTAGCTCAATTATTATTTATTCTGTATATTAAACTCAATGATTTTCTAAGTACTGTCCCTTATGCCAACTCTGTCCCTATACCAGTATGGTTGTGTGCTACGGACTCTATATACAAAAGGCACACGTCCCTCCAATGTTTTTCAATCTTCACAGTTTATTCCGTAGTCCTCCTCCAATTACATTCAGCTTCAGTTCATATTCCAGCCACTCTTGCCAACACATGTTTCGTCTGGGGAATCTCCCAGTGACTTCATCAGGGCTCTAGAGTCATTCTTTTTATATATATCAAGCTGTTATCCTCCTTATTTCATACTCCTTCACCCACAATTTGCGTATCTTTTTCAAATATTCGTAAGTCTCCAAATCTCTTATGCATGTTCTCTCCTCATATCCGGGTTCTCTGCGTTCGCCGTCCTCCTTTGCAGCGAGTCCACTTCCTTGCGTCCTAGAATGTCGAGCACTGCAGATAGAGTAGAACCACTTTTGCAGGCACCTCCTTTCACTTCCTCTTTCAACCTCCCAACTACTTGTGTTAAGAAGATCTGGCTCTGCCATATCTTGAGGACTCTATGAGGTTGGGTCCTCTTTTGTTGTGGCCTTTAATGTGGATTAATACTAGGGCCTGTTGCAATCACAACCTAATTAATCATTGTATTCGGTGTGATCCTGGTTTGTACATCCCCTGGATTGAAATATGTCAAGCAGAATTTTGCTGCTTTGGGAAAATCTGTTTGTTTGATAATCCCTCATTAAAATGCAAGACTGATAAACATTCTGTGAATCGTCTATTTATGGAAAGAAGTTGTGCCTTTAAGGGAAAGTTCGGAATTAGGTAAACCGCCTGTCAGGAACTACATCCCCCTAAAAACTAACCCTGGTCCACAACCATATGTATTTTATGTGTCCAATAATTAGGAAAGAGCCTTACTGCGAAAATTCAGAGCTGTCACTAAGGCCCTCATTACGACTTCAGCGGTCTTTCTGAAGCCGCGGGCGCCACTATACTGGCGGTGTTTGTGGCTCCCTATTAGGACTTTTCCGCTGGGCCAGCGGACGGAAACAGCGTTTCTGTCCACTGGCCCAGCGGAAAAGTCACATCAACATTGCCGCCGGCTCAAACTAGAGCTGGTGGCAATGTTGATGTGCAGCGGGTGCAGCAGCACCTGCGGCGCATTTCACTGCCCAAAATTCGGGCAGTGAAATGTGCGATGGGGCTGTGCATGGGCAGTGCAGGGGCACCCCGAGTCCCCCTTACCGCCAGCCTTTACATGGCGGTGTTTACGGCCATGGACAGGCTGGCAGTTGGGGACTCATAATCCCCAGGAGATTATGACCGCCAGGCAGAAGCCTGGCGGTATGTTTGGGGGGCCAGTGGTATGGCTGTGGCTAATGCACCACGGTCATAATATGTTGGCGGTACACCGCCAGCCTGTTGGTGGTGTTACCGCCAGCTTACCGCCGGCTGCCAGGGTCTTAATGAGGCCCTAAATGTTTTTTGCTAAATTTTCCACAGGGTTTTTATAGGAACCTTGAAGGGAGAAAATGTGCTTGTGGTAATGTGTTTTCTCAATCCTTAACGTACTTTGTGGTATTTTCTAATCTGCACAAGATTTTTAGAGTTCAACATTTATTACCTCTTTTTAAAACTTAAACTTTTAAACAATGTAGAGTTGCCTGTTCGGTTTTCACAATTGCAACCCAGTACTGAAGTATGTATTGGAAAGGGGAGTTTTCTTAAAACAACCGTAAGAGTCTCAATTTTTAAATTGTTGGTTTTTGTACCTATTAATGTTTACCACTGTTACAAATTATATGTGTCTTTTTATCATCCTTAGGGTGGTCATCCCCCAACTTATTGCCTGCCTCCCTCCATTTTACTGACCCTGTTTTTGTTGGCTTTAGGACTCTGCACACTTTACCACTGCTGATCAGTGCTAAAGTGCATATGCTCTCTCCCTTAAACATGGTACCTTTGGTTCCTACCCAATTGGCATATTTCATTTGCCTGTAAGTCACTAGTAAATGGCACTACATGTGCCTAGAGCCTATAGGTTAAATGCTACTAGTGGGCCTGCAACGCTGATTGTGCCACCCACATAAGTAGCCTGTAAATCATAACTCAGGTCTGCCATTCCAAGGCCTGTGTGTGCCGTTTTACAGCCACTTCGACTTGGCATTTAAACTACTTACCAAGCCTTAAACTCCCATTTTTCTACATATAAGTCATCCCTAAGGTAGGCCGTAGGTAACCTATAGGGCAAGGGCCCATGTAGTGAAAAGGCAGGGCATGTACTTATGTGTCTTACATGTTCTGGTAGTGAAAAACTCCTACAGTTATTTTCCACTACTGTGAGGCCGCTCCTCACATAGACTAGCATCCGAACTGCCTTCATATAGTGGTAGGTTATGATCTGGAAGAAGTGGCCCTGTCATGTTTCGTATGACCAGAATAGTAATAGAAAACCGTGCTTACTGATGAATTTGGATTTAATATTGCTATTTTAGAAATGCCACTTTTAGAAAGTGGGCATTTCTCTGCACCTACTGCCATCTGTGCCTTACAGCCCTGTTTCCAGTCCACATCTGGTCTGTACTTGTTGACAGCTCCCCTTGTGCATTTGCCCCAGACAACCATAAACACAGGACACTGAGTCACATATGCATTCATCTGCATACTGAATGGGTCTCCCTGGGCAGGAAGGGTGGAGGGGTTCCCTCTTACATTTCAAAGGACAGTGGCCTGCCCTCACACAAAGGACTGATAATCCCCCACAGGGATGTGGCAGACAGGACAATACTAAAAGGGGAACTTGCGCACTTCAAAACTACTTGTTGAAGTTTCCTCCATTTCAAAGGCATTTTTTGGTATAGAAACTGAGTCTCTGACCCCAACAAACCAGACTCTTCTGGATCCACACCTGAGCTCTGTCACAGGAACTGACTGGCTGCCCAAGGGACTCATCTGGACTGCTTTGCTGAGGAGGACTGCTGCCCTGTTTGTTGCCCTGCTACCTGCTGCCTTCTGACTGTGCTGGAAAGACTCTGCCTTCCCCAAAAGTGCTCTTCAAGGGCTTGGATTGAGCTCGTCTCCTGTCCTGAAGTATCAGGGACGGCTAAGACTTCATCTACCAGCTTTTAGCTAGTTCTCCGACTTCAGCGATGCCAGCACCGTTGCAGTAGTCTGCGCCAGTCCTGTAGACATTGCTGCACACAACAACCGTGGCCTGCAAAGCAAGTCTGACATTGCTGCGACGCAGCTAACGCCCGCAGTGTTATCGAGACACTGTGAAGTCAACACATTGCGTATTGACCGACTGGATCCATCGACCCCGTCTGGTCACGAGGAGCGATGTCTCACCACCCCAGCTCCCCCCTGCAACCGGACAGAACTGATGCCTCCCCTCCCCCTGCCTCACAGTGCGGTACCAATGCCTCAACTTCCAGGATACCATAAAGGGACTGATATCGCTCCGGCCACAGCAACGCCTCACTCCCACTACTCCATGTGATGTCTTTGCTTCTTCGTTTTCAAAGGTACTGAACCGGGGAGTCCGTGTGACTCCATTACAGGCACCTGTGCCATCGGACCATTGAGAACAACTCTGTCAGTGACACCGTGATAGCCCCAGTTGGAGCTATTGTGTTTCTAAGTGTTTTAGTGGGGTTTGATCTTTACAAATTCATAACTTTGCTTGTGTGCATTGCATTTTCTTGTTCCAACATTATTTTAGTCAGGTAAATATTATCTATTTTTCTAAACCTGTGTGGTGTATTTTTGTGGTGTATTCATTGTGTTACTGTATGGGTTACTGCACAAATACTTTACACATTGACTTCTAAGTTAAGCCTAACTACTCCGTGCCAAGCTACCAGATGATAGGCACAGGATAATTTGCATTGTGTTGAGACTTACCCTGACTATGATTGTGATCCCTACTTGGAAAAGGGTGTATACCTCTGCCAACAAGAGACTCCATTTCTAACATATATATATATATATGTATATATATATATATATATATATATATTCTGTATGTTATCTTTTATGATTGCCTTTGATGCTCGAATAAAGAATAATGTATGAATGAGTCAGCCAGCATGCCCAAGGAAATTACTGCAGAACATCGCCTGGTGGCTGAGCCAGCAATGTTTTCTGTTGCTTTTAGGACTTCCAATAACTCTCTGACCTAATAGGATCTAGTTTAAAGATTTTTTCTTAGTATGATAGTATTGGTTGTGTATTTTGATAGTTCTTACATGTGTTGCAATATTTGTTTGACTCTAATCATAAAGTTCACCCCTTCTTATCGTCAGTGTATTCTCGGGTCTTTCTCCCATGTCTCTTGAAAGGACAGTGGTCATCACCTTGTTGGTCTTGTAAGAAATTTGTAGGATGGAAAAGACATGTTAGAAATTTCTCAAATGGGTGTTTGTCCAGATGCTCCTTCATTAAGCTAAGGGTGCAACATTCAGTGCCTCAGTTGTTGATAGCAAAGTATTTTATTTTCTTCTAGTCCAAAGTCTTCTTGCAAGAAGGAATCATTCCTTCATAGAGTATATCTCTAATTCTGGAGAACCTCTCTTCTTTCCATGCCTTGCAGAAATCCTTGGGTTGACAATAACACCATGGACATCCCTCTATGTCCCTTTTATCCATCTCCCTTCTTGAGCATGAATGGGAAGGGAATGGCATCAGTTTTTGTTGTCTTGCTCCTATTGCTTTATTCCTTTCCCATACGTAATCTAATCATGCAATTTGTAGGCTTTTAATCTCCTCTTTCCTAATGCAAAGAGGGATAGCCTGGAAAGGGTACAGTATTTTGGGGAGCATGAATGAGAAGGGAATGGCAACAGTTTTTGTTGTCTTTCTCCTGTTGCTTTCTTCCTTACCCACAATCCTAATCACACAATTTATTGGTTTTTAATCTCCTCTTTTCTAATGCAAAGAGGGATAGCCTAGAAAGGGTTCCGAATTTTGGGGAGGATTACTGCACTGCAGTGGCCCCATGAAAGATAATGCTACTTGTCAAATTGCCTAAGTCTGTTTTGAGTATTCACAAAAGCTCCTCTATGTTCTTAACTTGGTCTCTGATGTGTTTGTTTGCCAGGCTTGCTGACTGCTGGCCCTGGGATTTATTTGAAATTTTATTTATCGGTACTCCCATCTCTTTTGAGCTTAAAGAGAGATTCAGTCAGCCAATTTCACACTGTTTATATTGAGGCCAGATACACTTTTGTAAGCCTACATCTCTGTTAGCAAGACTGGAAGGAACTTCTTTGGTTCTATAAGCAGGGTCAGAATGTCTTCAGCAAATATGGTTATCTTGAATTAATCTGGGGCTAATTTAATGTATTTGCGTCCCCATTTTACCATAGTCATTGTGCCTTGTTCCTCTTTCAGTTTGTAATCTAACAGTTTCCCATTAATCCTTAGCTGTAGGGGCATGATGGCCCAATATCATTCATCTGATAAACCTTTCTCTGAGGCACAATCCTTCTCAGTGTGTCTTCTAGGGAGGCCCAGTCCACTCTGTCAAAGTCGTTCTCCTCATGTAAAGACAGGAGGACTGCATTTCTGCCACCTTTGGTCCTGATGTGTACCATGGCAAAGTTTTCTGAGTCTAAAGCCTAGTTGCTAAAATATTCAAATGTTGCATTAATAGTAAGCAGCATTAAAGACACATTCTGGTATGATCCATTTCACTTCAGAACCTCCAAGACCAAAACGTCCATTACTGATGGCGACAAGACAACAGTGGTGGTCACCTTGTTGAGGACATTAGTATTGGTCCCCAGCATTGAGGTTGCAAACATTTCAGGTTGTCTGCCCAATAGCGTTTGGCTTTTCAAGGTGTTTTGTTGTGAAGAGACCCTCTTTTTATATGGGTACCTCAGTCTTTTCTCTGGACTCATCAGTGACTCTGAATCATTACTAATTCCAGTACACCTGTCTGTTTTCATGAGCTGTGAAATTCCTCTTTATAGACCTCTTGAAACCTATGTATTTTTTGGCTTCTCCTCCACACAATACTTCCCCTATCTGTTTCTTATCTCAGCCACATAGATTCATATCGTTCAGGATTGTAACCCATTCACTAGCATTTTCTATCCGTATTTTCTCCCTCGTATTTCAAAATTTAATTTTGTCATTATATAGCAGTCTGTCTGTCTTTTGGCTTCTCATCTGTTCGCCTGTTGCAATCACTCTAAGCAATTAATTGCCTTCTGTGTACCCACTTGAGACTAAATAAAATTGTCCTTTTACTCAAATTGCCATTTAGTTGTAGATATTCTTTGGATGCCTGTTTTATATTTCATCGCATAACTGGCTCCCTAGGTAAGGCTTCATTGAGTTTCCACAAACTTCTGTCTTTCCTGATTTTCTCTTGCACTCTAAGGAGCATGTTATAGGACCAAGATCAGACAGTCAGGGGGCCTTAATCAGCCTGTCCTACATGTGTGAGTATGTTTGTCTATGAGCTTGTACATCATAAAATGCTGAGCGGTGTGAGAAATCTAACTGTAAATAGTGTCTGTGTCATTACACATCAGTAAGGCCAATGCCTTCTAACCGTTCCTTTCTTTTGCCTGAAATGGCTGCCATCCTCTGACCCTTTTTGGGTTTTGCCTTTCCCATGTTCCATCACCAAATTGAAGTTTCCTCCTACAATCAGTGGGCTTTTGGACCATTTGAGGATGATGTGTAATGCTGTGAGGAGAAAGATATTAGGTGCTTGGGTTGACACTAACTTCAGGGACATCCCGCTGTGTCCCTTTTATCCATCTCCTTTCTTTCTCTCTTTGGTTTCTCCCCCATAGATTGTAAGCTGTGTGAGCACATAATGTCTCTGAAAATCTCATGTTGTGATTTAGAAACAGGGAAGTTGCTTCAGGGGAGGGGGTTGTTTGGAGCCTTACAACACCCCCCCAATAAATGTATTATTGAATGAATATTTGGGTACAGGTGATTTCAGTCAGGTATAGTAAGGTGTCTGTCGGATTTCACCTGGGATTTTTAAATACACACACCCTTTGTTTTGAAGGTCTTAAAACATGGTAATTTTACAAAATACTGTGTTTTAAATGCTCCCTCACAATCTACATTCCGTTCCTTTTCCACTGTCTTTATGCCCCCTCATGCACTGCTTCTCATATAATAATTAACATTATATGCCAGTGTGATTGTGCGAAAATCCGAAGCTCCCCCTCCAACCCCTGGTCTTACTTACCAAGCTAAGCCCTTGTCTAGAAAGTGTCCCTAATGCATGGGATTGTGGTGTAGCTCATTCTGCTTTTATGGCAACATGTTTTACTGTCTTGGGGCAATGTGCTATGTCTTCTTCTTGAATCAGGTTTCCCTTCCTATTTGCCCCCTTTGAACTTACCTAACCAAATACATTTACAACAAAATGTGTATCCCTTTGGGAATCCTTGTCTCCCAGCCCTCCATGATGGTTACTGGATCACCTTTTGGGCCAATGGGGTCTCAGATCCCTTTCAAGTCCTTCCAACCTGACCACCCTCGTCTTCATGTGCTCCTTTGAGTTTTGCAGCCTATTTTAGCCTATTTACCAGTTACAGCTGTCCAGCTGAGAGTTGTCGAGCAGGTCTAGTGGTCATCTGGTGCCACCTCTTCCTGTGTCCCTGTTCATTTCTGGTGATGATTGATGGCATCAAAATTTCTCTGCTGGATTTTGAAACAGGGGCATTGCTGAGCATATATTGGTGTGTCGGTACAGCTCCCTTTCCCAGTATGGGCCATGAGCTTCTTCGGGTCCTTCAGGTTGTAGCTCTGTATTCTGTCTTGATGGGCTTGAGCCTTTGGATGGTACATGATTTTATTTTCGGTTTAAGTCAACAATTGATTTCAAAGTGAAAGGGGGGCCTTCTTCTGTACTTCATTCCATTCATGCGCTGGTAGTCTGTCACTGGTTTAAGGAGTGTCCTTTTCTATATTATTATTACTAAGAAATCTTGGGTTATTTGTATGGAATTCCCATTGTATCTTATCATGTCTACACCTCTGATGATGTTAATGACCTTTTCTTGTCTTCATAGCAGGAACATCTGAGGGTGCATTTCATTTGCTCTGCAAGCGTGCCACCATATGTGCCCTGTCTGTTTTGCAAGGGCCCATCTAGGAGTTGTAGCAGGGCTTGGTATACATCTTGGACATATTTCCTAATGTCTCTCTTTAAGTGCAACCCCTCAGATTTAAATATTATTACATTAACACCTGTCTTCCAGGTCTTCTTGCTTCTCCTGCCTCTGATTTGTTACTGCTCTAGGTAGAGAATTCTTGCTCTGGACTAATTGTGGTCTAGCAATTCTACGCCATTGATGCCTTCTGAGAATCATACTCTTTCTCCAGTATCTGTGACATTCTTTTTTGTATCTTTCAGACTTTGAGTACTTCCTTAACCCCACTTTGTTCATCATTCAGGTCCTGGAAGAATTGCTTTATAAATATGTTTTTTGTAACCACCTTGTCTTCTTTTCTTGGGGTAGTTGTCGATTCCTTCATGACTCTTATCGGGCACTTTGTGAGGGACATCAACTCCTTTTGTTTTGAACCTTCTTTGTGCAGGAAGTCATTAATGTTTTGCTCTTTTTTCCCCCTTGCATCAGCTATTGTACTGTCCCTCAGGCCTCTTAGGTACTGAGCGTGCAAACTGTCCAGGCCTTAATGTCACTTTATTCACTCTAGAGGAGATCTCTTTGACTGTGGTAGGGATGCTGGACCGCATTCTTCCCTCTGTCAGGTAATAGAAATTGTATGGACAATGCCTGCCTAACTGTCCGTGAGCCTAATGGCTCCTCGTTTTGTGCCCCTTTTTACTGGGACATGTGTTCAACCTTTGTTCTTTCTGTGCTCTGGGTGGATGTTTCTAATGGTGCCTGTTGGACACTCGGGTTGCTGTGTTTACTGCTCCCAAAAGCCTGGAAGGATCACGTCTTAGGATTTATGTTTCTGGTAGCTGCTCTTGAGTGTCTTGGAGTATGGAGGTCACTCCCCATTGTTTATTGTGCGTCAGAGACCCCACTGGAACTGCTTGCTTCTCATAGAACTGCTGCTTGCTTTTAGCTGGTGAGTATTGTGTACAAGCTGTTTCCTTCATTGGCTTAGTTTCTGGGCTCACTCCTGCTAGTTTGTTTTTTCTCTGGTCTGTTGACGGCAGGTGCTCTTTAGTTTTTCTTTTCAACCTGAACCACAGACTCCATTTCTTGCACCATCTTTAGGCCTTGGCTTGGTCGGTCTGTGTAGAAGTGTCTCTCCTGTGTATCTTCCTGTATGTATCCGGAACTCCCTTCTACATTGTGCGACCACTATTGTGGCCTACATGTGGGGCTTTGCTCTTTGTCATGCTTTTGGAGTGGCTGGAATGGCACACTTGGTCTACACATCCACCACTATCTTGCTCCAGGCCACCAGCACTGCTTTTATTTTGTTTTACCACCTTTGTTGAATATATTGAATAGGGTCTGCTGTAAGTAAAGGTAGCAGCAGTAAAATAGGACTATGCAGCTGGTTTAGATACTGTTTGTGATAGACTACTGCTTTTCTAAAGCGACTGTCATACGCCCACTTGTATACTGCTGAGTATCAGTATGAGCTGCCACTGATGAAGTATGAGAAGTACTTCAGGGTCTCCACTATGGGCAGTGAGGGGCCATGTGTCAAAATCCACCCCATTCCTGGTGCATATTTCTCCTTATGACTGCTGGCCGTGCTTATCACCACAATTAAAGCCATTAGTGACTCTATTTGGTAATATCACCAATGGCTCCGTAATGTCAGATTGGATATACTAACATGCATGGGTTATAACCAGAGCACAATGCTGAAGCAATCAGTGAAGATATGACCGCAAATTCAATACAATATGGTCCTTATTCCCTTATGTGACCCGTTCAGTATTGGTGCTAATGGAAGTAGTCTATTACCACAGCCAACAGTAGTAGAGCGCAATGAATGACCCCTGTGCACATATTAAGGCTACTAATTGAATTGGTAAACAAAGCATGAGATTCCATTTAGCTTTTCTTTCAATATAGCATTTAGTTCTGGGTGATGTATCATGCCTGGGGATTGCTATTTTGTAAGAACCCGGTGATGGCAGCTAAGAGCATTGACTATAGACACATACATCGATTTGCCAGATATCACAGTATGTGTTCTTTGTGATGGCTTGATACTTTCTGTGCATGGCCTAGCTCTGCATTGATGACTTTCTTATAGAAAGTTACTGTTCAACGTACTGCACTACCTATATGGACCTGTACAGTTCAGTGTAGGAACAGTCAGAAATCTGTTTGGCGATTTTGTGAATGTTTGCTGCTGACAGCTAAACCTTTAGTGTAGTATATTACCGATTTTTGTTTAATTAAGTATATTGGATATATGCAGTCGGTCTCATTAATTCCCTTATCTTCCTTCTTGATACCGTTCAGACCCATGCCAAGATCAAGAGGAGCCCGATTCTGCTTTCGAGGCAACGCAGTACTTTTTTGAGGATATCACCCCAGACTGCACACATGGTGAGTGCCTCCTTTATTAACCCTAATCTTTTATATTATGTAATGATAGACCAGCTACAATGCTTCTGCTTGCTTGGTGAAGGGTTAGCGGAGGGTAGTTTGAAGACTCCTCCTGTTTCTTAAGAATTCTATCTAGTATGTACACAAAGTGTCAAGCTTGTGGATCCTACAGGCTCTTTGGGGGAAGAGTGGATTACCTAGGCCCTAGGAAACTCTCCGTTCTTCTTCATTCCTATTGACATACCTAGAATGAATAAGAGCAGGTACTGCTTGCTAAAGTAAAACATACACTATCGGCAATTAATTAAGTGGCTGAGTGAAAAGACCATTCTTAGACATGTTCAAGTAGCAGGAATAGGCACTGACTTTGTAACGCATATTGGTTACCTCCAACCAGAACAAGTGATCTTAGGTGTGCAGCCTGAATGCAAGCAGTGACATGCTTGACATCATTGATGAACTCGCTAATGACATCACTTCTGGTATCACATCTGATACCATCACACAAAACAGTACCCATGACAATGTTCAAATGAATAATATTACCAGTACCATGGCATCACACTTTACCACTAGATCTCACGTTGTCTTCTTTTATCATATTAGTTTTTAACTGACCACTTAATTACCTGAGGTATTATAATGATAAACCTGTTGACCCTATTCATTTCTCATAAATGTCTACATGATTACTATTATGGTTTATGGATGCATAGAAGTTTGTTTGTAAACATCTGTCTATTTTAAGTCCTCAGATATATGGTGTATGTATGGAGGACTCAAGCATAAAAAGAGTGTGTTTGAAGGATGTGGTTTGTCCGTATAATTTGTGCAATGAAAGCTTTTGTGGGATGACTGCCTGACGGTGCATGGGTTTTATTAGTTCAGATGAACGATACTTGCATACCAGCATTGTGCATGGATAGCTCATGCTGTTCAACTATATGAGTAGATGGGACATGGGTACTAAGTGTGTGAGGGAGGCAGATTCAGTCTGGTAGTATCTTTATAAAATACATGGCATCAACGTGAAAGTGCATATGAATCCTTAGTACCATAACTCTGACAATACTATGCCACTGTCTGGGGTGCGTGCATGACATTTGTGCATCAGGGATTATGTGTGGGGTTGTATGGGTACAAGGGATATTTGTGTGGGCTGAAACTGCACAGTTTTTCTAATTACACTGCTAATTACAGTTTTTCTAATTTTTCTGGACAATTTTGAGGATTTTGGTATGACAACCGCCCTAGTGAGAGTGGGCCATAGACAGTCATTTCACACGATTTTTAAACAAAATAATACTACAACAAAACTGCAAAATTGTTTTCTGCACTGTGATTCGAGCATAGAAGTCTAAATAAAAAAATATATTTTTCAGATTTACTTTTTGTCTTAGTTTATTTTGGAAATGGCCCTTTTTGCAGGGTTATCCCCAAACCTTTTGCCTCCTTACTCCTATTCTTTCTGATCTGTTTTTACTGGCTTTAGGACTCTGGGCACCTTACCACTGCTGACAGGTGCTAAAGGCAAGTGCTCTCTGTCTAAATTGGATTGGTGATTGTTTTCTCCATGATTGGCAAATTTGATTTACTAGTAAGGCCCTAGTAAAGTCCACTGTTTGTGCCCAGGGTTTGTAAATCAAATGCTACTAGTGGACCTGCAGCACTGATTCAGTCACCCACATGAGTAGCACGGTAAACATGTCTCAGACCTGCCACTGCAGTGTGTGTGTACAGTTTTGTACTGCCAGTTCGGCCTGGCAAGTGCACCCACTTGCCAGGCCCAACCTTCCCTTTGACTACGTGTAAGTCACCCCTAAGGTAAGTCCAGGGCAGTCCCAGGGGCAGGGTGCAGTGTATTTAAAAGGCAGGACATGTACTGGTGGTTTTACGTGTCCTGGTAGTGAAATACTGCTACATTAGTTTTTCACTAGTGCAAAGCCCATCTCTGGGGTAACATGGGGATGGCCTTGAAATATCTTTTGTGCAGTTTCCCATTGGGAGCAGATGGAGATATGGAGTTTGGGGTCTGTGAACTCATAATTTAAAAATACATTGATGAAGTTGTTTTTTTAGATTATACGTTTGAAAATGCCACTTTTAGAAAGTGGGTGTTTTCTTGCTTAACCATTCTGTGCCTCTGCCTGATTGTGGAATACACATCTGGGTCAGACTGACAGTTGGGCTGTTTGTGAGTTCACTCTAGACAGTCACACAAAGGGAGCTGAGGTGTGTCATGCATATCCTAATGAGTTTTCCTGGACTAGAGTGGAGGGAGGAGCTGACACTTGCACCTGAATAGGGCTGTGCCTGTCCTTACACAAAGCAGTCTTCAAACTCCCAGAGTGTGTCTGGGGGCAGGACAGGGAGGGGCAGGGTCTTGTGCACTACAGAGACCTTCCTTTGAAGTGCCCCTACTTCAAAGTCATAAATGAGTATAAGTATTGGACTGCTGACCCCACAACTTTTTAACACTTCTGGATCAAGAGGGTACTATGCCAGGAAGAAGAGCTTGATGCTTGAGGAGGACCTGGAGCTCTGCCATTCTCCAATTCTCTCGGGGCTGTGGGTCAGAGCGGCGGAGAGACCAGGGCAGCAGACACACACAAAATAGGGGTCCGCCCGCTGGGCTGTGGCGGTGCCTGGCGGGCGGCCTGAGTCCCGGCGTACCCAGCTGAACATTCTGGCCTGGGGTTGGGGGGCTTTGGTGCCACCTGGTGGTCCAGAACAGCGGTGGCCCAGCTCGTGGAGGAGAGCTGAACCCAACACCGGGGCAGTGGTGCCAGCCCCTGTCCTCATCTGGGCTTGGGGTTCTGGGGTTGCGGCCATGCGATGCCTGGTGAGAGGCGCTGCTTCCTTCTGGAGGCCTGGTGAGCAGTGAGGGAGCCCGAGGCTGGGCGGATGATGTCCAGGCTGCCTGGGGAGGCAGGGGGGCGAACCCCCTTTGAGCCCCAGCACAGAACCATGAGGCCCAGAGGGGACAGAGGCAGCTGAAGGACGCCCGGGCGGCAGAGGAGCCTGACGTTCAATGACCACAGACATCCATTGGGAGTGCTGTGGGGGCTGCCAGCTCCCTCCTCAGGGAGTAATTGCAGTGTTTCCCCGGGGGACCCTCAGCCAAGAGATTGATCCTCACAGAGACCACGGAGAGGCGCTGCGCAATTTACTGTACCTGTTCCTAGTCTCCCTGACACCATGGGGCAGGTGAAGCCATCATCCTCCCAGCCTCACATTGATAAGTTTGCAGCTCCGGGGGGGGGGCTGGGAGGGATGCCTCCGGGGGCGCTGTCTGGGCGGAGGGCAGCAATGACAATATAGATAAGATCCTTTGGGCCATACAGTCCTCCCAGGCGGTGGTCGAAAATAAAATAGAGGAGGTGAGGGTGGACATGTCATTGCTGAGGCAAGACCTAAAAAATGCATTGGTGTGGCTCACAGAAGCAGAAAAGTGTGTTTCTACAGTGGAAGATGGGGTTCGCAACCTTAAGACCAAGGTGGCCTGCCTCCTAATGCGCACCCATGAACTACAACAGCACGCCGACAATGCAGAAAACTGCTCAAGGCGGAATAACCTGCGCTTTGTGGGATTCCCAGAGACATGTGAGGGCCCTGCCATATTTCTTGATGAATGGCTTAAAACATGGATGCCTCAGGACAAACTGTCCCACTGGTTCACCATCGAGGGTGCACAAGGGGCTCTCTCTGCCAAGCTCCCACCTGGAGTGCCACCACAGGCGTTCATCCCAACTACCTAGACAGGGATGGCATCCTGCGTGAGGCTAGAGCTCAGCCGGAGATCCGATACCAAAACGGGAAGATTTTGATATTTTCGGACAATTCCCAGGATATCCAGACCAAACGACACGCCTATCAACAGGTTAAGCAGAAACTAAGGGCACAGCAACTGAAATATATGCTCCTCTTCCTGGCTTGCCTTAAGGTGCTGCATGCTGGTAGAAGCTATTTTTTTTGATACGCCAGAGGCGGCTTGGGAGTGTGCCACTTAGGAGCACTCACTTCAGAGTGATTCGAGAGGGAACCCCCCCTTCTCCTTGAGCGACCATCCGCTAGTGCACCCAAGACAGCTGCTGAGGAGCCCGGCCACGCTGGAGACTCTCAGGCTGGCTCCCGTTGCAGAAGGCGCAGATCCTGGAGGGCCTTGCAATCCTTTAGGGAAGGACTTGTCGCCCCCACGGCAGGGGGGACCCCTCCCGGGAGTCGGTGCCCCAGAGGTGGTCACCTGTAGAGGAGCAGGAGAGGCTGAGCCAAACCCTGCCTTTCGACTATCTGACAAGAGGCTAGCGGGCACTGCATGAGTCCACCAGCATCTTCTATATGAGATCCGATCTACTAGAGGGCTCCACCACTCCATGCCAACAGAGACTTGTTTTACTCCTTTTTTGGTTCCTCTGGGTTTTTGGGGCGACAGATGCTTTTTCAAGTTGGGAGAGGAAGTATAGGGAGGGGGATGTTGGGAGGGTTTTATCAATGTCTGATTGAATTGTTCTGTTCTTGTTTGTTTGCGACCCTTTATACCTTGATGTCACAGGTGGGAAGATGCGCTCGATCACCTCGGGCACTATAGGCCCCCCAGGTGAACATCCTAAATCCCCAACGTCACAAATGGACAGGGGGACTCCCTCCCTTTTCAATGCCACATAGCTCCCACTAATATAATCTCATGGAATGTCAGTGGTCAGCTTAATGAAATTAAATGAACAGCCATACTGAGCAGGTGCAGCGCCTGCGTCCCTCCATACTACCTCTCAGGAGACACATTTGATGGGATCCACCTGCCTGTTCCTGGCCCGTTATGGTTTTGACTGTATATACCACTCAGGGATGGCACAACTACCCCCTAGTGCTGCAGCTGAAATGGTTAGACCCACAGGGGCGGTTCGTGGCACTGACTGGTAGGGTCGACGGCCACAATATCAATCTACTCAGTGTATATGCCCCAACGGAATTTGGCAAGTTTCTTCACACTCTTACCACACTACTAACTCAGATGCCTGCAAACCCCACTTTCCTCGGCGGCGATATGAACGCAGACTTAGGCCCGTCCCTGGACATTACAGGCCCCATATCTGATGTACGTAGGAGGTGCTCCTTATCCCTTGGCAAATGGATGACCAGTACGGGTCTATGCGATACATGGCGGACATGGCACCCTTATCATCGGCAATACACCCACCCCTCAGCAGCACATCACACCCAGGCCCTCATTGACATGATTCTCGCCCCTGCGACAGACCTGTCCCTAGTCACTCAAGTCCAGATACTAGCCTGTGACCATTTCTCTGACCACCAGTCATTCCAACCTTGGCCTACGGCCCATATGGCAGATCAATGCCTGGTTTTTACAGAACAAGACATATTGCACCAAGAGCCACCACCACTTCCAAGACAATGAGGGTACAGTCCAATTACGTATCACACTCTGGTCCGTGGGCATTGTCACCATTCGTGGTCATGCCAAGGGCCTTCTGAGACGGCGGGAGAGAGAAAGACAGGCCCTTATGTCCCTTGAGACCCAGGCACTCCAGTTGGAACGCGAACTGCTTGGGACCGCAGGTGAGGAATCTGGGCGGGCCTTAGAGATGGTGTGACAGGAAATCAGAATCCACTTCTTAGAAGAGGCAAAGCAGATTTGGCGGGCTTCCCAGGCCTGGAACTGTGGCTAGGGAGACAAAAATAGTAAACTCCTTTACTAGCTGGCAACTAGACAGAGGATGGGGCGCGTGATCCCTGAAATACTAGATGACCTGGGGACTGCTTACATGGCCCCACAGGATATAGTGGATAGATTTGCCCAGTATAACTCTACACTGTATACGGCGGCGCCCAGGCCCACCACTGAACAGCAAATGGCACTCCTAAATGAGGAGAACAGGCCGAACCTCTCAACTCCAGTCAGTAGGGGACTCGATGATCCCATAACCCTAGAGGAAATTGGAGAAGCTATCACGAACCCGAGACCCAGGAAGATCCCTGGCCCTGACTGGTACCCCGCAGAATACTACATGAAATTCCGAGACCTTTTGTTGCCGCGACTCCATGACCTCTACACAGAGGCTTCGGATAGAGGGGCCTTCCCTTACGATCTGGACCAGGCCACGATAGTGGTGCTGCCTAAGCATCCGCCCCCTTCTACATCATGTGCAGATTATCGACCAGTATCACTCATCAACAGCGAAATCAATATCTTCGCTAACATATTGGCCACCCGCCTTAAGACAACCTTACGACATCTGATTCATCCTGACCAATGCAGCTTCATGCCCACTCGCAGCTCTAGGCACTGTTTACGGAGGCATCACATGGCCCTGGCACACAGGCACAAGCTCCTCTCCCCACTGGCCCCCCTCCTCATCACCTTTGAGAAAGCATGCAACATGGTAGACTGGGGTTATCTGGACTGTGTCCTTCGCAAGGTCTGGGAGGCCCCTTTCGCCACATGGTCCGCCTCCTATATCAGGCGCCAGCTGGCCATGTTTTAGTGAACAGGAAACTTTCTGAAATGTTTCCCATCAGGAGGGGCACAAGGCAGGGATGTCCCCTGTCCCCTCTCATCTTTGCCCAAGCCATTGAGCTGCTTGCACAGATGATCCATGGAGACAACTTCAAAGGGGTCTGGCGATGGGAAGGTGCGGGGACCGCATCGCGCTTTATGCAGTTGATGTTCTGCTCTATTTGTTGTGGCCGGAGTCAAGTTGACCCAGATGCCTCCATCTGCTGTGCATATTTGGAGAGGCCTCTGGCCTTAGGGTGAACTTCAAGAAATCCCTCCTGGTCCTGTTGTTGGAGTCTCGTGACCAGATTGACTGTCAGAAGACCATCCCCATCCGACACGGAAGTTTACATACCTGGGCATAACAATAGCTCTCAACCTGAATTTGACCCGGGCCTTTAACCTCACCCTACTTACTCAAAAGGTGAAAGTGGAGTTGGGACGGTGGCAGATGCTACTGCTCAATGTGATGGGTCGTATTAACCTATACAAAATGCTGATTCTTCCGCGATTCCTCTATATTCTTCAAAACCTCCCCCTTTGGCTCTGTTGCCAATGGTTCTGAGAGATGTACTCGATGGCCCGCTCCTTCGTGTGGCATGATGGCCATTGACGCCTATCATGGGAGACAAGCCAATGCAATTCATACGATAGTGGCCTAGCCATGTGAAGCCTATATTGCTACTACCTAGCTGCCCGACTCCTCATCATCAATGACTGGCTCACTGGGGGATGGGACGATCTAACTTATCGTCTTGCATTATCCGTAATGGGGTTTCCACACCTTATGAATATGCTCTATGGAAGTCCCATCCCCAAAACCATGCCCAAAATTACTAACCAGGTCTTACATAGTTGGCGGGTCACTCAGAAACTGATGAGGTGGTGGGGCGGCATCACAAAACTTACCCTCCTATGTCACGGACAGTGGCTACGGAAGATTGCCAGCCTAGACGTCTTCTTGAGATGGGACAGCATAGGCATGACAACAATAGGAGACATCTGTCAAGACACACACATGGTGTCCTTTCAGCAGCTTCAAGAAACATTTGCCCTGGCCCAGACACAGTTTCATAAATTCCTGCAACTCAGGCATGCATTGAGAACACACATGGGTAATGATCCCCCATACCTGAATATAGCCCTCTTGAAGCCAAGGTGAAGATAGGGGCGCTGGGAGCCAGAGGAATCGCTCCAATCTACCGCACACTTGTGCTAAATACCTTCCCATCCCTCCAACCCCTGTGGGCTACTGGGAATCATGAATCAGCCCCCTAGACGATGAGGACTGGCGAGATGGGTTGATGGTGCCACAAGCCCTTACGAGCTCGGCTAGATTGTGCATGGTGCAGACGTACTACCTGCACTGTGCCTACCTGACCCAGGCTAGGCTCTTACAGGCCTGGATCAGACCGGACCCTCGTTGTATCAGATGCGCCTATTCACCAGCGAACTTCTTTCATATGGTGTGGTCCTACCCTACGATCCAACAGTACTGGGCCCAAATCTTAAACAAACTCTCCATCCTGTTAGACCTCTCACTGGTAAGCTACCAAGGGGGTGAGCAGGGGTTATCTGAGCTGTGTATCTCCCTTACCCTGACTAGAGTGAGGGTCCCTACGTGGGCAGGGTGCCAACAGACTGCCAACTAGAGACACCTTTTCTAACAGCTTGTATGTGACCTTTTCCACTATTTAATCTGAATAAATCTTCCAAGCCATTCACAGCCACCTTCAGAATCAATTTCAATTTTCTGAATCATTGGACTTGGTTTACCCGCAGTAAAGGCCTGTTAATCTTTATAGGAGTGATTTTGTACATATACCAACCAAACTGGTGACAGAATAAGGCTAAATAAGACTTCCCTCGGTTCCCACCAATTAGATAATTTATTACTAATGATGTGACTATATAAGCCAGGTGCCTATGAAACAGCTAAAAGCACCCGTATTCAGTGTAATGTACAAACAACAAAAATAAGTCCCATGATGAGTTCCAAAATGTTCTTCTTTATTATTTCTTCACATTCCGCTCCAGCCAAGCCAACACGTGTTTTTTCTGGGTTATATCTCCCCTTGACTTCCTCAGGCCTTCTTAAGGCTGTCAATAATATATACAAAAATGTCTGTTTTCTCTCTTCTCTTTCTCTATTCCTACTCCATGCATAAACTATTCTGTAAACCTTCAAAATAGCGCACACATTCTACTTCTATAATACCAGGTGGAAATCAAATAAAAGTACTAACAGTGATCTACACAAGTTGTTGTGAATAACCAATTATTTTCCCAACATACTTATAGCAATCTCCTTAGTGACGTGTCAAAACTCTGTGTTACAAACATGCACACACAAGTGAAGTCCCTCATCCCATCTATTTTGTGTCAATCTTGTTTGTACCCCTAATATTCATACTACTTATATACAACTGTACCTGTGCATATAGATTTCCCAAATTTATTTTTCTCTGTATGATCAATTCTAACAAAAATTCATTTTCTCCTGCTCCAATTTTATTCCTATATAATAGCAAATCATATGAAGTTGTTATTGAATTATCTCTAATGACATTTCTGACTCTGCCGTATATTGTTTTCTCTTTTATACACTTACTTACCTCCTTACTATCTACTTGTCTGAATATTATTACTGTTAGACCAGATGCTAACTTTCGAGCGTATCCTGTAAAGCGAATTATACATGCCTCAGTAAGTATTCGTTATAAATGCCCAATAGTCATTGCCAGAAGCTCCACTTTATTGCTTAAATATATTGTCAAATCCACCTCTAAATAGATTGACAGCGTCTCTGCTGACACCGCTAGTAGGCGTAAAGTGAATCAAACAGAGTACCACTCCTTCTCAAGACTAAACAAAGAAAGAGGACTTCCTCTTTCCATTTCTATAACTCCATCTGGCATTCCTCAATGGAGTCTGTTGTCTATTTACTGATCGCTCTTTCACGTCATTGCAACAATAAACCCAACCCAATATCTATGCCATTAAATATAGTATTGTTGTAAATGCTAGTGCCTCATTACTAATATAATAACTCCCCAATTGCCATAGCCGTTTTCTTATTTTAGATTCCTCCATATTTCTCGAAAAGATGTCAAACTTTGTAGTAATAAATGAACACAATTACTGACACATAAGTTTTTTATCACAATTATATCTAAATAATAATCTACGTGTTGGTATATAACAAACTCTTTTCCACAATTATTATTATACCTAACTATAATAGTTGCAATATTTTCTAATACCAAATCTCATATCTCCTAATCACCAAAGGTATCTATATATATAGCTTGATCTCATCTTCTATATTGGTATCTTATTTTTGTTCTCACTCATGATAGCTTAGTCTAAAATCTCATTCCCCTTGTGTGTGCATAGTTTGTTACACATCTCGCTACTAGTACATATACACATAAACTATCTATCTCCTAGAAAATATTCCAGTTCATAGTCTGAATTCAATCCACATTCTACTGCTCGTAATCTCATAAATCCACATGGTCTCCTTCATCCTTAGTGCTAATTCCCTATTTCCTCCTCGTGGACTCAACTTAATATGCTCAAAACCAAAGAATTTAAATTCTTGATGTGCATTTTGTGCACTACACCCCCTCATATGTATTGCAATAGGATATCTTTCATCATCTTGTCTGATTGCTCTCCAGTGTGCTGCAATTCTGACCTTGAGTGGACGAATTGTACTGCCAGCCTAAATCTGTTCATATATACAAATCAACATGTGTATTACGTAAGTGGTGTTACAATTTATATATGTTTGTATTAAATATCTCTTATTTCAAGCTCCCAAAAAAATATTTCTGTGCTTAACATGCCCTTTTGCATACCCCACAACTACCACATTTAAAAACAAAACTTTATTATATGTATCTAACCAATTTGTCTCCAATTGTTTATTTGAGTGCTAGGACATAGAAAACTACTCAAAGTTTTTCCTTTACAATAAGTAGCTATGGGTTTCTTGCTAATATATTTTCTCAATGTCTGATCCTGTAAAATGTAAAATGATCTCTCAATACTTCCTCATACTTTTCAATAGTATGGCTGAATTTTCTGTATAATCCAGAATTACTCTTATTTGATCATCTTTATCTTTCAGTTTTTTTCTTTGTTTTCAATCCTAATGTTTGTTGCAGAGAAATACGAGATGCCTTTCCCAAAGACGTCTTCACAATCTCATCATTATATCCTCTAGCTAAAAAGTGTTTCCTCGTGTCATGTAAACATTCATGGAAATCTTTGTCCCTACTACAGTTTCTTTTTGCTCTTATCATCTCTCCATATGGTATTGCTTCTATTTGACATACTGGGTGTGCACTTGTAGCGTACAATATTGAATTACAAAATATTGTTTTTCTGTACAATTTGCATTCAATCTTATTATTAACCACATATAGGGGGTCATTCCGACCCCGGCGGTCAAGGACCGCCGGGGCCGGGGTTGGCGGGAGCACCGCCAACAGGCTGGCGGTGCCCCGCAGGGCATTCTGACCGCGGCGGTTTGGCCGCGGTCAGAACAGGAAAACCGGCGGTGTCCCGCCGGTTTTCCGATGCTCTGAAGAATCCCCCATGGCGGCGCAGCTTGCTGCGCCGCCATAGGGGATTCCGACCCCCTCACCGCTATCCTGTTCCTGGCGGTTCCGACCGCCAGGAACAGGATGGCGGTGAGGAGTGTCGTAGGGCCCCTGGGGGCCCTTGCAGAGCCCATGCCAATGGCATGGGCACTGCAGGGGCCCCCGTAAGCGGGCCCCACATAGAATTTCAGTGTCTGCATTGCAGACACTGAAATTCGCGACGGGTGCAACTGCACCCGTCGCACCCTTCCCACTACGCCGGCTCCATTCGGAGCCGGCGTCCTCGTGGGAAGGGGTTTCCCGCTGGGCTGACGGGCGGCCTTCTGGCGGTCTCCCGCCAGGCCAGCGGAAAACACAGAACGGCCGCCGCGGTCTTTTGACCGCGGTGCAGTCATTCGGCGGTTCCCGCCGCCCGCCGGGGTCTGAATGACCCCCATAATTCCTCGTCTAGAAACTCTATATGCGTTGTACTATATTTATAGGTAAATTTCATATTCACCTCATTACTGTTTAAGTATTCACAGAACATTTTTAATTTCTCCAGAGTTCCTGACCATATCATAAAACAATCATCTGTATATCTCCCCAATAGAGAATATATGCATGCCAGTCTGCTGCTCATGTCCCCATATCCAGGTCTCCTCAAATCAGCCCATAAACAGATTAACATATGAGGGAGAAAATCTTGACCCCAGGTGCCTCACCAAACCATCTATCACTTGTATTGCGAAGTGCTTTCACAATTTTGTGGGGCACAAGTACATCCAAAAAGATTTTTTAGGGTTCTTAAACTTTTATGTGTCTACACAATCAGTAACCCCTTTCCAAGATTGCACAGTTATGATTATATTCTTCAGAATGTGTTTGTTGATTGTTACCTCAGAAGCCAAGAGACGTGCATTTGACCATGAAAAAGATTTTTTTTAATTTCATTAATACCTTTAGGACAGTTGTTATATTTAGAGCAGGAAGATGGTTTATGTTTTCATTCTTTATCCTCGGATTGAATTTGAGATCCCACGATAAACCTGCAAAAGTATGGAATATCTCCACTGGTCTTGGTTGTATATCTCCAGCTCCTCCAGATCTTTTCAGACTTTACTGAGCATTATGTGCTATTTTAAACCATGTTTTTCAAAGCAGTTTTAGCTTCTTTATTGTGTCAACTAAAGGGCCTTTCAGTAGATAAAATAACTTAACGCTTATAAACAAACAAGCACAACATGGTTGGTAATTAATCTAAATCAAATCATACATTTAAATTTGGGAATTGTGAGAAGCAAAAATAAAAACGGATAAATTAATGAATTCTGGTGAATACAGATTTCATCATGGCATTCAGCGTCCATAAAGCAAATCATGGACCTAATTTAATGTTTGGAGGATGGATACTCCATTACAAACATGACAGATATCCCATCCCATAAGTACAGTAGAATATAATGCACTTATAATGCAGCTGTTTGGATATCTGACACATTTGCGATGGATTATACCATCCTCCCAAATCTAAATCAGGCCAAAATTGTTTTCAACCAAGCAGCCAGGCAACCCATGTGTCCGGGATGACTGTGTGAAAAATTAGCACAGTGCCAGTCCTGTCTCATAAAGCCAGGGCTTCTTTATAATGCTTAATCTCATAACACCGAAACGAGGGCAACAGTGTCCTCCTTCACTGCCTCCTTTTTTTTATAACAGAAAATCGTAAATGAAGAACATTTTATAACACTCCTGAACCCCTATTCACAATTGCAATTCCTTTGGTTACTCCCCTAAGGATTCCACTTTACATGTAGGTGCATACTGGAAGTATGCCAAGCCTAAACCCTATTTACGTATGTCTCAATAAAAGGGAAATCACAACAAGGTATCATTCAAATCCTATGTTTGTCTTAATGGACGTCCCTTTGATATTCTGGAGTTATAGTTTATAAGCTCCTTAGCAGTAAATGAGTCTACAAGTGATTGATTTTCCAGTGGTTCTCTTCGTCTAATCATCTGCAGGATTTTCCCAACATGGACTAATTGCACCTTCTAAAAATTTCCATGCAAGTAACAATACAGAGGGTCCTTGTACATGGTTCTTCTTTGGGGTTAACACGTTGTCTATTTCTCAGCATGATGGGTCACAGGGCAATTATGTCAGCTATACAGTTCAGGCCAAGTTCAAATCTTAATGCTGTTTAAGGGTTTTCTGGGACCAGTATCAGAAAGTAACTCAAAAATCAGTACTCTTTGAATATGGATTCCATGTAGCGGACTCTTAATAGAAGTGGCTACCCCTTTCACTATTTAGACCTGAATTACTGAGATTAACGGATTGCATGCAAGATTATTCTTGTACCTTGCAACCACACCAGACACCAGCATTCTGGCTCCGAGCACTCACCACTTGTTTCTCTCTTTGTTCAGTCGCAGATAGGCTATGGTATACTGTGGTAAACAGTTAATCAAAAACGCTTAACCTTCTCAAGCTGAACACCATTTACGAAAAAGAAATGTTTCATGGCCAAGTATTTTGGTTTTATTGATGTTAATTGCCAAATTCCTTTCTAGACAATATTATCAAAGCACCTTAAGCAATCATTTATCAATTGCTCTGTTTGGGTGTTTCTAATTGCGAACTACCAAGCTAGCAATCAGCATTTACATCAAATACAATAACTACTTGCAAAGGAGTCAATACACAGACTTGAGCAGCCTATTCTAAATTCCTTGGGACTCTCATTCAACTATTCATATTGGACCTTTGCTGGTCTGTGTTCCTATAGTTGCTGCAGAGCTGCAACATCCAATCATGCTTCTCCTGCTGCCTTAAAAAAAGCTAAAGTGGGGAGTGATCTACAAAGTTGAGACTGACTTGAGAGTGATGAATGCCAAACACAAGGATATGTTTTTGAGCTTACAATATTGATAATATGTAAACTAAACGCCTGTTCAGCCCTCCCCATGCCTTTCTTGAAAGCGACCTGCACATTACAAATTACTGTCCTCCCACTCCTGCATACGATTTAACTACACTTTGCCATACACTTTCCCTGCCTCATAGTTTGAAGGACTTAACCAAGGTCCACTTTTGTAAAGTCGTATAATTATGGTTGATGTCCATGAACAAGGGATGGAATTCTTTCCATAAAACATTTAAAAACTGAAGCAACTGGGTCTACATGCTTGCATCCTCTTTATATAGTCCAGAAAGGGTCTTATCTGGAGGTGGTGCCTCCCTTGGTTTTTGGTCAACTGTTGCTTCTTACACCTCATGAGGAAATCAGCAGGCCTAGGCTAGCTGTTCTGCCATCGTTTTTTCCAAGAAATATTCTTCCTGAGTGACCAGCTAGCAAACTGTTAGGCAGGTAGAATTGACTAAAGGACTATACCCACTCTAAAGCTCCAAGACCTTTTTCAGCACAGTTCGTGCCACCCGAGTAACTCCAAGTCCCAATTTTGCAAGATTGTTGGCTGATTTATTCAGTGCACCCAAGCTCTCTGTTGCATCTCTTCTTTACCGTTGTAAGTGTTTGTAATCTTTTTACTAAGGATGGAAGGCTCATTCCAGGGTGCAATTGCGCTGCTCCAAGCCTCTCTTTATCAGTGCCTGCCTAGACTCACATTTACCACCAAACCACTCACCCTTGTAGTTATAAAAGTGTATACAATGTTGGGGAGGGGTAACAAAAAGGAAGCAACAATATCATTCAAGCTGTGAAAGGCCTGGAGCAGATCCAGGTGGGAGAACCGCACTCGTACATTTTGCTTAGTTGTACTTCCACCATGATATGAATGGTCAGAGCAAAAAAAATATTCATATTTCCACATTAATTTCCCATTTACCATTGGTTTTTAATTATTTAGAGTAGCAAGTGCTGAAGTAGTTACCAAATGATCCATTATCACCCAGTCACATTTAGGTAGGTGAAGTACTTATTATGGTACAAGGGTCTATTGGTCTGTCTTCAACCTGTTATCTTAGGTTACAGTACATGTATGTGTGCACTCACCTGTGAGGATATTCTGATGCCGAATATATGTGTTTGCCTGGCATCACCTGGGGTGGAGGTGGATGGTAATCTGGAAAAGCCAAGTCTTCAGCTTCTTATGAAACCCAATAGGAGAGGAGTAGGCTCTAATGTGCAGTGGGAGGTTTCTGTAAATGCCTGGGATGTCTGTGAGTAGGAGTTCGGTGGATCCAAGACGTTTTGGTGGATGACAGGAGATTCATTTGCTCAGGTAGGCAGGACCTACGTTGGGTAGTGCCTTGAATGTGTGAGTGAGGAGCTTGAACTGAATATGTTTGTGAATCGTACGCTAGTGGAGCTACTTTGAGTGTAGTGTGATTTGTGTTTTGCATGGGACATTGAGGATGAGTCTGGCTGCCGAGCTCTGGATGGTCTGTAGTCCTTTGGTGAGCTGCTTGGTGAATCCGGTGTAGAGGTTATTCCTGTGGTCCTGCTTGGTGGTGACAGAGGCATGAGTAATGTTTTGTCTGGTGTGTTTAGGAGCCATTTAAAGCTTTTCCTCAGCATCTGCAGGATGTGAAAGCACAATGCTGTGACAGCATTGACTTGTGTAGTGATGTCAAGTTTGATGTCAGTGACGATACCAAGATTCCTTGCATGGGTGCTGAGGATAGGTGTGGGTCCAAGGTTGTCCAGTCACCATGTAGAGTCCCATGGCGAGGTGCTTTTTCCAAAGACCGCTACTTCCGGCTGGTTGGTGTTATGTTTTTGACAGTTGAACTTCATCCAGTTGGTGACTTTGGTCATACAGGTGGTGAATTTGTTCCTTGTGTTGGGGGGCCTTGTCGGAGTGGGAGAGTATGATTTGGGTATTGTAAAAGAGGATGTTGATGTGTGCACAGATGATATTGGTTAGAGGGGTCATGTATGCATTGAAGAGTGTCGGGCTGAGGGACAAAACTTAAGGCAGCGAGCACATGAGTTGTCAGGCTGTGTACTGTCTGTCAGGAATGAACAGATCCAACACAGCGGTCCTTGGATACCAGTCTCGTGTAGCCATGTTTTGATATTGGGTGTGAGACCATGTCGAACACCGGAGAGGTCCAGGAAGGTGGCAGCTGCTGCATCTACTATGTCCAAGATCAAGCGGATGTCATCTCTGGTAGTGATGAGGGCTGTTTCCGTACTGTGGTTGGGCCTCAAGCCAGAGTGCGGGGTGTTGAGAAGCTGGTGGTTGGTGAGGTGGTTTGTGAGAAGTTTGTTGAAAATATTCTCAGAAATGTTGACCAGGTATGCTAGGAGGAAGATAGGTCTGTAGTTTGCGAGTGTGCCTGTGTCTGTGAATGGTTTCTTGAGCAAGGGAACAAGTGCAAGTCACATGTTTCCAGGCATCTAGGATGGTGGTTGAGTTGATGATGGTGTTCAGGATGGGTGTGAAGGCTTTGCCGGTAGATGTGAGTTGTTTGGTGGAACCGTGGTGAGGACAGCTATCTGACAGGGTCCAGAAGTGGATAGACTTCATGGTGAAAGAAGTCTCAAATGTAGGTACAACGTACCACAAGGTCAGGATCAGCTCTTTGGCCAAGATGGGAAGACATAGGCAACGGGGTCTGGTTACGGGTCAGCCTTGCTCTATTTGGATGTGATCTTGTTGCAGAAGAATTTCAGGAGCTTGTTGCAGGAATCTTTTCTGGAAGTAATGTTGCTGGAGGTGTCTGCTTGTGTGGTGAAATCTTTAACAGTGGTGAAGATTTCCTTGAGGCTGTTCGGGCTGGTGTTGATGCGGTCTGCACTCAACCTTGATGTCTAACAAAAACTGCCAATGGTTCTGTATCAATGAAAAATAGTCTTAGGCTGCATCTCTTTCCTGCTCTGAAAGCACAACTTACAAGTACATCGAAACTGTTAAGGTCATTGAAAAAATACAATACAAGTAGAGCAGCCTTATATTTTTTCCCCTTTTGATATCTGCACGTGGAATCCTACATTTGGCCTCTTGGTCAATGATCTCTTCGCCTTAAACACACCATATACAGGGCTAACATTAACATCAACAGATTCTGATGAGATCTATCACCAATATTACAATTCAGCCATATCTGTGCAATTTTGGCTGTCAGATGCCTATAACATACCCATTATCTATTTTTGTTTTTCCCTAGTAGGTTATATAAATTAAACATATCATTACCCAACCAGCATCAGAATCCCCTAGTGTGATATGCTGTATATTTAAATTCACAACCAAAATATTTGTACTGTCACACACAAGGTCATATAAATCAATGTTGCAAGCTCACCTCTTTGCCGTCCTCATTTATCTTTATCTGTAGGTTGACAATTGGGCACAGATCATTTGAGTGTAAATCTCATTTAGAGCTTGTGACTCCTAGAAATGGCAAATAACCTGTTGCTGCATGTAACTTATCATCATGTTACATTTCATGACCTTAGCTGGCATGGTTTCATCTCAGAATTTTGCTGTAAATTGCTCAGTTGGGCTTCTGCTCACAGAATCGCTTCCCCCCCCATTCTGTACCTTTTGCTTGCCGGGGTTGCTGCCACCCAATCCCCTTCTGTATCATTCAGGGCCCTTTTGTCACCTAATGAAATTCAACACAATTAACCTCTCTGTTAAAAAATGGGTCTTTGTGGCAGCTTTGGGTTCTGCTTTATTTGTATCTGTTTGCCTCTTGACTGTTACCAGTGCCAAGGCATTCAAGGTTTTGATGTATTTAATTGCCTCATTTTGACCCTACATGCCCTATATAACGACTTGCACTTTGTGTTCCATTTACCTTCCCATAACTCTTGAGAATTTGTCACAAATGCCATCACAGAACCTTTGCATGTAGGAAATCTGTCTCCGTATATTAGAAACATTCACCATTCTTTCAGTTCGCCCTCTTTAGTTTGCTTCTAGAGGATTAGTTTGCCTGCAATTATTTATTATACGCAAGCCTTAAGTTTAATATTTATGGCCACCTCCCAGAAGAACTTTAAAGCCTGTGCCTGTTCATTCTTTGATAGATGTCAAATGTTCCACTTCCCTCCCGTCTCCCAGCCTCTTTAATGGTTTATACATGAATGATATTATGGTCTTGAAGAATGTGAAAACTCTGTTAGTTTGGGCACAAAGAAATTGGAAGTTGGGTATTGTTCTGGGTTGGGTTCTTGTCTGCGTATGATAACACACTTTTCAGGCTTAAACATATCTAACTTGATCCGAACTGGTCAAACCACATTCCTACTGTTACTCAATCATCTTTCTTAACATTTCAGAAGATCTGCTGTTTTTTTAGAATCTATTTGCCTTCTAATGCCTTTTCAGTCCTACTAGTTTAGTAATGGCCCTTGAGTCGTAGTGTGTAGCTTGTTACATTGCTTTTCCTTTTCATCTCATGCGAATCCTGACTTTATGCTGGATCCCAAGAACCCTGGAGTGATTCAGGAAGTTAAGTATGGCATAAACCTTCATATACTATGGAGGACCATGCCTCTGCTCCCATACAAGTGAATGTATTGTATCCTGACTGCGTCGGTATTCAGGAAATCTGATTTTTTCATAGCTAATAATTGAGATGCCCAGTAATACTTTTGTATATCGGAAAGGCCTTCAGATCTGTGGAGGTTTGAGATTGCAATTCTCTCTGCACCCTTTCCCAAAGAGACTGCATATTTTGTCTCTTAGTTTCGTTTTCTACATTTTACATTTCTGGTGTTGCAGAACAGTAGCTTTGGCTGCCAAATAACACCTCCAGGAGCATGTACATTTCAAACATTGCTGCCCCTCACATAATGGACAATGGGAAGCCTGAGGAAATTGGCCCAGTGATTTATTTCTGATAATAATCTTGTAAGTACCAGTATCCCACATTTCATAGTGACCCCGTGAATGTCATGTATCCTGAAAACATTTGTCACTTTAATATTTGTCATGGAATATGATGGCACATCATTTGGTTTTTATTGTCGAACCAAATTACAATGCCCATGGTGTGCCTCAGATAAATGATTATTGTTGGCTCTGGAGTCTTCCAAACGGCTAGCATGTCTGGCTGTGTACTCCTATTTTAATTTGAGTTTATTGAGAAGTTAATTTGAGCTAGGAGTCTTGTCAGCTTACTTTTGGTTATCATCTTAAATATTGCCTCTTCCTTGATCTTAACTTGTATCATTTTCACTGCTTTGTATGGCAACATTTTCATCTGTCATATTTCAGGGTTCATTATACCAATAAAGTTTCTTCCATTAAACAGGAGAGTCTCAATAGCCTCCATCAGTGAGTCCCAGATCTGTCTTGGGGATCTCATAGTCAGAGGGCTTGGTGCATATTGCGATCTCTTCATCTCTCAAAACTCCTTCAATCATTGCATATCATCAAATACGATCATTTTCCATTCTACCCATCTTCATCTGAAATATGTTCATGCTTACTTTTGCAACACTATTCAGTGCAGTACTGAAGCATGCATGCAATGAATGATCTTCCCAGAAAGTCGTGTTCTGTAATAGGAGACGTGCTGTTTGTATTCTTCATCAACATTCAAGAATATAAGTCACCGTTCAACAACAAAATAGTTAAGAAGACACTGTAAAAATATTTCAGATCAATAAATAATGATACTTAGCTTTCTTAAAGTCATACATTTCTTAATAGATTTATATTTCTGAAAACCTTTTAAATGAGAATATTCTAATGCAATAGTGTCCATACATTCCTAATTTCTTTCAGTTGTTCATTGTCCTAAAATCATCTTCTGTTTTTATTCCAATTCCAGTTTCATGATACAGCAAATACATGTTTCGTGGTCATTGCTCACTTCATCTCGTCTTAGTTCTTCAAATTCAGATTTTCTATGTCTTTATTAATCACCAAGTTTGTGTGATATGTTCGTGCAAATGTAATTCTTACTCTTCTCTCATACTGTTAAGTTTATTGAAAGAGATGTGTGCTTCTGGTAGTCTTATAAATATATTGATTCACTTCTTTGTGTGTTTCCTGTCTTTTTGTACAAATTAAGCACATGGGTCTCTGAGCTGAGGTGCAACATGCTAGCTAAATCTAGTATCTAACCTTTACAGTTTTCACCTCCAAGTGTCACCCGTCAATCGTGTCCATCTACTGCTGCCCCATAATGGCCAGCTACAACAATGCTGACCCCCTGCATTCCATCTCTCAAAGCTCATGCCATCATTGTCATTTTGACTCCAACTGGAGTCTCTTGACTAATCTCTTTTATTTCGCCACATAGCGTCCCATTTATGCCACATCCCACACTTCCAGTATCCTTTTACATTTAGGGGGTGTAAGCAATCTACCATTAACTACAACACCTCATCTGTACATGGCAGCCCTTTGTTTCTCATCTTCCCATTTGCCCGAGGGCCTGACCATGGAATTGAAACAATGGTATTTTTGCGGTGAAGTTAGGTTTATTTGCTTCTTTTTGACAGTGTTGTCTGTTTCTTATCATTATTTTATTTCCTTTTTCAATTGTTGCCCTACAGTCATTGGACTGGAACCCAGGAACAAACAGGGAGTAGAAGAGGGATTTGTCGCAGTGAGCCTCAAGACCAACAAAGGTAGTGTCATTCAAATATAACTGATAAACTTTGTGATACGTTTTTACTGCTCGTCTGCAATGTAGCCACTCAGCCTACTTTAGTGAATGCTCAATTTTATGTTGCAGGTTTTTGTACTGCATAATTGCCACATTTTATGTTCGGTAGGCCTTTGTAAGATTTTGCATTGATTCTCATGTCTTTATGCATTCCTAGCATAAAGCATTTCAGTTAGGTTGGACATTTGCAAAAAAAAAAAAAAAAAAAACTTTGGAAAAGAGAAACTGTCCATGCAGTGGATTATTAATGCCAAGACCATTTCATGTAGAAAGTAATCAAGGACTCCAGGCGTCGCTTCACTCACTTGCTTCTCTTTCATTGGATGTTTTGTATCTAACCTGGTAGATCCTGCATCACTCTCTACCAAAGAGAGAAAAATGAATTTCCTGAGAGGTAGTTGTTATACGTTTAGAGACATTGTATTTTTTAGAGATAAGATAGTGTTTTAAACCTGTATTCCTAGACTGATTCCAGAAAGCCCCATTTCTTCCATCTCAGTCTTAGTATTTTGTGGGGATGATATAATTCTAAATTCTAAAGATTTGTTTTTTTGATCACGTTATGCATTTTAATTGCCCAGAAAAAAAGCAAATCATTTGTAGTGGGCAAATACCTGTTGTCAACAACCTAACTAGCGACAGGAGCTCCAGGGCTGCAGTCCCCTCCGGGTGTTAGGCACAGAAGGTTTAATAGTATAATTTATATCTGGGCAGTAACAGGACATCTGCCAAGTCTGCACCGCCTCTTGGTTCACCTGACTCATTTAGAGGTCAGGGAATGCGGTATTCTTAAGAGTAGTGCTGTCTCTGTGTTTTCAGTTATGAAAACCATCGTGCAATAAGGCACCATAAATACTTCCCTATTTTGGCAAGCTCTTCACTACTGTGTCCGATAGAACTTTTCCTGTCTGTGGCGGCCATACAGACCATAGAGGTCTTAGACTGAAAAGGTTTTTAAATACCCACCAAGCACTGTTGGATAACTCAAGTAGAACATTGATATCATGTCAGAAAACGGAACCCAACTATGCAGATCTGACTTTAGAAATGATGTGTGCTGGTAGGTCTACAATGTCACCATTGCATGGAAGACCCATCAATACTTGTCCTTTCCCTTATGCATGCCATGAAGATGAGTTACTTTGGAAAGGAAAAGGCTGCCAGGCATGCAGCAAACTAAGTTTGGCAGTGTCACATAGTGTTAGAGACATTGCCTCTGTCACCCACCTATACCGTGACCGGCCCATCTAACTTAAAAAGAGGCCTTCAATTTTCTGAGAGTGGCTAATAGCAAAAGATGTGCTGACTAAAAGTATCTCCTGGGGCATTTTAGAAATGTGAATTCCCACCTAGAGGCTATAGTCTATGCTGTACACACCTCTTGTAATATTTACGTTTGTAGTTTGTGTAATTGTTTAGTGCAAGCCACACCCTCTGGCACCAAAGTGTCCTATATTACAACATTGACAACCAGGGTCTAGCAGATAGGATAAACAGAGACCTGCAAGAGGTTATGTGTTTTTTTCAGAATCACTTGATTTAATTCACACCTTAAGACTAGAATGTGAACTGGTATATACTTCTGGCGCTTGAAATATGGAAATTCAAATTGAAAACTTGTACTTTTGTATATGATAAATAAATGGCTTTCTCCTGCTTTAAATTCCAACTTTCAACTTTTGTGCTTCTGCACAGGAAACGGCTCTTGAAGGGGGCAAAGACTAGAACTAAAGGGCAATTCAGATCTTCTGCTCATAAGTAGGGGTTGAGAAAAATCTATCCTTCTTTTTTTGCGTACTTGAAGAGCGGAATTTCTGTGGGAGAAAGCATAAAACTCCTTTCTTAAGGTGGGCAAAATAAAATGGTAGATTTCATGTGCAAATTACGACCACTATGGTTCTTTTGGTTGTTCGTTAATCCCTGGACCTCAAACACCATGGAGTTCGGGTAGGTGTGGCCTTGATGGCCTCACACAATGCCACCAACATCAGATTGGCTCTTGTAGTATTTAGAGCTAGCCTAATGCCCTTCATCCGGTTATGGAGACCTCAGTTAGGCAGTTAGTCCCCTGTTGTATCATTACATGAGTCAACCAGTGGATTAGCCTGCTACCCTGCCACTTCAATATGCTACAATGTATTCGATCAAAAGAGGTGAGAAGAGCCAGCATCATCAATTGGGTTACAGATTCCCATTCTACCAGTTAAAGCAGCTGTTCTCTGGAATCAAGTAGCCCAGGTTCTGTCCCTTTGCCAAGCAAGCAGATTGTACTGCTGTGCATGGCCTCCACTGGAAACCCTTAGCTTGAATAACTGCATGAAACTGTGATAATTCATCGCTATGATGTAATAAGAGTGGGGTGGGAAAAAAGTAGTTTCCCACTGTTTTGATGTCACTAGGGGAAGCACTTGTTCTCCCCTTTTGTTCTGACACTTCGGCTGTGTCTGTAGAGATACGAAAGATCTCACTTGTCTACAGCCTCTTCCGGGTTTCCACAGACCTAAGGGAGGCGGTAGAAAACAAATAGCACTTTGCCTGCTCCATCTGCCTTCCCTGTCTGCAGTGTGTCTCTGAAAACCTCTGATGACAAGGGAAAACACCCAATGCTGACAAGAGGCTGTCAAAGAGCCACTGTGGCAGATGCAGCTCTGCTCATGTGAGAGCAGAGCGTGGCTTTTACAGACAGGGGGAGGGAAAGTAGACCGGGTGATGGGGTGGGTGGAAGAGGGTGGTTTAAGGAGGTGGATGTATGCAAAGGGTGGTGCAGGGCAATGGCACAAGTCCACCTATATATTTTTCAGCTTGGGCGAGAGGTGGGGATATGTGCAGAGGGTGGGGTTGATGGATAGCAGGAGACCAGGTATTTGCTTTTATATATGGGCAGAGGAGGGGTTGAAAAACAGCGGGTGTTGGTCGATAGTAGGGCACTAGGTCGCTTTTTTCCATTTGAGTGGAGGAGCGGGTAAATGTTGGGGAAGGGTTGGGGGGAGCCCTACACATATATATTTTTATAATCTTTGGAAGAAGAAGTAACGTTATAAATAGCTCCCCCATTATTCGTGTGCCCTTGCTTAAAGGTTGAAAGACGGGGCAAATGATTTGGGGGGCATACATAACATTAAATGAAAGATGGGTAAAAAGAGAAAAACAAGATTTTTATCGGTCTAATATTGTTGTCTATCTACTATCACTCAGAACTCCCTTTATTAGCTGTTGCCCGTTTTTACCACTACATGTGCTGTGAAAGGTGGTAATCTGACTCTTTCTCGACTTTTGTAGCCAAGTATGGTACTCCAGCAGTGGGACAATAACTAGCCAGAGATGGTTCTGTCAACAAAGAAAATATGTAGGCTTACCTTAAGCAGTTTAGAAGATGGTTGTCCATAGTATGATTTTCACACCTCATTTGATCTTATCAATATCAATGTGGAAAGTGGTTTAATTATAAAGGCAGGAACAGGCACCCCTCGTCCAGCTCTAACAATTGAAATAGTTAACTACGCAGTTCCTGTGAGGTTGTTTGGGGCAGCTGATAGGTGGCTGTTCGCTGAACATCCTATCTCCCTGTCAATGGATTTAACTATTTGCATGATGAGGTTCTGAGTCTTGATGGGTGTATTAGATGAGTCTGAAGTCCCGAAATTCTACTGATTTCCCCTGCCCCCCAGCTTTACAAATTTCCCTTTTACAGTTTTCTGCTGTTTTTATCCTCACAAAGATGTAAAGCTCTTGAGCTTCTCCAGTGGCAACTTCATTCCTGGATGTGGCCAAGTTAGCCATCTCTTTGTCCAGTCAAGCGCATATTATTACTGTTAAGATTGTGGCCAGATATTGTTTGCCTTTCACACTCCTGGGCTCAGTATTAAACATTCTTTAGGAGGGACTAGCTCTCCATCCAGTCTCGTCATTTTTGGTGGTAGAGTGTGTTCTACAAACTAGTAATGTCCTCCTCTGCCTGTACTGCTTGTCTTGTGGCCCTGTACATTACGTTCTCAAGTCTGAGTTTAATGTTCTCAGGCTGGAGGTTTCTGAATGTATTTCTCAAGGGGCCTATCCTTGTTCTGAAAACCAGAATAGCAAAGTCAGCAGGTGACCAAATTATGATCAATCAAAGGGGAAGATACTGAAACAGCTAATACGGAGACCACTGAAGGATAAAATGTAAACCAGTGTGGACCCTTCAGATGGTTAACTGAAGTCACCTATTCCTTGAATCCCAAGGCTTCTGAATGATCCAGCAGTGGTAACACGTGTGAATTATTGTCCAGGTCAGCCAGCATTTTAAAATTGCCTATAGTCATTGCTAGACTGCCTGCTCTTATCAAGGACTTGACTGGTTCTCTAGGATCATCCATAGGTCGTCAGTGGAAAACCACTAGAGCCATGTGGTTTGTAGACAGACTCTAACTTCCTAGGCTGTTATTTGAACAGAGCAAAAACTAGCCAGTAAAATAGGTTTAGGCACAATGTTTATTTTTATTTTTTTGTCCTCATTCACCCTAGGCCATATGTAAACCTCCTTTTTTCCTTTTTCAACCGGATCGCATGAAATTTTTCCTCGGCCAGGGGTTGCTTATTACTCTCAAACAATCATCAGACTGTCCCAATACTATGAGGATTTCAGAGCAGGTTATGAAATCATTGGACAGATGTCACAAATACAAAATACAATTCTATTCCATCATTAATCATACAAACATCTATACATCAATCTCCTGATTTCCAATTCATTAATGATACCCAAAAATTCCCTCACATCCTTTCCTTCCCCCCATCTTTTGAGCCAATTCTGCTATAGAAAAAACATCACAAACACATTCTGAGTGATTTGGGGGGGGTTTTAAAAATCCATTTTCTACAAATTTCTCGCCTCCCCAACAGTATTGCATAAAATACAAACTTTTATCTGCAGTAATATCCCGACCTGACCACCCCTGCTGATCTTGAACTTGCCCAAAAATTATTAACTGGAGAGAGGGTTCAATTCCCAGATTCAATATACCTGAGATTGTTTCGCATACTCTTTCCCAAAAGAATCGAACATCAGGACATTCCCAAAATTTATGAATATCAGTTGCCTGCAATAATCCACATTTTGGGCATCCCACCTCCTGCCCTTCTTTCATTTTAGATAGCTTCTCGGGGGAAATATACACTCTATGTATTGTAAAATAATGATTTTTCCTAAGAGTGGCTGGTTTCACAATATCAAAAAGCATTTTTAATGACTCTTCCCACCCCCTTTTAGCTACCTCTTCTGAAAAAAAATTCTCCACAAATCACTAGGTAATACGAACTCACCATCCACCCCTTCCAGAATCCCCCAATACCATGTAGACACTCCGTGAGGACCTCTTAATGGGCTCGGGGTGATCTCGTTCAATGGATTAGACATACCAACACCCTCCTTAATCCCCTGAGCCCATTCTCTTATTTGTAAAAATTTCCATCTGGACAAGGAACCACCCGTCTTTAACTGCAATTCCTCCCAAGAGAGAAGAGTCCCTTCCGAAAACAAATCCCCCCAATATTCTAATCCCGCTTGTTTTATCGGTAATGCTAGAACATCTCGAAAACATTCCGGGGTTCCCGGGGAGTCCCAGATAGGTGCGTCAATATTATAATAAGTAAGTTTCGCAGATTGCCTAATATGATACCAACTTTCTGCCAGCCCTCGCATAATTTTTAACCTTATCTTTTTGAAAAATGTAGGGTCCCCAAATTTAAACATAAAATTGGTTGAAGCACCGTTAATTCTAGAGGCCATTATCTTAAACATTAAACCCGTTGTCGTGGAGTCTGACGCAAGAGACAAGAGTCTAAAATTTTTCAAAAGAAAGGCCCATGCATAATATTGCAACTCAGGCAATGCCAATCCTCCCTGAACCTTACGCAGCTGACGTAACTTCTTCTGAGAAATTCTAACGCCCTTAGATCTCCAAATAAAATTGCTTATGATGCGCTGCATTTTTTCTATATATATTTTCTGCATTGGGATTGGGGAAGTAGAAAACAAAAAATTCCATTTCGGAAGAATAGCCATTTTTACCAAATTTACTCGACCTATTATCGTCAAGGGAAGGTGCATCCAACCTTGCAGTAAACTCTTACATTCTGCCAACAATTTTTCCTGGTTCCTCTCTGCTAACTGATTAATATCTTGAGGTATCAAAATTCCCAAATATCTAATTTCTTTTTTACGAAAAGCAGACTTATATTCCATATTCCAAGCCATGATCTCCGTTTTTTCAACATTCACTTGATAACCAGACACCCTCCCAAACTCCTCGGCCAGTTTACAAATCTCGGGAAATGCAGTATCTAAATTATCGGTATATAACAAAAGGTCATCAGCATACAAAGCGAGCTTTCTTTCCCAGCCCTGGCAGCTAAAAGGGGTGATCATCGTATTCCGCCAAATTTTCCTCGCAAATGGTTCGATATATAAGTTGAATAGTACAGGGGATAGCGGACATCCTTGTCTAGTGCCTCTCGCTATAGCTATCGGTCCTGTAAGGTTCCCATTCACCAATATTCTAGCTATAGGAGCCCTATATATCTGATTCACTACCCCACAAAATTTATTTCCCAGTTTAGCTTTTTTTAGCAAAAATTTCAAGTAAGCCCAGTTTACTTGGTCAAAAGCGTTTGCAGCATCAACCGTTATGATCCCCAAGGGGGATTCTAATGCTACTGCCATATCTATGGCTCCTATTAATTCATATGTTAACTCATGCAAATACCTCCCCTTCGAGAAGCCCTTCTGGTCGGGATGAATTAAGCTGTCTACTACTTTATTTAACCTATCCGCCACTATCTTAGTAAACAGCTTATAATCGCTGTTCAATAATGAAATAGGTCTATAAGACGAGCAATAAGCTGGATTTTTCCCGGGTTTTGGTATCAATGTAATGACTGCTTCATTCCACGAAGCCGGCATCCTTATCTCATTAAAAAAAACCCTACCAAATAACTCAGCCAAGAACGGGACGATTACCTCACCTAATGATTTATACAACTCCACCGGAATACCATCCGGACCAGGGGCTTTCCCTTCCGTACCCTTAGCTAAGGCTGCTCGCACTTCCTCCGCCGTAATAGGGCCATTAAGAAATTTCTGATTCTGCTGCGAAATTTCTGGTAATACATCCTGAGCTAACCAATTCTCCACCATTTCCTCTTGCACCTCTGCCTGTTCCGTATACAAGAATGTAAAAAAATCTTGAAACCCTCGTTCGATGTCTTCCGCACTAAGTAGTTTAACACCCGTATCTTCATCCACTATTTCTTTAATATGACTCCTTACTTGATCTGTTTTGACTTTCCAGGCAAGTAATTTCCCCGAGCTTTCCCCATATTCAAAATGTTTTAATTTGCTAGCCTCCCATTTCCTGACCACACGTGCCTGTAAAGTGTTTGCTATTCGAGTTCTTAACTCAGTCATTTCTGTTCTTCCTACTTCCTCCTGGGCTCCTTCTCCTTTACCAACCAATTTCTAGCATTTTACTAACATTTCTTGCTCTAACATATTTATTTCATCTCTGACTATTTTATGTTTGTAATATGCAATACTCCTAATTTCCCCTCGTATTACAGCCTTAAAGGAGTCCCAAACCGTTGATAACGATGCTGAACCTATGTTAATCTTGAAGAAAATTTCCGTCTCTCTACGTAGATGCACCAAAACATCTTCTTCCAACAGTAAAGCGCGCTCCAGTGTCCACCTCTTTAAAACTCTTCTCTGTGGGAGCGTCAGATGCAGCATTACCGTTGCATGATCTGATAAATGCGGGGGTAAATATTCAATCCTGTCAACATTTTCCAACAATCTATCATCCACTAAAAAATAATCAATACGTGAAGCATGACTATACTTCTTATTAAAGAATGAAAAAACTCTAGCCCCCCCTTCCCTCTTCTGCCAAATATCACACAGGCCATAATCCTTCATCATCTTCCTTAAATAGTGTTGTGATTTTGGCGTACCTAAAGATCGACAAGTATCTGTTCTATCTAATCTATTATCAAGCACCACATTAAAATCTCCCGTCATAATAGCTGCAACTGAAAAATCGATTAACTGAGAAAAACCCCTTTAAGAGGTTCAATATCATCACAATTCGGGCCATAAAATCCAGCCAGGACCAACCTTACCTCCCCAATATGAATTCTTATTATGACCCAACGACCAGCATGATCTGCCCTTGTTTCTAGAATCTCCAATCTAGCTTGTAATCCCTGTTTAACCAAAATAGCTACTCCCCTTGTGTGAAAATTTTTGGTGGTGCAGAAACACATTTGTACCCACTTTTGAGCCTTGAATAACTCCTTACACTCTTCTGCAGCCAAATGAGTTTCCTGTAAGATACAAATCTGTGCCGGAGAATCTTTTAAGTATTGTAAGATTTTATTACGTCTTGCTTTCGTCCTTAGACCATTAATATTCCAGGAGAGTAATTTAATCGTAAATTCCTCCAACCCCTGACCTTTATTTAATCTAGCCATTCCAAAGTAACCCGCCTTCCCTCTGCCTCGGTGAATGAGGAACTATTTCTACACAAAACTCAAAATCAAAAAACCCAAAAGGGAAAAGCAACACCTCCCTAATTAATAATCACCCTTCCCAACAGCCTCCCATAGGGGACCCCCCCACTATATTAGCCAACTTGTGCCTTATTTTAGAGCACCCCACCTACCTGGGGGCTTCAAAACAAATTTATTTTACATGATCGGTCTGTTCCTTTTTTATAACTTCTAGCAGCTCATCCGCCCTGACTGTCTCTCTTATATTATACATTTTATTATTATACATTACTCGGAAAAATGCAGGGAACTTCAGCTGTGCCGTAATTCCTAATTTTTTAAAATTCATCCAACCTTTTCCCCAATTCCCACTGCCTGTCCATTGTAATCTTAGATAAATCGGACCTAATCTCGAATGTCACATTTTCAACTTTTAATGGTTTCTGTTTCAATGCATTATTCAAAAATGTTTCCTTTAAATGATAAGTTAGAAAATTAACCAGGATTTTCCTCGGCCTAGTGCTATTTGGCCGCTTGGTAAAAGGGTCACAATGGACCCTCTGAATATCTCTTTCAATCTCTTCGCGACTCTCGTCCAATTCACACACAGATTTAATAAGAGAAACCACATATGACTTCAGATTTGTTCCTTCTGCTCCTTCCGGGACTTTTAACAGCTTTATGTTGTTTCTACGTGAATAGTTCTCCAACTGTTCAATTTTTACTTGTAAGCCTTGTTCCTTTTCACTTAAATCTCGAATCTCCTCCTTCTGGTTATTTAACTCTTCCTTCATCCCTCCTACCGTCTCTTCCAATGACTGAATCCTCTCCATTAAGTTATCAAATTTTCTTTCCAGTACCTCACAGGCCTCTCTAATCTCTACTTGATTGTTCTCTGAGCTAGCAAAGCCTTTTTTTATGTCCTCCGAAATGGCGAGAATCATCTTCTCCATAGACTGACTATGTCTTGGATCGGGGGCCAGGGTTTGAGAAGGGGGGGGGGCTGGTGGGTATTTCTACCACAACTCCTGCCTCCTGTAAATTACCATCTTGTCTCACTACAAGCTCCAAACCGGCTTGTTTATCCACTTGATGAGCCGAATTGTTGGTCGAAGGGGGAGGATCCTTCATACCCCCCTCACCGAAGTCTGCATCGTTTCTAGTATACTTAGTTATAAAAGTATAAATTTTTCCTTGGCCGGGTACCAACACAATGTCTTCTGGCCTAGTCTTAAAATAAGCTCTTAATGAGGGTGCAACTTTATTATTATGTTTTTTCCCTGGTCTTCCCTTGCTTCCGCTTTTCTTAAATTTAAATAAACAATTCGATAGGTCAGAAGTTTTGCCTTGGCTCTTATCCTGTCTGTCGATAACCTCCAAACTCAACCTCCTCTGCAATATGTTAGCAGAAGGCAAGGGTGGGGACAAGCTTTTATTTACACTGTCTCTAACCCCCAAAGCCCCCACCTCCTTACTTATTCCTCCTGTATTCAAAGGTACAGAAGGGCGTGCTACCGCACTATCAAATTGCCGGGACCCTTTCCCAGGAGCTTTACTAAAACTAAGTTTGGCAATACCCCTGCCCCCACAGACCCCACCACCTTACTTGTCTTGGGTGAAGAAAGGCGCGTAGTCCCACTGTCTGGCTCCCGGAACTCCTTCCCGGGAGCCTTGCCGCTGCTGGCTCTGCCCGGATTCCCCCGAAGGGGAATCCTCGCTGAGCCCTTTCTTACCCGGCAGAGCTCCAGCGCGGCACGGCCCCAGTGCCGGAGCCTCCCGCCGAGTACCTCGCCCAGAGCCTGGGTTTGCCGGGTTTCCGAGTCTCGAGAGATTCGAGAAGCCGTTCGTAGAGTCGAGCGGCACATCCAGCCGATCTCTGCCGCTTACTCGTGCCATGCCCCCAAGCACGGCGGGAGTGCGTCTAGCGGGTTACGCCGCTACGCTACCCGCCATGTCCCCCCAATGTTTTTTTATTTTGCCTCTGATGCCACTCCTCTGCCTGTGCCCTAATTCTTTTAACGTGATGGATATTCGGCATTGTGACAACAGTTAAGTGTTAAACCAGTGTTTGTGTGATATCTAAAATGTCTACACCCCCCTCTTCAAGGAGGTAGTGGAGTTCATGGGTATGAAGTTTAGGGTGGTGCGACCAGTGCTGCTGCACCGGGTGTCAGGGCCAGGGCGGTGGCTCTGTAATTTGAAATATCGGATTCTGTTAAAAACACCTGGAACAAAGTCCCTTGTGTGCCCAACAATTTTCAGGAAATAATGAACATATAAAGATAACTCTGATGGCTAATGTGCCTGCTGGAGGAATCTAAGTTATGTCTTGTAGTTTTCCCTAGTTGTAGTTTTGACTCATCATAAAGTGGTATAGAGAGTTATTGGGCTTGTCGCACGTGTAACATACAGAACACAAAATTGTATTTTAATTAGATAGCTCAGTAGGTTAGTCCTTTTGTTGCAGCAATCCCTTTATCAGTAAAGTCAACCGTAAACACTTCTACGTTTTAAATTCAGAGTTTGTGCTTGTCCAGACCATGCATTCTTATGACATGTGACTCTTCACCTTGAAGTCATTTTTCTGAGTGAAATTTCCTGTACATTGATTTACATACTTGTATGTTTTATTTTTTCTATTATAATGAGAGTTTGATGTAAATGCTCTGAAACCCTACATTAGCATGTATATATATAAATATATATGTGAGAGAGGAGCTATGAAGAGAGGATGGGCACACTTAGAGGGTGGTAGTGAGGGAAACCCTGAAGGAGATCATTGAGGGAGTGAGGGAGGTGCCAACAAAGATTGTCACTCTGGGCCCCCCCAGAGCTAAAGCTGGCAATGGGCATGAGTTACTTCAGGCCTTGGTCCTAGCTGATCTTTGTTTGTTTTAATGGCTCTCAGTAAATAAGTTGAAAACAACGTTGATAGGTCTCAGTGTTCTCAATTCGCAAAAATATGAGTGCAGAGTATCCACCTTTATCAGTGATAGCAATAGTCTGGGTGATAGGACATGAGGCTGAACAAACTTTGATATCTCCTTTGCGTTCTGTCTTGCTGGAACGTGCATTAACACCTGTAAATGGACTTTGCTTTTGAATCTCCGTCTTTCATCTCACGACTCTGCAGAATTAATTTGTGCCTAGTTGTGTCTATGGATTGTGACCAGATAAGGATAATCAATTTAGAATTAGAATTTATTACCGGCCTACTTTTAAAGCCTTCCTCTTACACCATAAGGAAAGTGGTTTTGACCTGCATAAAGATGTCATGTTGTATGCCAACTGTCAGGCCAACACTTGTTACCTTTTCTTAATTCCTGAGGGCACATTTGTGTTAGGGATTGTTGTATAATGGTATTGCCCTTAATTCCATTCATGAAGTGGCAGATACAGGTTTCTCTGACATTAGCCTTCTCCAAAGAGATGGAGTTGACGCCATGTTTCTCCCAGTGTGAGGAGCTTGTTTTCAATAGCCCATGAACTAAAGGTATTTTTACTAATTGCATGTCCTAAAGTTGCCACTAAGCATCCTGGTTCAACAGGGCTGGGCTACAGTTCTTTAAAGGTTTCTTTTTCCTAGTTGAATGAAGGCACACTGCTGTCTCAGCACAATGAACGCCGCTGCAAACAACTAGAAAGAAGCTGGCGTATAATCAGAGAGGAAACAGACCGAGCCACCTTCAAGTCAGCCCTCAGCAAATACCACCAGCAGCTCAAACATGCGAAGAAGTATGCCCTTGCACACTGCATTAAGGTTAGCGCCGACCACACCAAGGAACCTTTCACCTTCGTCGGAGTGTTCTCCTGCCCTAAAGCCATTGAGAACCCATTTCTTCCCTCACAGGAACTCTGTGACGCTCTGGCAAATCACTTCCACAACAAGATATCCATCATCTACAGGAACTTTGAACCCCCAATGCACCGACCTCCTCAGCCTCCCCACTCTGACGGAAGCCTCCCATGAACAGCATCTCACTGCATGGAAACAGCTCACCACACCAGACACCGCAGCCATAATGAACTCCATCCACTCTGGAGCACCCACTGATCCATGCCCCCACCACCTCTTCAACCTGGGAAGCGACAAGAGCAGCCGCCAGCTCACCACCATCCTCAATGCATCCATCACCACAGCCACCTTTCCTGACTCATGGAAACACACAGAAGTGAGACCTCTCCTCAAAAATCCCTCAGCAAACCCCAGTGATCTCCAGAATTACTGCCCCATCTTGCTGCTCCCATTCCCCACAAAAGTTACGGAAAAGGCCTACAACTGTCATCTCATGGAACACCTGGAGAGAAACAACTTACTAGACCCCTCCTAATCAGGTTTCCAAGCCAACCACAGCAACAAGACCACCCTGATTGACGCCTGACGACATCTGCACCCTACTTGACAGGAGAGAGTCGGCTGCCCTGATTCTCCTCGACCTTTCCTCAGCCTTCGGTACAGTTTCCCACAGCACGCTCATCAAGTGACTGCACCAGATTGGAATCAGAGAAGACGCACTCAGATGGACTGCATCATCACTCATCGGACGCATACAGAGAATCAGTCCCCCACACTCCTCCACCCCCTTCACCTTGCAACCCAAGAGCACCATCTGCGGCGTCCTCCGAGGTTAGTCCCTCAGCCCCACACTCTATAACATGTACATGTCACCCCTCACCAACATCATCAGAACTCACAATATTAACATTGTATCCTACACCAACACCGAGCTCATCTTCTTGCTCTTAGCAGACCCCACAACAACAAAGACCAACTTCCACAACTGCATGAAGAATGTCGCAGCCTGTATGAAGGACAACTGTCTGAAGCTCAACACATACTGGACCGGAGTGTTGATTTTCAGCAACCATACCTTCCTTTGGAATGACACCTGGTGGCCCGCCAAACTCAGACCTACCCCCACACCAGAAGACAGCACTTGCAACCTCAGCATCATCCTGGACAGTAAACTCACCATGAAGCGACAGATCAACACAGTTGCCTCGCCCTGCCCTGCTTCCACACACTCCGCATGCTTTGAAGAATCTTCAATTGCTCCCCACAAGCACCAGGAAAACAGTCACGCAAATCCTAATCACCAGCTGGCTGTACTACGGCAACACACTGTACACAGGAACCACCATCGAACTCAAGAGAAGGCTCCAGACAATACAAAATTTGGTGGCCAAACTGATCCTCAATCTGCCCAAATGGACCCACGCCACCCAGCACCTAAGGAACCGCCACTGACTCCCCGTCAAGAAAAGATGCCAATTTTAACTGACATGCCTACAAAGCCATCCACAACCACGGACCAGCATACACAAACCACCACCTGAGCTCCCACAAGCCATCCAGAAATGTTTCCTCTGCCTCCCTCACCCTGGCACAGACACCGCACATCCGCCGTGGACGCAGTGGAGGACTCTCCTTCTACCTCAGTGCCAAGTCCTGAAACGCCCTCCACCTCCGAACATCACCCTCGCTGATGAACTTCAGTAACTTAAGTCCTGGCTATTCAACTAAACTCAGCCCCTGGGTTCTGTCATGGGTGATAAGCCGCGCTCTACAAGTAATGTTTGATAGATTGATTGATTGATAAAGGCCCCCGCAGCCCCTGTGGTATGGGGGCCCAAGCGCCAGGGAGCCCCCTCAACACAGTACTCTGGCCTGAGAGTTCCTGAATGAGTCTGGAGGGGGGCCTCCATGTAGTTTGCAGGAGGGCCCCTCAAAGTTCGTTACACCACTGCCTGCAGCTCCATGATGCTTCAGAGCTTTAAGAGTGGGATTGTCACTGCTGCATCTCCCCTCGACTCTATGTTCTTAAGAGGATGTATGCATTCATTTGCATTCTGTTTGCAAAGCAGATGCTTGGTTTAGTAACTGGATTAGTTTAAATCATGTTTTAAAAACTGTGTGGTCTATGTTATATCCTCTGTCCAGTGTTCTGCTTCTTAATAGTCACTTTCCACAAGTTGGGCGTAGTAGAAATAACAGTTTAAGATATGTAAATCTTTATTGTATAGTTACCTGTGGTCAGTTGTTGCTGTGCTAGTTTCCAGTGCCCAGGCAATGTTCAAATTTTCTGTGAGTGTAGGTGTGAGGATGGGATAGATCTTGAGTCAGGTGTACAATGGACTCACGCATGTGTGAGTTCAAACACCAGGAACGAAATACATGAAAATACGAAAGAGTTGTATGACTGGGCATGTTTACAATTCACATCAGCTTTAAGAAAGAGTTACCTGTAGTTCACTGGAGAGTCTATAAAGTAGAAGTTCTGAATTACAAAAGAAGTACATTTGTGCTTCCAGTGGTAAATGGCAAATTTGGAGGAATATAAACTAATCCTATATTTAATAAAAGCCAGCTACATAGTTAGTTTCAAGAAATTAGTGGCAGTTTTTCAATGATCCAGTTTATCACTTGGTAGTGTTAACAATAAAACACAAACTGACATCGGATATCATGTGCATTGGAAGCCAGCAGAGAGATACTTTCTGAGCATCCTGTAATTAAACTTCTACTCTGTGATCTGCAAGCTACTTAACAGAGTTCTTCTTGCACTCCTTTGCAATAGGTAAGAAGACAAATGGGCAAGAAAATCGCAATTACCTGCGAATGTGGGCTCAGGAGAAGTCAAAATCAGGAGCTGCAAAGGATTTACCAAAACTGAACCAGGTAATGTTGTACTTAATTATTTGGTTGTTTTGTAAAGTCTGTGTTGTCATGTTACCATAACTTAAAAGTGCTGAGTTATATAAAAGGAAAAAGAGTAAAAGCAACAAACAGAAACAGGGTAGGCAGTAGTTCATCAGGATAAGCTGATGATCACTATCCCATGATTGTAGGCCTAGGAGTGGAGACTTCAGTAAAAGTGATTTAGTGAATCTTCTGTTTATAGGAGATCCCTGAATCAGAAGTAGTTTGTTTTAGCTCTGAGGTGGGGATCCAGAGTGTTCCATGAGTGGAATGGTATGATTTTATTGAATGCATTGACCCCCCTCCCACCCTTGTGCTTCTTGGCATTGGATAAATTGCCTACCTAATCATGAATTAATCTTGTCTGCATAATATATTATCAAAACCCTGAATATCACTCATGTTTGTCATATGTATTTTTTTTTATTTATTGAGTTGACGTGTACACAGCATGTATCAGCATTGAAAATGCAGAGTCAATCACATAACAATATTAAAAAATAACTAAAGAATCGCGGATTGGCTAGAGTCTTAAAAATGGTGAATCATAACATACAAAATACAGAAAAATTTCACAAAACACCTAATATTGAAATCTAAAATGTGCATCCTATTAACATTTAGAAAAAAAAATGTTATTTCATCCATGCCAAACAGTATAGACGGGAATTTTAGAACTAGAAAAACCATACAGAAAAGTTTATTTTGGATGTTTTAGAGTTAGGCCTTAACCATTATTAAAAGACTTAATTGCCATTCATGGTAGAGGGAACAACTATCTGTGTAGCTCCCAAATCTGGGTTTACAAGAAAAAGACGACCTTGTCGTAAGTAACCCAAGTCTCACAATGAGCTGATAAAGGCCTCTTTCAGCTTCTCCTCCTCTGCTTCTTGCTGATCAAGAACAAAGGTACCTGGCTGCACTTTAATTACTCTTTGTAGTTGACTTAAACACTTTATAACAATTTTCAAATAGGAAAGGTTATATATACGTTTTTATTGCAGTTTGAAAACTTGGGGAAATGTAACGGCCTGCAAATGTTTACAATGCAGTCAGTGGTTGTGGGGCCATCCTTTTATTAGATTGTTCTTAAGTGCTTTAATCTGTGTTTGCCTTCACCAGTTTTATCCTGCACCTGGGTTGATATCTTATTCATCAAGGATACTTGAGAGCCTGATAACATGAGCTTAGTAAAATTAATGAAAGATCGATCTCTTTTATCCAGGATAGTCTGTTTATTATCTGCAAACTAGGACAGTTTTTTAATCTGTTTGCTGGCACTTTGATTGATTGTGGCTACTTTGAATTGCAAGCACTACAAATCTGGATCAGTTTGGCCAAAAATTCCTTTTGCTTGAATCTTGTTCTCAATATCAATTAAATAGATTTCTCATCACACAAGTTTTAAGAGGCATGACAACTATGTCTGTCTTTTAGCACCGTCTCATGTGCAGACCTGAACAGTTTATGGAAGCATGTGAGATACTTGCACCTTGTGAATAATGGACAGCCTTCGCTTTGGCCAGACACACTTATTCCATTGTGGAAACGATAGAGTTGAATTCAAAGTGGGGAAGGCAGTCTTACATGGGCTTTTTGGGACCTTCAGGTCTTTCTAAACCTGAGGCTTCCTCTCAGAGTTCTCCACTGGACTTTATGCTGGAGCTGCTGCTTTGTGGACTGTTGTACCATGCTTTAAATCTCCTCAAAATCCTTTGGGCTTCGTTTTGTCCTTTTTTGACATTGATTTTGCTTGGGATTAAACTGGTTTGTAATGAAGGCATCTGGGATCTCCACACCTACCCTCCGTGGTCCTTTCCTGCCTTTATGATTATGTGGCTATTCTGGGTCAGTAAAGCACATGGTACTGTGGCAATTATTTGAAATGTAGATGATGTTGCTCATAGCAAGGATCTTCTGACACCTTTTACTTCCTTTGCTTGCACCATTTTGGTTAGTGGCCTTGCACTATCAGGATTCAATGTATTGGTAAGGAGGAGACACTTGGTATGAAGTCCCTTGTCTTTATAGACCCCTCTTCAAGAGGCTTAAAATGCCTTTGGGATGTTAAAGACGAGGTGATAGCTCTGTGAGGTTGATTTTAACGTACACACGAAAGTACGGGGTTCTCTAGAAGCGGACGTCGCGGATATTAGCGTAGTCCTAGGTTGTATGTATTCCTATTTGGAAGGGTAAAGTCAGTGGAATGTCAGTTGGAAATTACCGAGTGGAACAGCGAGGGGTGGGAAGAAGGGAATTTCCTTTTACGGACTAGGTGGTCTCACACACTATATAGTGTCATGCTTCATCATTTGACCACCTAGACCCACCCAGGTAGGACAGTGCCACCTGGGCGGACTCAACCTCACTGTTAAAGGAACAGGAGGGAGTGCGTAAATACACTTGTTTCTGGAAAGATCGGGATCCAGCTAATCTACTGAAAAACTAAAAACACCTAAGCAGACACCTGTGAAGAGCAACAAACTTAATGGTGGTGTCTGTCTGGTGTAGTTAAAAAGGGGGGTTGGGACACCTCTGTGAGGACAAGGACTCACAGGGTCACCTAACTAATTACTAGCCAACATGTTTCTGCCCTCAAAAGTGAGCCAATGAAGGTCTCGGGGCATTCGTCAGGGCCTAGGATCCCTACGTCTCACGTTGGAGGAAAATACTCTATGGGGAAATCAAAGAGTGAGAAAATGAAAAAAGAATGATCTACATTACCCAAGGAATTACCTTGAGGCGGCCTATGGGGAGAAAAACAATTAATTAGCACTCTGGTGGCACACAGCACTGCAAAACCAACCAACTACACACGTGTCAAGGGGATGCATTCATGCACGAAACACATATGTTCAAAAAAGGTAAAATACATGCGTGGAGTGACTGAGTGGGTATATCTACACAAGTGGACAGTCCTATCACTGCAGGGAATTATAGTTCTTACCCTTTTCTTAGAGGCAGCTAGCCTCTGGTATCCAGGAGGGGGAGTGTCCCCTTATAGTCACACACTAAGGGATAGAGATGAACATAAAGACGAAGTGAGGAGAGGAACAGAAGTAGGCAGAATAGATACAGAGGGAGCAATAGGGGGGGGAAAAGCAAGTTCCCAGTAGGAACCCACTATTGCTGGTAGAAAAATACTGGTTAAGAGAAACCGAAGTGACTATAGACAAAAAAAGTAAGATTAAAAGCAATAAGGGCTTATCTGTGTTGCCTGTGATCCGGTATGCCACTCACTACATCAAAGGGGACGCTCGCCGTGCGCCTACTTCGTCCTCTCCTTGGACCGCTTGTGACAAGTGGCTGAGGGAGAACGGTCTATTTATGGCTGTAAGAAATTCCAGGTGCGCCCTGTTAGCGCGTAAATTGGAGTTCAATTAATGTTAATCACCGCCGCGGGCCTCTTTGCGTTACTAGCCTCGATATGATTGCCGTAATGGCGGGCGCACCGGCCAAGCCGGGGCGCCGGCATGAATGTGATCGAGTGCAAAGGCGGGCCTCTTTAGGTTGATGGCGCGATGTGCTTTGCCGCACCCGCGGGCGCCCCAGCAGTGCTGGGGCGCCGGCATGAATGCGGGCGAGTGCAAGGGTGGGGCCCGAGCCGGAAGATTCCGGCCCGAGCGCCACCAGCGGAAGGCTCGCGTTTACCGTGGCTGCTGGGAAATGTAGTTCCCAGCGGTCCCGTAGCCCAAAGGGCTAAGAAAGAAAGAAAAAACGAGGAAAAACGAGGGAAGGGATAAAGAAAAGGAAGGAGAGGGGGGGGGAAAAAGAGGGGGGGGGAACGAAAGAAAGGGAGGAGGGAGAAGGGATATTGTAGAAGAAATGCAACCGGGGGGGGGGAAAGGGGAAGAAAAAGATAGAGCAGAAGCGGCGGAAGGGAGGACTCATAAATTAGTCAGAGAAATCATTTATTGAGTGTGAACCAAGGGATCTCATCATTAAGACCATTGGTGTCCGTGTGTAATCTCCAGACCCAACGTTGTTCGGTCTGGAGCAATCTCTGTGTCATATTGGAGGACGATGGAGATAGTTGCTCAATGACCGTCCAGTGTAAGTCATCTGCCGAATGTTTTTCCAGAAGGAAGTGGTTAGTCAATTTAGTAGCCTCTCGTTTACAACGGATCGTACTCCTATGTTCACAGATTCTCGTGGCGACCTTTCTAGATGTCATTCCCACGTATTTAAGGTTACAGGGGCATCTAATCAAATATATCACGTTTTTGCTGTTACAGTTGGTTAGGGATCTTTGAGCCCATGGAGTCTTAAGGTCTAGGTCTATTGTGGTTGACTTTTTGGTGAAACAGCAGACACTGCAGTTGCCACATGGGTAGTGTCCTCTTGGTGGTGGGAGGCCCCATAGTGTGGTTAGTGTCGTCAGGGAATTGTTTTTTTCTTCTTTGGGTCTTGTGTGGACAACCATGTCCCGTATGTTTGTGGCTCTTTTAAACGCATGTAGTGGCTGCTGAAAAGGTAAACCACCAGATATAAGGATTTTCCACTCATCATTGATGATTTTCTGAATCTTATTGGATAGTGGATTAAAGGTAGTCACACACACAATTTGTTCAGTGTCAGACGTCCTAGTGCGTGGTTGTAGTAGTTGGTCCCTATTATTATTCCCCGCTCTTTTGTATGCTCTCTTCACCAGATGTGTGGGATAATCCTTGGTTTGCAGCTTACTAACCAATTTCTCAGCGTGTTTGCGGTAGTTTGTGAGGGTGGAACAATTCCGTCGTAGACGTAAGAATTGACCAACAGGGAGATTCTCCCTCAGGGACCTTGGGTGGAAGCTTTTGAATTGGAGCAGGTTATTCCGATCTGTGGGTTTATAATAGACCTCTGTGGCTAGAGCCCCATTGCTTTCATAGATTGATAGGTCAAGAAATGCTAGTTGGTTGTCACCTATGGTCATGGTGAAGTTCAGGAAAGGGTTAGCTGTATTTAACCAATTTACAAAATTCATCGCCTCATCTCTAGTTCCTGTCCAGACCAATAGAATGTCATCTATATATCGTTTCCAGAGTTTAATCTGCTGGGAAAACGGGTTGTCATCGTGGTTGACTACCTGTCTCTCAAAGTGATCAACATAGAGACATGCTAGGCTAGGTGCGAAAGTGCTACCCATAGATGTACCCTGTATTTGCAGGAAAAAGTTATCCTCAAACTTGAAGTAGTTCCTTGTGAGAGCCAAATGTGCCAAGTCAAGTATGAAGTCAGGCGGTGTACGTGACTCTCCTCTATTGGCTTCCAAAAGGTCGCTAATGACCTGCAGAGTGGCCTCCTGGGGAATGTTGGTGTATAGGGATTCTACATCCAGGGTGATCAACAGTTCTCTAGTTGTGTCAAAAGCCACAGAGTCTAATAAGACTAACACATCCGTCGTGTCTTTTAGGTAAGTAGGAATTCTTCTGACCAATGGCTGAAGGAAGAAATCCACAAATTGAGACAGGGGTTCTAGAACCGATCCGATCCCGGATACAATAGGTCTCCCTGGTGGGGGAATTTTCCCTTTATGCATTTTAGGGAGAATATAAAAGTAGGGAATCCTAGGGTTAGCCTGTATCAGGAAGTCTGCCTCATGTCGAGTAATCCAGTCGTTCTCTAAGCCCTTCATCACGAAAAAGGAAATTTCATCTTGAATATCAGGTGTGGGGTCTCGAGATAAGCGTTTATAATGGTGGGTGTTACCCAACAGACGTTCGCACTCATCTCTATACATTTTAAGTGGAGAAATTACCGTTGCTCCCCCTTTGTCTGCTGGTTTAATGATTATCATGGGGTCAGATGTCAGGCCTTTCAGAGCTGAAAGCTCGGCCGTACTCATATTCTGGTATGTTTTTTTGGTGGTCCCAGTAAGTGCGTTGACTTTTAGGGATACTGATTTCTCAAAAGCCAGGACCTCGGGGGCATCTGTCCCGTGGTTGGGCAGAAGGTGGACTTTGGGCGTAGGCCAGTGTTTTTGTCTGAAGCCTCGTAATGTTTCTCCAAGAAGAACGTTTTCAAGCGTATCTTTCGAAACAAACCCGCTAGTTCTGTTCGGGTTTTAAATAAGTCAATTTTGGGCGTGGGCACAAAGTTTAAGCCCTTGTTTAGTGCCTTAGTTTCAATTTCACTCAGAACCCGGTTACTCAGATTGATAATGTTATCTGTTTGATTATCCGTCAGGCTCGTTACAGTGTTTTGCTTGTCCCTGGGAGGGGTTCCCTTTGTGCAGTATTCTCTGGGGTGTCCTCTCTTGGCCTCCAATGTACCTCTTTCCTTTTTCCTTTTCCCCTCCCGTTGCCTCTGTCTAAAAAAGGCTGCGGTGGCTCAGGAAAAGACCATTGTGCAGGGTGTTGGAAAAAGGGCGCCTGGTATTGAGGTGGGAGTCCATATTGGGAAGGCCAACCCCATTGTTGATTATGGTATGGAGGGCAGGGGGGTAACATAGGTGGGTGATTCCACCTTCCCCGGCGTTGCCCACGTCGTCCACGACGTTGCCGCAAATTATCTGATGATGAACTATCATTATCTGAACTGGTGTTACCACCAGATGAGGTGTCGGATATGTTGTTAGTTTTCGCTACATAATCCGATTTGGTATAAGGGTATATCTTCTCGTGGGAGAACCGATCGAGATCTTTTGGGAATTTAGAAATCTTTCGCTGAGTGAGATATTCCTTATGCTCGTTCATATTTTTGTTAACCTCCTCTAGTTTCTTTTTAAAGGAGAGAATGCTCATCCCTGATTTAAGGTTATTCTCACTCGTTTTTATCTGAATTAGGAGTGCCTCGGATAACCTTGTCGCTGTTTTTATGATCAGGATGAGCCAATCTCTAGTACACTTCCATGCTATCAAAGCCCAATCCTTTCTAAATTCTAGATCTTCAAGGAATATACGTGGGGCATTGGTGACCAACAGTCCATTTGGTGCTGTATTGCTCCGGAGGTATTCAGTCAGAACGGCCCTGTGGAGAATAGTTTTGACATGAGATCGTTTTAGTTCTACTAGTGTATCCCAGTCGCCCAACTGGGACAAACTCTTGGAGAGGGTGGTATCACCAAGAAGTGAGGGGGCCGACAGAATGGCTGTCAGATCCTCATCACTGAAGGAGAGTCCTTCCGCCATACTGGGGAAGAAAGAGCACCGATATGAGGCAGTAGGGGGAGAGGGGAAAAGAAAGGGAAGAGGACAAACAACCTTAGTGTTGGTGTGTGGTCCTGGACAAAGGAGCAATAATTACTCACTAGAGGGGGGGGACTCTCGCAGCTAGCAGCTGCTCAACTATCATTACACATGGAGAGAGGAAGAGGGAGGAGGGGGGATAACTATGGAGGAACACTCCGTACTTAGCTCCCTATAATTCAAAGTACACACGAAAGTACGGGGTTCTCTAGAAGCGGACGTCGCGGATATTAGCGTAGTCCTAGGTTGTATGTATTCCTATTTGGAAGGGTAAAGTCAGTGGAATGTCAGTTGGAAATTACCAAGTGGAACAGCGAGGGGTGGGAAGAAGGGAATTTCCTTTTACGGACTAGGTGGTCTCACACACTATATAGTGTCATGCTTCATCATTTGACCACCTAGACCCACCCAGGTAGGACAGTGCCACCTGGGCGGACTCAACCTCACTGTTAAAGGAACAGGAGGGAGTGCGTAAATACACTTGTTTCTGGAAAGATCGGGATCCAGCTAATCTACTGAAAAACTAAAAACACCTAAGCAGACACCTGTGAAGAGCAACAAATTTAATGGTGGTGTCTGTCTGGTGTAGTTAAAAAGGGGGGTTGGGACACCTCTGTGAGGACAAGGACTCACAGGGTCACCTAACTAATTACTAGCCAACATGTTTCTGCCCTCAAAAGTGAGCCAATGAAGGTCTCGGGGCATTCGTCAGGGCCTAGGATCCCTACGTCTCACGTTGGAGGAAAATACTCTATGGGGAAATCAAAGAGTGAGAAAATGAAAAAAGAATGATCTACATTACCCATACATACCAGAATATGAGTACGGCCGAGCTTTCAGCTCTGAAAGGCCTGACATCTGACCCCATGATAATCATTAAACCAGCAGACAAAGGGGGAGCAACGGTAATTTCTCCACTTAAAATGTATAGAGATGAGTGCGAACGTCTGTTGGGTAACACCCACCATTATAAACGCTTATCTCGAGACCCCACACCTGATATTCAAGATGAAATTTCCTTTTTCGTGATGAAGGGCTTAGAGAACGACTGGATTACTCGACATGAGGCAGACTTCCTGATACAGGCTAACCCTAGGATTCCCTACTTTTATATTCTCCCTAAAATGCATAAAGGGAAAATTCCCCCACCAGGGAGACCTATTGTATCCGGGATCGGATCGGTTCTAGAACCCCTGTCTCAATTTGTGGATTTCTTCCTTCAGCCATTGGTCAGAAGAATTCCTACTTACCTAAAAGACACGACGGATGTGTTAGTCTTATTAGACTCTGTGGCTTTTGACACAACTAGAGAACTGTTGATCACCCTGGATGTAGAATCCCTATACACCAACATTCCCCAGGAGGCCACTCTGCAGGTCATTAGCGACCTTTTGGAAGCCAATAGAGGAGAGTCACGTACACCGCCTGACTTCATACTTGACTTGGCACATTTGGCTCTCACAAGGAACTACTTCAAGTTTGAGGATAACTTTTTCCTGCAAATACAGGGTACATCTATGGGTAGCACTTTCGCACCTAGCCTAGCATGTCTCTATGTTGATCACTTTGAGAGACAGGTAGTCAACCACGATGACAACCCGTTTTCCCAGCAGATTAAACTCTGGAAACGATATATAGATGACATTCTATTGGTCTGGACAGGAACTAGAGATGAGGCGATGAATTTTGTAAATTGGTTAAATACAGCTAACCCTTTCCTGAACTTCACCATGACCATAGGTGACAACCAACTAGCATTTCTTGACCTATCAATCTATGAAAGCAATGGGGCTCTAGCCACAGAGGTCTATTATAAACCCACAGATCGGAATAACCTGCTCCAATTCAAAAGCTTCCACCCAAGGTCCCTGAGGGAGAATCTCCCTGTTGGTCAATTCTTACGTCTACGACGGAATTGTTCCACCCTCACAAACTACCGCAAACACGCTGAGAAATTGGTTAGTAAGCTGCAAACCAAGGATTATCCCACACATCTGGTGAAGAGAGCATACAAAAGAGCGGGGAATAATAATAGGGACCAACTACTACAACCACGCACTAGGACGTCTGACACTGAACAAATTGTGTGTGTGACTACCTTTAATCCACTATCCAATAAGATTCAGAAAATCATCAATGATGAGTGGAAAATCCTTATATCTGGTGGTTTACCTTTTCAGCAGCCACTACATGCGTTTAAAAGAGCCACAAACATACGGGACATGGTTGTCCACACAAGACCCAAAGAAGAAAAAAACAATTCCCTGACGACACTAACCACACTATGGGGCCTCCCACCACCAAGAGGACACTACCCATGTGGCAACTGCAGTGTCTGCTGTTTCACCAAAAAGTCAACCACAATAGACCTAGACCTTAAGACTCCATGGGCTCAAAGATCCCTAACCAACTGTAACAGCAAAAACGTGATATATTTGATTAGATGCCCCTGTAACCTTAAATACGTGGGAATGACATCTAGAAAGGTCGCCACGAGAATCTGTGAACATAGGAGTACGATCCGTTGTAAACGAGAGGCTACTAAATTGACTAACCACTTCCTTCTGGAAAAACATTCGGCAGATGACTTACACTGGACGGTCATTGAGCAACTATCTCCATCGTCCTCCAATATGACACAGAGATTGCTCCAGACCGAACAACGTTGGGTCTGGAGATTACACACGGACACCAATGGTCTTAATGATGAGATCCCTTGGTTCACACTCAATAAATGATTTCTCTGACTAATTTATGAGTCCTCCCTTCCGCCCGCTTCTGCTCTATCTTTTTCTTCCCCTTTACTCCCCCCACCCCCCCCCCCCGGTTGCATTTCTTCTACAATATCCCTTCTCCCTCCTCCCTTTCTTTCGTTCCCCCCCCTCTTTTCCCCCCCCCCTCTCCTTCCTTTTCTTTATCCCTTCCCTCGTTTTTCCTCGTTTTTTCTTTCTTTCTTAGCCCTTTGGGCTACGGGACCGCTGGGAACTACATTTCCCAGCGGCCACGGTAAACGCGAGCCTTCCGCTGGTGGCGCTCGGGCCGGAATCTTCCGGCTCGGGCCCCACCCTTGCACTCGCCCGCATTCATGCCGGCGCCCCAGCACTGCTGGGGCGCCCGCGGGTGCGGCAAAGCACATCGCGCCATCAACCTAAAGAGGCCCGCCTTTGCACTCGATCACATTCATGCCGGCACCCCGGCTTGGCCGGTGCGCCCGCCATTACGGCAATCATATCGAGGCTAGTAACGCAAAGAGGCCCGCGGCGGTGATTAACATTAATTGAACTCCAATTTACGCGCTAACAGGGCGCACCTGGAATTTCTTACAGCCATAAATAGACCGTTCTCCCTCAGCCACTTGTCACAAGCGGTCCAAGGAGAGGACGAAGTAGGAGCACGGCGAGCGTCCCCTTTGATGTAGTGAGTGGCATACCGGATCACAGGCAACACAGATAAGCCCTTATTGCTTTTAATCTTACTTTTTTTGTCTATAGTCACTTCGGTTTCTCTTAACCAGTATTTTTCTACCAGCAATAGTGGGTTCCTACTGGGAACTTGCTTTTCCCCCCCCTATTGCTCCCTCTGTATCTATTCTGCCTACTTCTGTTCCTCTCCTCACTTCGTCTTTATGTTCATCTCTATCCCTTAGTGTGTGACTATAAGGGGACACTCCCCCTCCTGGATACCAGAGGCTAGCTGCCTCTAAGAAAAGGGTAAGAACTATAATTCCCTGCAGTGATAGGACTGTCCACTTGTGTAGATATACCCACTCAGTCACTCCACGCATGTATTTTACCTTTTTTGAACATATGTGTTTCGTGCATGAATGCATCCCCTTGACACGTGTGTAGTTGGTTGGTTTTGCAGTGCTGTGTGCCACCAGAGTGCTAATTAATTGTTTTTCTCCCCATAGGCCGCCTCAAGGTAATTCCTTGGGTAATGTAGATCATTCTTTTTTCATTTTCTCACTCTTTGATTTCCCCATAGAGTATTTTCCTCCAACGTGAGACGTAGGGATCCTAGGCCCTGACGAATGCCCGAGACCTTCATTGGCTCACTTTTGAGGGCAGAAACATGTTGGCTAGTAATTAGTTAGGTGACCCTGTGAGTCCTTGTCCTCACAGAGGTGTCCCAACCCCCCTTTTTAACTACACCAGACAGACACCACCATTAAATTTGTTGCTCTTCACAGGTGTCTGCTTAGGTGTTTTTAGTTTTTCAGTAGATTAGCTGGATCCCGATCTTTCCAGAAACAAGTGTATTTACGCACTCCCTCCTGTTCCTTTAACAGTGAGGTTGAGTCCGCCCAGGTGGCACTGTCCTACCTGGGTGGGTCTAGGTGGTCAAATGATGAAGCATGACACTATATAGTGTGTTTGACCACCTAGTCCGTAAAAGGAAATTCCCTTCTTCCCACCCCTCGCTGTTCCACTCGGTAATTTCCAACTGACATTCCACTGACTTTACCCTTCCAAATAGGAATACATACAACCTAGGACTACGCTAATATCCGCGACGTCCGCTTCTAGAGAACCCCGTACTTTCGTGTGTACTTTGAATTATAGGGAGCTAAGTACGGAGTGTTCCTCCATAGTTATCCCCCCTCCTCCCTCTTCCTCTCTCCATGTGTAATGAAGGTTGATTTTAACATCAATTTGTTAACACCTGTTTGCTCCCTACCTTATGGGGACATTCAGGTTCAAAATGTGTTCTTCTCCCAGGTCAGCCTGTCCTAAAGGCCAAACTTTCCAGCCCTTCATATTACTTGGTGCACACCCAAAACCTACATAACTCCTGGAGGTACCCTAGTAGCTCTGTGGCAACTGGAACTCTACACATCAGTTTTGACTTCAGGTCCAGTACCAAATGTGTGAGCCTTTGGTTGGACCTCAGCCATCTATTACACACAGCAGCCTTCCTTTTTGAACTTTTGTTGCTCATGAGCTACTTCAAGCAAGTATAGGACCAGCCGGGCAGAAAACTGCACCGGGTCCTACACAAGCCTGTGCCAGGCAGGACATTCATCCAACTGCTTCCACTATGCAGGGTTGGTATAGCATTCTTTTAGTGAGTGTTCCGATTTAATTTATTGTAGCAATATGTATAACTTGAAAGCCCTTGGATTTCCAATTTGTACATTTGAGTACAAGAGTCTTTACATTTTGAACCTTTCCATCTCGGTAATGAAACAGTCATACAGGAAATTGCATTAGTTCTGCCTAGGTGCTTGAGAGCATTCTAGGGTTACTATCTATAATTAGTTCTTTCTTATTGTCTGACTGGCTGTGTGGGAAGAGTTCAGACTAATGTTAGTGCAGTTCTTCTCAAACTAATGCTTTTGTATTTTGCTTTAATGTACAATGAAAAAGTGTTGGAGAATTATTTTTTTACTTCTGTGTTTTAGAGCTAGGTCTTTAACCATCATACAGTTATCTGCCTATTTTTAACCAACATACAGTTATCTGCCACTTTTAATCAATCACATCAAATGGCGTGAAGGTTTACTCTGTAAATCTTGCCAAGATGGGAAATGGAGCAAACGGCTGGACTCTGTCTATGACCAACATCAGGGACACTGACCCTCTGATCTAGATAGTAATCCGAGATAAAGGGGACTTATCTTTTTTTTATTAAACATATTTTTTTAACACCATAAAGCAGGTCAGATTTCAAGATGATGTGCTGGAAGTCCTAACCATGGTATGTTGGCTAAAAAAGGGACCAAGCCAGACATCCTCAAGTACTTCATAGATATCAGCTTTTGTGCCAGTGGTCTTTTCCCTTGGGATATTTTGAATAGCCTGTGAAAGCTCTTCTGGAGCAAGTAGGTCAGGCATTTGTGAAGAGCTCAGAGTATCAGTGTTTGCAGCTGTATATGTACTTGAAAGTGCTCGCTTTCTAAAGTGTCTAATTTCCCTTGTATATGTGAGTAGTTTAAATATTGATCAAATTGAATAAACATCTCTGTGATATCTAAGGTGATGAAATATGTATCTCCAGCCTGATCCTGAACCTCCATAATTTGCTTTTATATATTATTGTCCTTTGCAAATGCTGTAAGAACTGCACCAACTCAATTTGCATATATAAAGTGATGCTAATTGGATGAATAAATCGGCTGGGCCACATGTTTTAGATGAACAGATGTTAGCTGTGTTTGAAAAGTTACTAATTCTGGTCCTAGTGTATTCTGAGTTGGAGGGGCATGGCCAAGCCACTCAACATGGCGGACGCTAGCTTTTAGAGCTCTGCGCCGCACCCGATTAAGCTGCTCAATCCGGGTACAATCCGCTCCCCAACAAGCCGAATCTGGTTCAGGCACCCCGGGAGCTCGTCTGAGGCCGAGGGCGGGGTGCCGGCTGCGGCAAAGCGATGCCGCGGCCTGATGAAACCAGCTGGTGTCCCAGGCCGCAACCAGGACTCCTACGACCTGGGGAGGCACGCCTGTCGGCGGCAGTGGAGCGGAGGTGTGACCGCTCGAGCCGCAACTAAAGACTGTGCCGTGAGGTCGGGCGGCCTGAAAAGAAGAGGCGGCTCGGGCCCCTGAAGCCTCGCACTTGATCTGGAGCTCCCCAGGATCTCCCCCTCGGTCACTGGCCACACCTGAGGATCGGGCCACGAGGTGGGACGAACCAGGGGGTAAAGAAGGGGAGAAAAAAAAACAAAAGTAAAAAAATAATAATATATTTTTTTTTTTTTAAATATATATATATTAAAACAAAAAAGAAGAGGCCTGCGGCAGATGAGCCAAGCTGCGACCGGATCAGGGCGCTGGGCTGCGATGTGGAGAAGCTAAAAAGGAAGCAGCAACCGGCGTGGCCTGGGCCGAATGGAAGACCTAGGACCTGTTGGATTCCTCCCCCCGATTGCTGACGAACAAGAACCGGGGAGCAGGGACGGTGCCCCCCGGAGGCAATCAGCAGGTGAGACCGCGACTCGCACGGGCCTCCCACAGAGACTGCGTGCGGACCTGAGCAGCGCCGGTGGACCTACTGGGAAATCAGGGGAGCCGGGTGTCCCCTTCCTCCACCTCTGACTGCGGTCACGGACCAGAGTGGGCTCCCCTCTTGGTAACTGGGACCCTGGGTTGAGAGGCCCAGGAGGTGCCCTTAAAAGGAGGGGAGCTTGACCCCTACTGAACCCGAGAGGATACCCTAATCCACACCTACGTCGACACCGAGCACCCCTGCTCTATGGGGCACAACCATCACCATAAAGAACCTCAATGGTGGAGAATTAGGCGCCGGAGAATCGGTGCGACCGGGCTGCTCGTGCTGTCACGGAGGGACTGCCATCGACCCTCAGACAAGCGGGCCCAGCCCCCCGTCCAATCATTCAGGGCGCCCAGACTAGCAAAGACTGCGCTGAAGATTGCAAAACGCGCTAGAAACCGGAGGCACACAGCACGTCACATAAGAGCTGACACCTGGTGCAACCTTACGCTGGACCAGCTATTGAGGGAAACCTACAGCATGGAGCCCAAGATGCCTATCGAAAGCGTGCCCTAACACCGAACTGCGCGGATCTGGCTGCAGGCTGCCCGCTGGCCCCCTTGCTGCCCCGACCACGGCCGGATCGAAGTACAGAACACAAGCGGTTCCCGACAAAACGGAGATTGATGATCCGAGACTGAGCAGAGACCCCTCAAGAACTAGAACATGGCTGGGACGGGATGGTTACTCTCCGGCGCTGGAATTGGGAAACCACAAGACACGTCAATCCAAGACAGCCGAAAACTAGACGTAGTACTCGCTGCAGTAGAGCGCATTGGAGACTCGCTGGAACATGCCCGCACGTCGCCAAGATAGGCAAGGTGGCAAGCGACCTTGTTCTGCTTCACGGCGACCACCGCAAGTTAACAGAAAAAAACAACGAGATTGAGGCCACAGTAAACGAACTAACGCCTGTGACCACCCAACTGAAAACTGGAATGGAAGATATACAAGCCAGGGTGACGGAGCTGGAGCATTGAGTTGAGGACGCAGAGGGCCACTCCAGAAGAAACAACATTCGGGTAGTGAACTTACCAGAGGGCACCGAAAATCGAGGTCCGGTGGCCTACTCGGAGAACTGGTTGCGAGGGCTGGTGCCTGAGGGCGAGCTTACCCCCTTCTTCTCTGTCGAGCGAGCACACCGTATTCCGGCACGACCAAGACCGCCAGGCAGTGCCCCGCGTCCATTCTTCATCCAGCTTCTCCACTACGCAGATAGAGATATCATATTACGAACAGTGAGAGCCGGTCCACCCCCCCAGGTGGACAACGCACAGATCCTGCTGTTCCCAGATTACACCCTAATGGTACAAAGAGACAGAGCCTCCTATTTGCCCTTGAAACGTACGCTACGATCCCTAGGCTTAACTTACTCTTTGCTATTTCCCGCTAGACTGCGAGTTGTGGTGGAAGACAAAACACATTTTTTCCCCTCTCCGAGGCAGCATGGGAATGGCTTGAATCGTCGGGTCTATCCTCTGGAGGCGCACCTGAACGAACTGGACCGACGCCCAGGCGCAGCCGAACCAGACGAGACCGAAAAAAGGAGTGCAGCCCACACTGGACAGACGAAATGCGCTTCAGACCTGGAACAGCTAATCCAGGAGAGAAGGGAACCAATACACACAGCTGCGACGATGGGTGCGTCACCTCTGCCCTCAGGATCAGACACGGAACTCTCCCAGCCAGCCAGTGACCGTCCTCTCACGCCGGGGACCGCCTGTCGGAGTCGGACCTCACTGGGGGGCCCCCTGTGATGCCGGCCACTGCAGACAAACTTTTTTAAGGAAATCTTGAACAATATTGTGAGTCCACACACAGCGATAACCACCCAGCCAACGGTATTTGCATGGATGTGACTTGAGAGATGAGCAGGCCACTGCTCTAACTGCAGAATGCATGCATTAACCCATAAGCAACTATATGTGCACCAGACTACCCGACACCATGCCCTGAGCACTGTACTCTCTTAAGACAGGGAGAAGTGGGGCTCCCCCCCTATGTTCCCCTCTATTCCTTCTGTTATCCGCCACAACCGGGTAAGTGGCCCTCGGCTGACTCACTCCCTTCTGTAACCTCGGCCTCCCTCCTAGCTCCTATCTGCGGAGACACACAATGTATGGATGTGTGACAACACTTTGTTGGTTTTGTTGTTATGTTTGGGCGGTGACCTGTTGTTTGTCTGCTCTGATGGCATTTTATCATTGCCGGTCGACACTTACTAAATCCTTAGTCGCCAGTTGGGAAGTGGGGGGAAAAAAAGAAGACACTATACAGGGGGGCGGGAAGGGGAGACATGAAAGGAAACCCAATGCCTATAACATGGCCACATACACAGTAATCACCTGGAATGTAAGAGGCATTCACACACCCAAGCGGCGGTATGCCATCTACTCCTACCTGATACGCAACTCAGTCCACATAGCGATCTTACAGGAGAGACACATAGCGAACCCCGAGATTCCCCGATTGCGCCAGCGCTGGAGAGGGCAATTAATTGCGACGGGACACTCAGAATATGCAAAGGGTGCACTTATTTGGATTAGAGCGGACACTCCCTTTGTAGCGGAAGAGCAGATCGTGGACCCACAGAGTAGATTTGTACTAGTCAAGGGAAGACTCGCGGGACACACGATACACCCAAACCAAAACGGGTTTGTCCCAGCCAGAGACACCTCCCACAACATCAGAAGGTTATTCAGAGTCATGGAATATGCGAAGCGTGACTGGCCCCGAGCGGGCTGCCTTGTCCTAGACCTGGAAAAGGCTTTTGACTCTCTGGAGTGGCCCTACTTGTTCAAAGTGTTGCAGCAGTTCGGCATAGGACCATCCTTTACTCATTTAATTAAATTACTATATACCAGACCATTAGTCTGAGTTAGATTGGGACCCGAGATATCGGAGCCAATCCAGGTGCACAGGGGTACGAGACAAGGCTGCCCTCTTTCACCACTTCTATTCTCACTCCCTATGGAACCCTTAGCGGCGGCCCTACGTAAAGAGGGGAGTAACTGGGGAATCCCACTAGGGGGTGGCCTCCACATAGTGTCGTTATAAGCCGACGACCTTCTCCTATACTTCCGAGATATCACTCGGATCCCTCCCGAGGCCGGCCTGCTCCTACAACAGTTTGCGTCAATATCTTGCCTTAGAGTAAACTGGGCTAAATCCTGCCTCTTTCCCTTTGACCCGGGACTCACGGACCCAGAATTTATATTGGCCGAGAGCCCTGTCCCATGGCAACCTCATACATTTAGATACCTGGGTATTTGTATATACCACAGCAAGAAAGATATATTTGAGGGTAACCTTGCGAGGGCGCAAATGATGAAGTCCCAAATGATATTTTGGAGGACACTACAGCTGTCAGTAGGAGGCAGGATAGCACTTCTGAAAATGGTGGTTTTACCCTGGTTCTTGTACTTTTTTTCTAACCTCCCGCACTATGTTCCTTCCGGCTTCTTCAGAGCACTGGAAACGGGACTGAGAGAATTTATTTGGAATGGTGGCCGTTGTAGAGTTGCTCTTAAAAAACTGTACCTACCGCTGGATAAGGGCGGACTAGCAGTCCCTAATCTGGAGCACTACTACCTACCGGCCCAGCTTCAGTGGATAGCCATATGGCTAGCTGATGCCCAGCAGGCAGACACAGCTTCAAAGAGTGGGCAATGGTCACTCCAACAGATACAACACCTATTTCACCCACTCACACAAGTGCATACCCCACACCAACTCTTTCTTAGGGTAGCCCACAGATGCTTCCGCAGATCGCTCCGCCTCACAAGCTCGATAATTCCTTTTGCACCAGCCCTAGCACTATTAGGCACACCAAGAGGCCCCATAGTCACTTCAGAATCTGAACTACGCACATGGCACGAAATAGAATTATACACACTAGGAGATCTCTATGAAGAAGCCCAGCTGCTTCCCTTTGCCAGGCTTCAAGAGATGGGATTACCACCCGGCCAGTTCTTACTACATTGCTCCTTGTTGAGGGCGCTGGGGTCTAGATGGGGAGACATCTCAGTGGCGCCTCCTACTCACTTACTGATTCAGTATTTATAGGTGGTGGGTCGCGGGCGCCACTTGATCAGCTGGCTGGCCGATGCCCTGAGAAGCCAGACAGCCCTTGAAAGTGAAACGCTACGCATGACATGGGAAGCAGACACCGGCGATTCAATAGCGGTTGCAAGATGGAGATCTGCTCTCTCGGGCCACCTCAATGTGCCTCGCAACTCTCGATTTCGCCTAATCCAATACTACATAGTACATAGAGCCTACCTCACCCCAGCCCGTGTGAACAGATACTTCGATCGCAGAGACGCGGCTTGTCCCCGATGCTGCGATATCGGAGTAGACTTGCTGCATATGCTATGGTCCTGTCCAGACTTGGACTCATACTGGAGGGCGGTAATTGACAATTTGTCTGACTGTATATCGCAACAAATACCCTTCACATGGGAAGCATGCATTCTAGGACTATTCCCCAGAAGTAAGCAACACAGAGCGGAGGTCCGCTTCACAGATTTAGGACTCATAGTGTCAAAACTATTAGTGACCCGTAGGTGGAAATCACCAAATCCGCCACCGATACAGGCCTGGAGGCGCTCTCTCGAGGTATGGGTGGGAGCTGAGGGCACGGCGCTCACACAGGAAGAAGTCTTGGGGTTGAGACAATTTCCACTGTCCGCCACCTGGGAGGGAATGCTGCTGCGACTGCGTAACATGGGAGTACATCTAACAGGGGAGGGAATAGAATAATACCAACAGATTTCCACTGACGAGATAATGCACCACACTTGGGAACTGAACGTGAAAGTTATCGAGATACGTCCTGATACTGGGAAGCAAAGAGATAGTATCCACCTTGGCTTGCACCCGGCCCAGCCCCTCTATCAGCAAATAGATCTGTAACAATGAGATCCCTACCCCGACTGGCTAATGTTTGCATATGTGAAACTTGTACAAGTGTCTGTTAACGGCAATGTTATAGTTATTTTTATTTTTTTATTTTTTTATTTTTTTATTTTCATTTAAAAGTTATACATATAAACTTCATAATCTCTGCCTCCTTACTAGACATCTTCTCAATTGAACATTTGATTCGGAAACAATGTTAAATCAACTGGCACCGTCAATGACGCACTAGCCGATGGACATTAGACACATTGCTGACTTTTCAAACTGCAGCCGCGCAACGAGTCAGAAGTAATAAAACGCGCCAAACAGCAAAAACAACATTGTAAGATGATTGTAACCAACAGAATGCTCAAACTGAACAATTGAATAGCTACAAGTATATGCTGTACAATATGCTGTAGCAATACGTTTCGTATGTGCTAATCAATGTGTGATGGTATATATATAACACACCATACTTTACTAAAATGCAACAATATTCAAAACATAAAGCAATGTAATAATAAAATACCAATAAACAGATTTATGAGAAAAAAAATAGTGTATTCTGAGTTGGATCTGGACCAGCACTAAGAGAGCATGTTTAATCTTTTCCCTCTTCGGTGGGAATTACTTCTTGCTCCTCTTTTTTATCTATATTCTGTTGGTGAACTCTGTATTGAAGAGTGACTACACAAATTGAAGCTTTAACAGAATCCCATATACTTGCCAAGAAGATGTATTGGCATTAATAGGAAGATACTCATCAGTAAACATCATCAACTCCGGGACATAAGTCACCTTGTATGAAAGAATAATGAGTTGTCCATGCTAGGTGCATGTTAAGGATCTGCAATAAGCTTGGGTCCAAAAAAAGAGAGGGTCATGATCAGAAACTAAAACTGAACAAAATTTTACCTCTGGGACTATCAACAGTGCTCATTTCCTGGTACCAACACCAATGTATGGTGGTGGGTTCTTTTTTTAGCAAGATGTTACAGTTGATGTCCTCAGTGAGAATAACAAGCTCTGCAGGTAGCATCAAAGGAGACTCAAGCTCTTCAAAAACCTAAGGAGAATCTACATTTGGATGGTAAATAGAGGAGAGATGATCTGGTGAGGGTCCAATCTAATTGTTTCTATTACAAAGTGACCTCTGGGATAACAGGCACATGATATAACATTGTCCTCTGTATCAAATATCAGAACTTTAACTCCGTTTAATGATGCACTTTGTGAGGTAACATAAAATGATTAAGCCACCAAGAAGGAAAACACTTGGTGATCCTTGTCGGATACCTTTGTCCTTGTAGACACACTATGCCAGGCATCAAATATGGTAGATTAGTTTGAAACCATGTTTCTTTACAACAGGCATTTAGACATTTAATGTTAAGGGTAATGATTCCTAATGCGCCTGACATATTTATTCAACATAAAATAATTTGAGTCTTCTTTAGTGGTGCTTTTTTGCCTGCTGTCCCACCACCCCGTTTGATATTTTGAGATCGCAACCCCAATTGCCCTTTATCTCTCAAGTTAGGGTCCTCATCTACCAGAGAGTCCTCTTCTACCATTGAATGGGAGCCACCAGTTTTAGCTCTATTCAAATGCTCTGTAATATGTCCTAGCAACATGATTGGTGCGTGTGTGTACTAAGTCCTCTCCAGGAGGCACTTCTATTCCCAAATACCACCTTATATAGAAAATCTGGGAACCCATACAAATGCACTGTGAGATAGTAAACTGAGTTTTTGATCCCTCTATCCTGCTTGAATAACATCAGCTAACAGTTGTAAATTCTCTCTCTCTCTCTCTCTCTCTCTCTCTCTCTCTCTCTCTCTCTCTCTCTCTCTCTCTCTCTCTCTCTCTCTCTCTCTCTCTCTCCCTCCCCACCCCCCCCCCATCCTATCTTTATTTATAACAGTTCACTGGTTCAAATAGCTGAGCCTGGTCTAAGCCTTGAATACCTGAAACAAATCATCTAAGTTGATTTTTAACGACAAGACCAACATGGCTGAAATTGCAAGCAAACAGCAATCTGTTATTAATGCCCTCTTATCACTTTAAAGTGTTGCTGTTTTCCCATGTGAGATCAGAAATACTGAGAAGCAATAGCCATCTTTGGATATAATACAATGCTTCTTGCTTGCCACTGTAAGAAGTGTTTATTGGATGTAAATGTTTTGAAAAAAACTATGGTTGTTCGTGGTCTGTTGTGTACCTTATGTGTAGAAAGTGGAAGTCAGTGGGCTCTATTGATAGGTCTGTCTGACCTAAGCTATCCAAACTTTTGTGGGGGAGTTATTCTTTGAGAAAAGTGCTAATCCACAGGATCATGTTGGTTGTAGAGCTACCTTCTGCACAGTGGTGTATCCCAGACATGCCAAGATTGGTGTACAAAGAGTTTGTACTTTTTGCTCACCACATGAGCTGATGTTGATTTTGGTTTAAGTCACCTTTTCTGTGTTATCTGTAGTTGTCATGCAGGCTTCAGTTATTGCATTGATCTGAGGAATGGCAGTCAAGCTCTCTTCAATAACCTATAATGTGAGGACCAGTGCTTGCACCTCCAGAATCTGTTCTGCCTGTAGCCTCGTAATGACCTGCATCTCTTTCAGAATCATGTTAATCATAGCCTTTAAGGGGATAAATGTTGATACTGATATTTGCAAGCTACAAGACTCTTCTTGGCCTCTGTCACCCTCTCTCACTGAGCCTCACTTATCCCAATCGATTTGGAAGAAACAGCAAAGGTTTGATATTGATTTCTTTAAGAAAAGTTAAGATATTATGGTTTAAAGCCTATTTAATATGCTGCCTATTTAGTCTGTGGAGCTGTGATTCTAGATGGCATTGATAGTTCCTGCTGTCTCCCCTTGGATATACTCTCCTTCACCCTTGATAAACTGTATCCAGTGTCGTCATAGTGGGTTATATCGCCCTGAAGGTTTTCACCCAGATGCAGAAATGGGAGGCCACACCAACTGTTATACCAGCAACACTCTTTAATTGCATTGGGCTTAGCACCACAATTAGCCTCCAAATAATTTGGTCAAGCAAGTCCATCTGGAAACTCCTATAAGATTGGTATCTCTCATCTCACCTAGATGGAATTAAGGCACTAGGTCAGACTTGCATTGAAACTGTGGCTGTCTACCTTTCCAAGTCTTTCTTTGTTTCAATATCTCCGTTGGGAATCAGGGAATGAGTTGACAACATTGGGGTCCTCTGGATTCTTATAAAACAGCAACATCAATAGACCTCCAGGGACAGCTTGAGACTTCTCATGGTAGCCTCCTCATTGTCTACGACTTTGCTTAATGAATATGATCTGTAATTGCTATACTTGTACTAATAGTTGCAGTCCCAATATCACGTGTTTCTCTCTTGGGTCTTTCTCCAGCCATGGCTGAACTTAAAAAATAGATGGCACTAGCATGACAGCAGAACTAACATTAGCCCAAAGATCTCAATGAACCTTCCTTTTTCATTCACAAGATAGCAAGTGCTGTAAGGGGTAGAAAAAACAAATACTAAACATAAGGGAAGGAGCCCCATCACACAGATGTCCATGTTATATTTCAGAAGTTGTAAATTAGATCTACACAATGGAGACCAGTCAGAACTTGACCAACTTCTTGAAAATAACACCAGCCAAAGAGAGTTCAATAGGTAATAAATTAGTAAGGAGTGTTTTATGTGGCATTCTGCACTCAGATGAGGTTTAATGCCATCAATGCTGCCATCCATGCTATAAAATTACTTTCTACGTACCCTTTGCCCCCACCTCTACCCCCTAAGCCCATGTACCAAAACCAAACATTTGCCTCTCATACTCAAGGCTCCCTGGGAGCAAATAGAATAGTCCTCCTATATCAGTGTGTGGACCTGGTAGGTAGGAACCAATGAGAAGGGCTTGTGGGACATAAGCATACTGGATTGTGATCCCAACTTCTTCATCTCTGGGTGGAGGAATTGCAAGAATAAGCTGCAGACACATTACAGCGCTGCCACTTTAAGTCCGTGGCCTTCTGCATTCCTCAGTGCCTGATAAGCAGCAGGATGGGTAAAGAAGGAAACATTAAGTACATCCATTTACCCTTACCACCACAGCTGTAACTATCATGATTGCATCTCACCCGCTGCGAAAAAGGTGAAGGCTGATGCAGAGCAAATACTTAAAAATAAATTATTCTCTTTCCTGATCTCTTTGCTCTTGTCACACCTGTAATTAACCACTCTAGTAGCACTGTTAAAATCCCTTCTGACCTGAAATATACTTTACCTTCACCTTTTCTAAAGCAACAACAGACCAGTCCAGCAGATTTATCAAGCTATCTACCGATTTCTAATCAACATTATCTCTTCAAGCTCCGGAAGCAAGTTGTGAGAGTAGTGTGTTAGTCTTCTATCAAGCCTTACAAGATTCTTAAAGACCATCCAGAGGGTTTTTGGTCTTCTCCTAGCACCAAACTAGTAACTACAGCAGCAGTGAATGATCTTCAACTAAAAGTAAATAATTTTGGAGCTCATTTGCATTTGATGTAGTCAGCCATGCTATCCTGTGCCGTGACATGGCTGACTGTGGGGTTGCATGTTTAGTGTCATTCTTGCCTGGGACAACACATGTAGTGCAATTTGTTTCTTTCACCTCTGTATGGAGCCCATTTCCTTGTGGTATCCATCAAGTAGCGATGTTATCCCTTCTCCTTTTTCATATGTATTTTCAGCCAGTGATTTTACTTCTTCGGTCATTTAGCATCCTTTTCTTTAATAATGCTTTTGCTCGTTACAACATTTTTCTCCTTGACCCATGAAGAAACTTTTAAGTTTGGACCTATCATTCTTGAGCTCCAAACATAGATGTCTTCCAACCATCTCAGGCTGAATACCACCAAAACGTATGTGATGCTGCTTACATCCCAACCAAAATAAACCTGGCCATCTCAGTGTAGGTCCTGGTCCAACCCCTCCCTTCTATGTATAAAATCTTGGTAGAGCATATGTTGTCACATTTCTGCAATATTCCAGCTTTTGCCATTTTTGCCTACTGAAGAAACGTCTTTTGTATTTATATTCCCCCCCAGTAGACCCATCAGTTTTTGGAATTGTGTTATTCTCTCTTGACTTTGCCAACAGTTCATATTAACCAGTATTAAACATTGTTATAGCAAAATTGCAATGTATTCAAAATGGATGTGATAAGTACTATTAGACCCTCATTGGCAAGACCATAATCCTTCTTCCTGCTACATTAGCTGCTAGTTAAGTCAATTTAAATCACTCTGTTGGCTCATTGGCTACAGGTGTAATAAATGAGTACTCTCTTCTGATGTTTACGCTGCTCTGGGAACACAATCACATAATATGGATTTTGTTTTTTATAGTGTTGTCACCAAATTAATAAAAGTAGGAGAGGAATGAGAAAAGACATTATATTCTAGAGAGAAGACCATATTTAAGATGGGCTTGAGATGAGAGGAGGTTTTAAGAATGATTTTATGATTTCATAAGTGAATGAGGCATAAGGAAGTGCCTTTGTTTCTTGTTTAATAGTCTAAATGAACAAAAGTAGATGTGGGCCAAAGGGAGTGTAAGGGTCAGTGGAGAGTACAAGGTTTTTTTCTTTAACTTTATTTATCGTTTTCCTCATACAAGATAAACGGGCTGACTATGCATCACAGTTATATGATCATGACTTATTTCCAACATCCCATTTCCATTTTCTTTCAGTATTCAACATAGCACAGTATGCAGGATATGTTCCAGCCTCTGACACCTTTAATAATGTCTGTTTTTATGTGATGGTCATGGCATTTTTTTTATGCTATGGTCATGACATTCCATATACCCAATTCCCATGGCATGTCTTCAGATACGTTTGGATTAATTCAAACCTATCAGTGTGTTTGTACGCTCTGTAAGACCCATGGGGAAAGATTCAGATCACTGTCCAGAGGTTATCACTTCCTCCCATGTTGTCAATACTGCTGCAACCCCCTCCTCAGTTTTGATCCCTCTCATGCACCGCTCTTCAGCCAAATGTGTCCCCTTTCCATGAGGTTACAGTGAGACACCTAAGGTATAGCAAAAGTATTGCCATTCTACATTTTCCTAATGGCAAACCCAGAACAGCAAACCCATGTTTCATTGTCCCCTCTTTTAAGTTTAAGGATGATGCTGAGCACGCAGGGCTTTATTATGACCTCAACAGTTTTCGCCCATTTCAGTTTCAAAACCACCTCCATCCAAAAAGTGTGACATAAATCTCATGCCCAGGACATATGTATGAACGTGAAGCCCCCCTCCACATTTTGGACATGAACGTTATCTTTCTGGGTATACCCTGCTCAGTCTTAAAGGGCTGAGGTGAGTTCAATGCAGGAAATTCAGGTGTGCCAATTTAAATCATTATTTGCACCTGAGCACGTCATTTCCCATTCACTGTCCATGAGGGACTCCTACAAGTCGCAACCCACTTCTGCAGCACTCTCAAGGATACATTTCTTTAGAGCCTTGTATAGATGTAAGCACAATTTGCGACCTTGTTCTAGCTTTAGCATTATTTTGAGTGTTATGGACATCAGCAGAAATTAAGCAAGTCTACATCTCCCTAGCAGTGTTAGCAGTGCTGGTTAACTTGGCTAATTATTGGAACTGTCCTGGCCCAACCCCATATGCCTCACATGCCCCACAGAGTAGATGTATATTTCAGTTGGATGCAAGTCACACAGTCTGAGGTGCCCTCCAATGCTGCATCGGGCCATGGACATGATCTAGTCCTAGATTATCCTGCAGAATGGCTGGGAGCCACCAGATCTGTAGAGATTTATAAAGTTTTGTCTCTTCAAAACACTCTTAACTGCCATCTCCCATGCATGCGACAATTGTTGCACAATTTGAGGGGTCTCCCTCAGTAATTCGCCCCCATGATATTTACAGGTAGTGTTGTCTCTTCTAGGGTACCCATTAGGAGCCTCTTACAGATTTCCAGTGCACCAGCGTGTAGCGTGCTGGAATTACGCTACTCTGTAGTTTAGCTCTAGCTCTAGATCAGGTAGAGCCAGGCCACCCTCCGTACTGTCTCACTTCAAAGTTTCCAGGCGAATTCCACCTCTTTTATTTGCCTACACTAATTCCTCCAAAATACTGTCTAATTCATTAGAGGCTGACCTGGCAGTCGGGCACGTAGAATTTTGTAAACCGAGAAATATCGAGGGAGGATCACAATGTTCGCAATTGTGACTCTATCCATGATGGAAACCAAATTCAAATTGAAACCCTTAGGCCATGTAGTACCCTCCTCATTTTATATGAATATTACAGGGAGTGCAGAATTATTAGGCAAATGAGTATTTTGACCACATCATCCTCTTTATGCATGTTGTCTTACTCCAAGCTGTATAGGCTCGAAAGCCTACTACCAATTAAGCATATTAGGTGATGTGCATCTCTGTAATGAGAAGGGGTGTGGTCTAATGACATCAACACCCTATATCAGGTGTGCATAATTATTAGGCAACTTCCTTTCCTTTGGCAAAATGGGTCAAAAGAAGGACTTGACAGGCTCAGAAAAGTCAAAAATAGTGAGATATCTTGCAGAGGGATGCAGCACTCTTAAAATTGCAAAGCTTCTGAAGCGTGATCATCGAACAATCAAGCGTTTCATTCAAAATAGTCAACAGGGTCGCAAGAAGCGTGTGGAAAAACCAAGGCGCAAAATAACTGCCCATGAACTGAGAAAAGTCAAGCGTGCAGCTGCCACGATGCCACTTGCCACCAGTTTGGCCATATTTCAGAGCTGCAACATCACTGGAGTGCCCAAAAGCACAAGGTGTGCAATACTCAGAGACATGGCCAAGGTAAGAAAGGCTGAAAGACGACCACCACTGAACAAGACACACAAGCTGAAACGTCAAGACTGGGCCAAGAAATATCTCAAGACTGATTTTTCTAAGGTTTTATGGACTGATGAAATGAGAGTGAGTCTTGATGGGCCAGATGGATGGGCCCGTGGCTGGATTGGTAAAGGGCAGAGAGCTCCAGTCCGACTCAGACGCCAGCAAGGTGGAGGTGGAGTACTGGTTTGGGCTGGTATCATCAAAGATGAGCTTGTGGGGCCTTTTCGGGTTGAGGATGGAGTCAAGCTCAACTCCCAGTCCTACTGCCAGTTCCTGGAAGACACCTTCTTCAAGCAGTGGTACAGGAAGAAGTCTGCATCCTTCAAGAAAAACATGATTTTCATGCAGGACAATGCTCCATCGCACGCGTCCAAGTACTCCACAGCGTGGCTGGCAAGAAAGGGTATAAAAGAAGGAAATCTAATGACATGGCCTCCTTTTTCACCTGATCTGAACCCCATTGAGAACCTGTGGTCCATCATCAAATGTGAGATTTACAAGGAGGGAAAACAGTACACCTCTCTGAACAGTGTCTGGGAGGCTGTGGTTGCTGCTGCACGCAATGTTGATGGTGAACAGATCAAAACACTGACAGAATCCATGGATGGCAGGCTTTTGAGTGTCCTTGCAAAGAAAGGTGGCTATATTGGTCACTGATTTGTTTTTGCTTTGTTTTTGAATGTCAGAAATGTATATTTGTGAATGTTGAGATGTTATATTGGTTTCACTGGTAATAATAAATAATTGAAATGGGTATATATTTTTTTTGTTAAGTTGCCTAATAATTATGCACAGTAATAGTCACCTGCACACACAGATATCCCCCTAACATAGCTAAAACTAAAAACAAACTAAAAACTACTTCCAAAAATATTCAGCTTTGATATTAATGAGTTTTTTGGGTTCATTGAGAACATGGTTGTTGTTCAATAATAAAATTAATCCTCAAAAATACAACTTGCCTAATAATTCTGCACTCCCTGTATATCTGTGCTGTATGAGCCAACTATATTCCAAGTTATCAGAACTTGTCTGTTTCCCAGCGGAGGCCAATCTCTGAAAGCTCCTGCTGAGTTTGGGGCTCTAAGGCCATTAATGGAAACAACACCATTTTGTTTTTATTTAGTATAGTCTGGATAATCTGTCAATTTTATGCAGCAGTGTAGAAACGGAGGCCTGTGGCTGGCTTAGGCATAACAGCATGAATCAACACTGTATGCTTTGTCTCACCTATCTTGATTTCCTGGTCTTTTTAACTGTATAGCCAGTGGTTCTACCATCAGGGTGAACAGCAGTGAGGACAAAGGGCATCCCTTCAATCGCCCCTTTCAATGGCTCAACTATTTTGACAGCAGACAACCAGATTTTACCCTTGCAGTGGGGTTAGTGTAGAATTAGTTAACCCTTTTGGAAATTAGTACTTATCTGCCTCTTTTCCAAGACACACACTATGTAATACCAATCTAATGTGTCAAACACTTTTTCAATATCAAGCACCACTAGTGCCAATTCAATCTCAAAGTTTTTATGAATCAGGTGACTAAGCCGTCTCATATTCATGAGGGTACAGCCACTCTGAATGAAATCAATCTTGTCTTCACGTCCTAAGGATCCTATCACAGAAAGTAATCTACTTGTTCGGCTCTTGAATGATAATTTCACTTACACATTTCTCACAAAGAGGAGTCTTTAGGATGCCAAGGTCAAAAGTCTCTGTCCAGTTTCATCATTAGAGTTATGGCGGTCTGGTTTCATTTTTAAACCTCAATGAACTTTTATGGCGGGTGCCCCTGAAATGCCTGACAAAATGCTAGGAGCAAATCATTTGCACCCAGTGTCTTGCCTTTTCACAGTTCACAGTCAGCGTCTAATAAGTCCTCTTTTTGGAATTCCTGTTCTATCTTTGAGCCTGAGGGTCCTAATCCCTTCCATGAACTCCTACACTGAGACATCATGAGTCAGTTTACACTGCTGCCAAATATTGTGAGACGGTATGGTTTACACCAGTTTGTGTCACCACCTTAGTTTGTTGACTCTGTTCAGGGACAATATCAGGAGTAATGGGTTCTCTATCCTCAAACAAGCAGTCTCCCTCACTTGTACCTCTCCCTATACAATCTCTGCACAATCTACTTGGCTAATACGTGCCATTAGGGCAGTAGTTCAGATTTTGCATAGGGCTGTTGAGCTTCATGTAATCTGAGGCCCCCTCCCCCGTCAGTACTGAAACCCTGCATTCTGGTGCATGGCCTTAGGCTGGTAATGGTGCCTCATGAAGCCACCCCCAGGACCTGGGGAGTAGAGTGGAAGTTGAATGAAGGACAGTGCAATATTGGCTGTTTGCAGGGAATGGGCCCATTGAATGTGCAGTTGCTCCTCCTCAGACAAGCTGGGATAATCAAGGGTGTAGGCTGGCACCAGAACCAGCATTGGGGCCCCTCAGCCGTATCAGTTGCAAGCTGGAGTGCACCACACCTGAAGAATGCTGCTATCACTTTCCCCGCTCTTGCTTCTGTTATGAAGTAACCACTGTATGCAGTACCTCTCACCTTGCTCTGCAGCAATGCCCCTAGCTGTCTCCAGGCGGTGATCTCCAAAGCAGGTGCACAGGCTAAAGCCGCCACCAGCACTGCACTCAAAGGGGCTGCTATTGCCCGCCATGCCCAGTGTTGATCTCCCCCCTTTAACTTGATTGAGCCACCAGGCTGCCCCCCCAGGGTCATGTGAGGTACATGGGTGCCATCTTGGAGCTTTCAGTCCCTGAGACACATCACAAATCTTAGATACTAAGCAGATATCTCCCAGTTCCTGGTACAGGATTATAACATTTGTATTTTTATGCTGATAAAAACAATGAATGACCAATTTCTGTCCACTGGACGTATGATTTTTACAGATTAAGATGAGGGCCTTCGGAGTAGAGGCTCAATGCATGTGCTCTGCCATCTTGCCAGGGCATGCCCCAACAGACACCAGTGGTTATAGTGGCAGAGGCCAAAAGTAGTCATACCTTGTTAATAAAGAAATGGTAGTTTGTGCAGTATGCTTTCTGCAAGTAAATTCAGTGTCTGCTGCTTTTAAATATACTGTGAAATGTGAAGATTTTTAAACAAAAGCTTTATGTCATAACCTTACTTGAAACGTTTTTTGCAGGAGGTTTCATCTTGGTCTAATCGCGAAGCAGATGTAATTGTCTAACAAGCTTTGTTCTCCTCTCCACAGGGGCAATTCATCGAGTTGTGCAAGACGATGTACAATATGTTTAGTGAAGACCCATGTGAGCAGGAGCTATATCATGCCACTGCTACTGTCACCAGTTTGCTTTTGGAGATTGGTGAAGTGGGAAAACTATTTTCCAGTCAGACCATGCAGGAAGACAATAGCCAAAGTAGCAAGGAGATACAGGGTGAACAAATTCATAAGAAGGCAAGCCCCGAGTATCATCTGGAGCAGAGTGAAAACATCCGAACTAGCCATGTGGCAAGTGATGATGAAACTGTGGGTACTGATCAAATGGAGGATGTGAAGCTGGACGACTCTTCCCCACGGGACAATGGCGCTTGTTCTTCAATGCTCATATCAGATGACGACACTAAAGATGACAGCTCAATGTCATCCTATTCGGTACTGAGCGCTTGCTCCCATGAGGATGACAAGCTGCACTGCGAGGACATTGGTGAGGATACCATTTTGGTAAGAAGCAGCCACAGCACCACTCTGCCTAGAAGTACAAGCTTGGATAGAGACTGGTCTATCACCTTTGAACAGTTTTTGGCCTCAGTCTTGACAGAGCAAGCATTGGTGAGGTATTTTGACAAACCTGTCTCTATGATGGCCAGGATAACCAATGCTAAGAATGTGAGAATGATGGGCAAACCACTAACTTCAAGTGACTATGAGCTATCTGCCATCTCTGGGTGAAGCTGTCACATTCCAAGGGGGAATTAGTTTAATTTAAAGTGTGCTATTTTTAAAACATATTATTTATTGGTACTTGACGGATAGTTCTCATGTTAAGTCATAGCTGTGTTTTCATAAATGTGAAGATATTGATACAACTGCTGTTTATGTATAACTTAAATGATGATCAATTGGATGACATTTAAAAGTTTTCAGAATGTTATTTTGGATGAAATTTGCACTGTAGAGTAATGATCACCAGAACCTCTCTCTCGCATTGTAGGATCATAAAATACATCTTGTGTTAAGTGCGTGTCATATTACACACAAACTTCTTTCTTTGATTTCCAATAGATGAAATGTATTAATCAATTTAAACCAATGATACCTGGAATTATTTAACATTGTTCACTGGTATGGTATCATTATAATGCATTACAGGTTTTAAAACCACCATTTGTTTGAATTGCCAATAGCTAAATATGGATTGTGTTTTTGTGTGAGGTATATACTCTGGGTCTGACAGTCTTTCCTGGCACACATGTAAGGGAGAAGTACTGTAATTTAATGTTATCCCATTTCACTACATTAAACTTCCATTGGTAGTCATACACAGGAACAAACATTTCAGCTTTTTTGTGTGCCCAGAACTTTTAATTGAAAGAAAATGTGCAGTGCGCTTAGCAGGAGTTGAAGATTGTTTTACTGAACTGCAGTTATACATACTAAAAAGCCCATATGTTTCAAACCTAAGTGAGTAAGGCATAAACTAAGAATCTATTAGGTTTTCCATGTCTATGCTTTTCATGCCTTGTTGCACACAATTTCCAGTGCACAGTTGAAGTTATAATACAAATTCAATCTTAAATTAATGGAAACTTGGTAGCGTTCAATCGAGTATGGATGCGCAACATGAGAAAGACCTATGCATCCACAGAAAATAAGTAGAATTAGCAAATCTTTCTTGGAGTGCTGGACAATTCTTTATCCTGAAAGCTCTTGGTGTATATACATACACATGCAAAGTTCAGGAGCCATCAATCCATATGTGATCTGTGTAACTTTAAATACATTGAAAAAGTACACTAAACGTTTCAAGACACCTAGATCTGGTATTCAGTTTCAGTCTGTTATTGGTGCACTCAGTCCCTTGCTTTTCTAATGCAATTGACTGAATTTCTCTCAGAGTTTAATGTGACACACTCAAACAAAGTAGAAAGATGGTCTGTCTCAACTAGGTTTGCAAACAAATTTAGGTTTGATATGTATAGTTTGAAAAAAGTAAGATCATAGTGCATATTTCTTAATTTTATTTTAGACAATGAAACTATTCAGGTTTCTTTTTATAAAACTAGCACTGTTAATTTTAAATCTTATTGTAAGTATATTTAAAAAAAATGCTTTTAGTTTTGCTGAAGAAGACAAATTTTTGTCCATTTAAACTCATTTTTTAAGAAAAAGGACTGAAACTGGCAGAGAAGAGTAAATCTTTTATTATTCTGAAAGTAGGAGAATGATATTTATATTCTGTACATATTATATTAGGCACAGTCTAATACTGTATATTGTATTGCTCAAAGCTTACCCTGTTACCTTTAACTTTAATGTAATTTAACATTCTGCTAGTTTGAGGAACTCAGAATATACATTTCATCTGTACTTCTATTTCAGTATGAACTCTGTAAATTGGGAGGAGTGTACAATTAACTATATATTATGTATACATATTTATATATATATATATTCAGGTAAATGTAATTGAATGTTTTAAATCTTAATTCATCTACTGACTGAGCGTGTGCAACCAGTGTGCAGTATCTTAATCCTGGGGCATCTGCAATTTGAATCCTTCCTTCCTCTGTTGCTACAAGTAATATCCATTTCATTTTTTTAACATATGTATAATGTTTCATGAAAAATCCAACAGTGCACCTGCATACATTTTTGTACATTTCTTTTGCACCTTTGAAATATATGTGATACACTTGTGATTACCCCTGTTTCTGATTTGTCACCTGTGCCCTTAAAGCCATCACCCTGATTTTATTTAGATAAGAGCTATCACAACAACTGGTTTACATGCTGAGGGTTTTTTACCATGTCATATAAAGTTTGGACATTATTTTTTCTCACTGAAAGTAATCGAAATAAACAAATCTGCCAAAGATAAGTGCAGTAGCATGGGTTATATTTCATGCTATCATTAAGAGCTTTGAATATCATGTGTTATAGGTCATGATCTTACCAAAGATCATTATGATGTCAGGGGCAATGTATCTTTATATCACCATGAAGTAGTGTGATTTCACAAGATAAACATGATGATGTGACTAATGATTACTGTGTCATCATTGACTATATCGTATGGTATTAGCACAGGATAATGTGATATGTATCATGACATCATTATAGAGCAATGTTATATTGTATGCTTTGGACCATGTCAAGTGGAGCAGCATGACCTTACATGCACTATAAAAATAAAATTTGCTTCAGGGTGGATACAACAATAAAAAAATATAATACAGTCACATAGCTGTATATCTCAACATATTATATATTTTCATGACTTTAGAAATCCTACACAAATGTTCAAAAGTACAATCTTTCAAATTATTGAATCCATAATTCCAGAAAAATCGAAATGTGGATATATTAGGTTATCCAAGAAAGTATCACAGAGTACCATCTTTGAAGTTCGATTTGTGAAGCCTATTTTAACAAATCCTATAAACAGACATGCTAAGGTACAGTCTTTCAAATTCTTAATTCCTAATTACATGAGTGCAATATTGAGTTTTCCACGCATGTATCAAAAAGTACAGCGTTTGGCGTTTGATTTGTTTTTTTTTTTGTTTGTTTTTTTGCAACCTCCACCACCCCCTCTTCTGCAGGAATTCAATACTACTCTTTATATAGCATATACGTTCCTAATCTTAGCAATTGAGTTTCAAACCATTCTTCTTCAGTGTCCAAAGATGAATTTACTATTTCTTTCCAATGTATAGCTTGTGCATGTCAGTATGATGATCAATTGGAGTGGCCTCAGTGTGTTGTGAACATTGTTGGACAAAAGAAGGAAAGGCTCTCACCTGTTTCCTCAGTTCAGTGTTATAACCAATGTAATTCAAATAGCTATTTGATTGTGGGTGCGGATAGAGATGCTCTTCTGGTGACTCCACCGAATTACACTGGGTATAACATTGAACCGAGCAAACTAACTGTTATGTAAAATGTATTTGTAAAGCACACTATAACCTGTGAGGGTATCCTGCATGATGCAGGTGTGAGGCCAGGCTTGAGGGCAGGAAGACAAATCATTGGAGCTATTGGAAGTATTAGATTATTGGAATGTTTCTTTCTTTTGACCAGCTCTAACTGTAACATGCTGTGGCTACTCTAGTTGATGGTCGTACCAACATGCAGAATCTATATATTGCAAACTGAATGGTACGGTCATCTTTGTACATAGAAGATGAATGATTAAAAAGTGAATTGCTAGGATTAGTAAACCATGTGCTGTATAAAGAGTACTTTTGAAGCCCTGAAGAAGCGGGGTTCCTGCTAAACAAGTGTTGGCCGCAAAATTGAAGCCTACAGGCTGTACCGTGTAATATTTACCTGGAAAACTCAATATTCTACTCACGTATGGATTCTTATGTATATATGGATTCAATAATTTAAGAGAATCTACCCAATCATGTTTTTATGGAATTTGCTAACACAAGCTGCACACCTGTTGAACCTCTAAAGCTGCATTCTGTGATACTTGCTTTACTGCCAGTTCAAAAGATACAACTATGAGTAATAAGGCCACTGAATCTATTTACTGAAGAACAGACACATGTAGAGAACATCATGCCTGTTCTGTTTTACATAAGTTCGTCATAGAACTCCCTATTACCAGGGCACCAAGTTTCTGGTCCTGGACTTTCTATTAACTTTGTCATTGATGTGTTTAGTCTAAGGGAGTTTAGTAGAAGTGAACCAGTCTACAGCTCCCGGAATTCCGTACGTTGTTCATTGAGGTACCAAGATATCTAACAAGGAAGTCTCTCTCTCCCTTTGCCTTAGATGATGAATTCATACTTCCAGTTCAGGGGACAAGTGTATATAGTTCTGTGTACTTGGCCAACAGACTCTCTGCTTCACTGTGTTTGTAAATATTATAAACCAGGAGAGCTGAGCTCAGTGCTGGGGCTTCCAGGCAATAGTCTTGGCATTTAAACCTACATAACTTACACTTGGAACTTAAAGACAGTTTGAAGGCGGCCACATTATTTATGCATTTAAACAACATGTATTTTGCAATCAGTATTAATCATGTGCCTCGACCAGAACTTTTATTTTATAGTCAAGGATACTGTTTTGTTCTGCTGTGACACTATGTAATTATTACACCACACAATGGGACACAGCTCCAAAAAATAAAGTACTCTTGGAAAATCTGGAGTTTTTATATTTACTAAATTGAAAGTTCTAAATCATTGTACATTTGAGAGAGTTTTTTTCACAATGGACTGAAAGGGTGAAGCGAATCTCAATATTGTGAGATGTTCCACTACAACAAAAAACAAAGCAAATGAAGAGAAGCTTGCAGATCATGTGATTTATCATAAAACGCAGGTAGAACTGTGTATATTATCTCTTATTGTATTAAATAATTGTTTAAACACTCATTGTAGTAAAACACCAGGTACCCATGATTATTAAGGTAGATTTGTATTCATGCCAGACCTTTGGCTGTCAGAGTTTTCCATGTAACCCAGGATCACATTTTTAGGGCCAAGCCTCTGATAGCATGCACTAGCGCTTGTGTATCGCTTGCAAGATGCTGTTGTATTTAGTAAAGGGCTTGCACTTGCATATCGCTTGGTAGGTGCGGTTGTAGGTAGAAAAAAGGACTTGAAGCCCACCTATCACTCACCATTTGTTGGCTTGTGTGGCACTCTTAATGTTACGACTCGGTCGTCCCATTTCTAGGGGGCGCTGTAAGGGGACTGTCAGAAGCCTGGGAATCACCTTGAACACCTATCTAGAGTCCCTTGCTGACTCCTGTTTGTTTCTCTTTTCTCCATGGTACACTTGTGTAGGACTACATTTGTTTCTTGGGACTGCAAATCCCATAATGCACAGCTTGGTAGTCAGGAAAACCCGGATTCTGTTTCCCATTGTTTTCAATGGGAGAAGTCCAGTTGCTCCTTTTCACTGGATCCTCTCCTCCAGGACTTGCAAGTGTCCGAAACCACACACACCTGAAACCTCTCCTGTGCAGCCCAGCTTGGAACTGCTTATAAACAGCCATTTCCTCAAGATCCTTGTCGTGCATCGGACTTCAATTCCTTTGTGTTACAGACCCCTTGTCGGATGGTGTTCCAGTTTTGTTCCTGTTCTGTTCCAGCCTGATCCTGTTTCCTGTTTCTCTGCCCTGCTCCTGATTGTTCCAGCCAGAGTCTGCTCCCTACTTCTTAGCCTTGTACCTGTTTGTTTCTTCCAAAGCCTGCTCCCTGTTTCTCTGCCCTGCTCCTGCCTTGTTTCAGCCTGAACCTTCTCTCTGTTTCCCAGTCCTGTTTACTGCTCATTTCCTACTCCCTGTATTCCAGTCCTGTCCTTGCCTGTTCCAGCCAGAGCCTGTTCTCAGTTTCCCAGTCCTGTCTCTGTCTGTCCCAGACAGAAGTTTGCGCCCTGTTTTCAAGTCCTAGTCCCGCCTTTGCTTCAGCCTGTTCCTAGTTCTTGCCTCTGCCTCTTTGTTTGTTCCCTTCTGTTTCTGTTTCTTCTTGGTTCTTTGTGTCTGGTAAGTGTTCTATCAGTCTTCACCAGTGTATACGTGTCCTCCTGTGTACTGGGGTTGGCTCCTGGTTTCCAGGAGGCAATTCCAGCCCCCATCCTTGTCCAGTGTTATACGTTGTATTTTGTGCCTAACAGTGACAGTGTGCTATTGCTGTTTTCTCAGGAATCGCCACTGTGTTTCCAGCTGGACCCACAAGAGCGTGTCCTGTGTATGTAAGTACTATCCTTGTTTGTGCTCTAGGGTCCAGAGACAGAATCCCTTCTGCTGCCTCCTTTCTATGGGGCTGGCAGGGTGACTATCTGTAAGAGCAAACTGCACAGAGGCATTGAGATTCCCTTTCACTGTGGGAGGTTCTGCGCCTTACTCTGTGTACAACCCCAGCGTGTTTGTCCACTGGTAATCCGTTTCCTGTTTGTTCACACAAGGGTTGCTCTGCTTTTACTTTCCTGTTTCCTGTGCCTATCCATAGCGGTCCTTTCCGTGTATGCCTTTAGCTGCTCCTCTGCCCCAGTGTACTACCTCTTTAGGATATTCAGTGACCTCAAGGGGTGTCCCAACCAAAGTCCTGATCAGACCCGCCCGAAACCGTGACAGAATGCACGACCCAAACATTTCAAGCTCCCCTGGCAGTAAAGGCACACACAAACCTAAAGGGCTTTCCTATCATGTTAAGACACCCCTTTCTAAGCCTAAACATTCTCTGAAATCCTCTAAAAAAGACCTTAGTTTAAAGGATAGACTTGTTAAAGAAAACCATAACTTGCAAGTTCAGTACTATACTGAGTGGCTTGCTAATCTTTCAATGATAGACTATTATGTTATTTGTGGCTATGACCCCCAGTCCCTGTCTGTAGAAGAATTACAAGGACGTAATGAGTTTTTGCAATATCTATTAGCTGAAGCCAGTAAGAATGTTCGTAACCGTGGAAGTTCTTTTGCTACCTCTGCACAAGACACTCACACTCAAGAAAAACTGGTTAATTCCTTGCCTCATGCTAGCGCATCCCAAATTCACTTCCAGCACTCTGCCAAAACAAAGAACCCTGACACTGTTCAAGAAGCCACACTAGGGATTCCCTTGTTTTCTGTTGAGTGCTTCAGCCCATCTAGGCCAGTTTCTCAGAATTCAAAGTGCAGTGCTGACTCTTATAAAGACCTTTCAGTCCCTCAGAGCTTTCAAGTCAGCAGGCTAGACCCTGTATCAAATGGATCAGTAAAGCCTGTGGGATTCCTTAGTTCCACTCATAAGGCTTGTGCTCTTCCCAAACTAGATGATAATACACCAGTCTCAATCCCTAAAAGCTCTGCTAAACCCTTTTCTATTCTGAGTGGGTTTGAAAACAATATGGACATACACACACTAAAAGAGCAGTTTTGGCAGATTAAAAGGCAGATATTGGACTTCTATGATGAATATGTTATAACATACACTAGAAATCTTGCCTGTGGGCTCTTTTCATCAATGCATATTTCACTGTTGCCAGAACCAGACATTCTGTTTATCTGTAAGGTAGAAGAAGTAACAGAGCAGCTGATGGAAACTACTGCAAGGCAATTTGAAAACCTGAAAAAAGAAAATGATCACCAGCTTTGGCTTAAAGAACAGTATGCTACTTTGTGCGCCTCTCCAAAGACTTCTATAGAGCAGATTTTCCCTGCTATGAATGAATGTCAAGAGACTGCTCCAGTTATAAATATATCAGCCTCTTCTTCAGACTCTCTCTCAGCTTGTAGTTTTCCAGAGAATATCCCTGTGCAGTTGACTGAATCACTGACATCTGTGAGGGATTTGACACCTCTTGATTCAAAGGATGGATCAGAGTCTTCAGAAGGAAGTGTCTCAGCCCCTCTATCAGAACAAATAAAGCCAAAGGAAGAAGAGAGTTCTGATGCAGACTCCATTAGCTGCATCTTAAGAAACCAAGATATGACTTTACTGGAGGTTAATGGCAAGTTGTGCAATAGTGTTGAAGAATCTGAATCTAGTGATGACAGTGGTTCCTGCCTTGCCGTAAACAAACCTGCAGATAGTGCTGTTCAAATGGCGCACACACCAGAATTTTCAGATTGTGGGGATACTCCTGCCCTTTCAAACAATATCGCAGAATTTTCAGATAATGAAGAGACCGTTCCTGTTTCAAGTGAACTAATGGATTTTTCTGACCATGAAGAAATACCCGCAATTACTAAGAATGTAATGGACTTCTCAAAAAGTTTAAAAATCTCTTCTGTGTCAAAGCAAACCGTGGAGATTTCAGACAAGGAAGAAAGCCAGCAATCTGAAACTAAACAGCCTGTCATAAGAAATGAGAGCCTAGAACAGGACACAGTTGCAGCCTCAACCACTGATTCTGACTTTCTGTTCCCTGCCACTGCGTGGCCTGTTTCCAACTCAACGGTTAGTGAAGAACAGATCTCTGATCTACCGGTATCTGATTTTGATGTAAAATCAGTCACACCAATGCCACCTGCTGTGTCTCTGAAATTAATGACTCCTGAAAACCAGCAATCTGAAACCGAAGCTCAAGTACTGAAAGATATAATATGTCCCACTAAAACTAAAGACTTGAATTTGAATCTTGTATTCGAAGATCTGATGATAAGTACTGTTCTTAGTGTTTTATTGCAAGAAACCATCATCAATTCAAAGGCTAGAGCTGAAAATGTAGGTAACAGTGTAAAGGTGATTTCTGAAGAGACTCCAGTTCTATTTCTTTCCAAAGAACAACCTTTCAATGTTAACAGAGTTGAAGATCAACTACCTGTAGTACAAACACCTTGCAAAGAAACCATTTCTGATACCACAAACACACCACAGAGCACTTGCAATGAAGAAACCCCAGTCTTGTCTGAAGATCACCCTAAAGAATTAGCTTGTGGAACTTCTACATTTTCAGATGTTAATCCAGTTTCTAAAGACATGAAAACTCCTGTTGCTCCTGAATTTGATACTTCGAAGTCATCCAAGACGAAAGAAAATTCTGACTTTTTCATGTTTACTTTGAGAACACCAGTTACCCATGTTTCCCAAGTCTCTATGCTTTGCAAGCCTCAGACCACAATCAATGTAAATACTGCTGCAGAAACAGACATATCCTGCTTGTCGGAAGGAGTTACAGACCTTACTAATACGCCAATTATGTCCTCAAAAGAAGACAGTACTGAACAGGAAACTAAAGTCCTAAAGAATACCGCCCATAATGCCATTCCAGATCTCCTTGCTCCTGAATCCACTTCACCAGAAACCAACTCCATGCACTCCTCCCGTATTACTCGAACAATAAAGAGGAAAGACATCGGAGCCCATATGGGTATTAGTACATGCTTTGCTCATTGGAAGATTCATTTGTGGCAGGACTGTAAACTTATCAACCAAGGTTGGAGTTGGATTTTCTTGCTGTGGCTTTTCCTCTTCAACTTTTTTCAGCCAAAGGATCGCCTTCTCTTCTTGAGCAGACTGGTGGGAGGGGGTATACTGTTACGACTCGGTCGTCCCATTTCTAGGGGGCGCTGTAAGGGGACTGTCAGAAGCCTGGGAATCACCTTGAACACCTATCTAGAGTCCCTTGCTGACTCCTGTTTGTTTCTCTTTTCTCCATGGTACACTTGTGTAGGACTACATTTGTTTCTTGGGACTGCAAATCCCATAATGCACAGTTTGGTAGTCAGGAAAACCCGGATTCTGTTTCCCATTGTTTTCAATGGGAGAAGTCCAGTTGCTCCTTTTCACTGGATCCTCTCCTCCAGGACTTGCAAGTGTCCGAAACCACACACACCTGAAACCTCTCCTGTGCAGCCCAGCTTGGAACTGCTTATAAGCAGCCATTTCCTCAAGATCCTTGTCGTGCATCGGACTTCAATTCCTTTGTGTTACAGACCCCTTGTCGGATGGTGTTCCAGTTTTGTTCCTGTTCTGTTCCAGCCTGATCCTGTTTCCTGTTTCTCTGCCCTGCTCCTGATTGTTCCAGCCAGAGTCTGCTCCCTACTTCTTAGCCTTGTACCTGTTTGTTTCTTCCAAAGCCTGCTCCCTGTTTCTCTGCCCTGCTCCTGCCTTGTTTCAGCCTGAACCTTCTCTCTGTTTCCCAGTCCTGTTTACTGCTCATTTCCTACTCCCTGTATTCCAGTCCTGTCCTTGCCTGTTCCAGCCAGAGCCTGTTCTCAGTTTCCCAGTCCTGTCTCTGTCTGTCCCAGACAGAAGTTTGCGCCCTGTTTTCAAGTCCTAGTCCCGCCTTTGCTTCAGCCTGTTCCTAGTTCTTGCCTCTGCCTCTTTGTTTGTTCCCTTCTGTTTCTGTTTCTTCTTGGTTCTTTGTGTCTGGTAAGTGTTCTATCAGTCTTCACCAGTGTATACGTGTCCTCCTGTGTACTGGGGTTGGCTCCTGGTTTCCAGGAGGCAATTCCAGCCCCCATCCTTGTCCAGTGTTATACGTTGTATTTTGTGCCTAACAGTGACAGTGTGCTATTGCTGTTTTCTCAGGAATCGCCACTGTGTTTCCAGCTGGACCCACAAGAGCGTGTCCTGTGTATGTAAGTACTATCCTTGTTTGTGCTCTAGGGTCCAGAGACAGAATCCCTTCTGCTGCCTCCTTTCTATGGGGCTGGCAGGGTGACTATCTGTAAGAGCAAACTGCACAGAGGCATTGAGATTCCCTATCACTGTGGGAGGTTCTGCGCCTTACTCTGTGTACAACCCCAGCGTGTTTGTCCACTGGTAATCCGTTTCCTGTTTGTTCACACAAGGGTTGCTCTGCTTTTACTTTCCTGTTTCCTGTGCCTATCCATAGCGGTCCTTTCCGTGTATGCCTTTAGCTGCTCCTCTGCCCCAGTGTACTACCTCTTTAGGATATTCAGTGACCTCAAGGGGTGTCCCAACCAAAGTCCTGATCAGACCCGCCCGAAACCGTGACACTTAATTCGTCCAATTCTGGCATAGCATAATTTCTGGTCCTGTCCTGGAGCAGTGACCAAGCACAGAGTGGTTTAACTTAGTTAGTGCCCACCCACTGCTCCTGACATGATTGAGGTACTATATCTTCCCCCTCCCGCTCCCACCTCATTAGCAGTATTACTTTTTTTACACCTTTAGAGTCCATAAACTATCTGCCATTCTCATTCCTATGCATCACATATCAGACACCGCTGTCGAGCTACACTTGGCATAACGTTCAACTCATGCGATTCTGGGCCAAGGCTGCCTGTTAACATTCTGTACACTAGTTGTTGTTGCTTACATTGTGCAGTTAACCCCTTTGGTGTGGGCGTGGGCCACTGGCATGCACTACCTCCCTGGTGCGGGTCACAAACAGTGCCCGACACCAGACAGGGGGTTAAAAAATCCCCCGGTGCATCGCAGATTGCGACGTTGCTGACGTCACACATATTTTCCCCACGGAGCATGAAGCACCAGGTAAGGCCGGTTTCTGCTCCGGTGGGGAAAACCCACCATTCAGGAAAGTCTTGTTTGATAGGGGAGATTCTCCCCTTTCAAACAAGGCCTTCCTGAAACGGTTTCCTGGACCTCGATCGCACCACAGCTGCGTTCGAGGGCCAGGAAACCCCACTAGACACCAGGGGCTTCACTTGGGGCGGTCGGCCCCCTCTGGAAACAGCCCTTCCAATGGGCCCATTTTTAAAAAAAATTTTTTAAAGTGAGCTTACCCCGAGGAGGGCATAACCACACCTCCTCCTCCCTGGCCCTCCCCCAATTGTTTTTTTTTATAATTGTATGGTTTCCCTAGGGGGCACTATGGCTCCCAGGGAAACCTTACAACTATTTAAAAAAATATATAGATCTATATATCTATATATAGATTTATATATAGATCTATGGGGGTCATTCTGACCTCGGCGGTAAAAGGCCCTTACCGCCGGTCAGAAGTCCGCCATTCTACCGCCGCGGTAAACCGCCACGGTCATTCTGACCCACAACGGCGGAACCGCCAAAATCCCGACATCCAAGGAAGGCCGCCACATCAGCGGGCCGCGGAAAACTGGAGATGACCAAACCTCCACCGCCACGCCAACACAAACACGCCCATGCCATTCTGACCCACGAATCCACGCAGCGGTCTTTCAACCGCGGTATTCCATTGGCGGGACACACCGCCGCGGTCAAAATACACACACAGCTCCAAAACACTGCCACATTGGACAATTTGAAATACACACACCTGACACACATACAAACAACACTGCCACACATCCAACCAACTATAAAACACACACCCACATCACCCACAAACCCCTACGACCGAAGATCATAGACGAAGGAGAGAGAGACACATCACAGAATAGAGAGCTACATCACACAGAGGCACACTACACCATCACACACACCACATAGAAGCACAAAGCACCACACACCAACACACTCTTCACCATATACACCACCCCACACCTCATCCACACCACCCCATGGCACCCCAAAGGCACCCACGCTTTTCGGACCAAGAACTCCGGGTCATGGTGGAGGAGATCATAAGAGTCGAACCCCAGCTCTTCGGCTCACAGGTGCAGCACACCACTATAGCCAGGAAGGCGGGGCTATGGCAGCGGATCGTGGACAGGATCAACGCGGTGGGACAGCATCCCAGAAATCGAGAGGACATCCGCAAACGTTGGAACGACTTACGGGGAAAGGTGCGCTCGATGGTCTCGCGACACAACATCGCAGTACAGAAGACTGGCGGGGGACCCCCACCCACACCACCCGAATTCACAGCATGGGAGCAAGAGGTACTAAACATCTTGCATCCTGACGGCCTCGCTGGAGTACACGGAGGAATGGACTCTGGTAAGTACAATCTCAACTACTTCACCCCCCCCCAGCATGCCAACCCCCACCACCACCCTCACCCCCAACCTCCCATCACACATCCTCCCTGAGAATGTCTCCCCAGCACAACCCACCCAACACCAACCCCTGCATGCCACCACAAACTATGGACACCCATCCCCTAAGCATGACCACTGCACATACCACCCCCAACACCCCCACAACACCTCCCCCAAGGGAATGACAGCACTGGGGGACAAGGGCACCCATAAATCGCACACAATAGCACACACAGAAACAATAACCATACTCTCTTACCCCATGCAGGACCCGAACGCCAACACACCGGCCAGGAGGGTCCAGAAATGTCCATCCCCCCCCGGAAGAGGCACCCAGTGATGACAGCAGCTCTGTCGACCTGGAACCTGACGACCAGCCCGGACCATCGGGGACCTCTGGACAGTCGGTTCCCCACACACAGGCCACAGCAGACCCAACCCCCTCTGGGAACAACAGCACAGCTCCCACCCAGCGGGCCCATGGCTCTGTCTCTAGGACAGGTCAATCAGCGGTGTGTCTGCCACTACAGGGCCCCCAGGCTAACCCACCACCCCAACAACAACAGGGACCTGGGGGCAGTGGTAGTGGGCACACCGTCCAGGGGACAGAGTCCGGGGGAAACAGGGCAACTCGGAGGGCTGCTGTGCGACAGGTGGGGGAGGAGAGGCCCAGGGAACCGACTCTCCAAGAGGCCCTCACCACCATCATGGCAGCCTACCACCGCTCACAAGAGACGATGGCGACGGTACTGGCCAGGTTCCAGGAGATCCAGGCACAGCAGGAGGAACGCTACATGGGGTTCAACAATCATCTCACCACCATCTCTACCGCCATGGGGAGCCTAGTCCAGGCCCTCCACCGGATAGAAGACACGTTGCGGGACCATGTGGCACCACACAGGGCCCCTGTCACTAGCCCGGACCAGGAACAGCCTACCACCTCCGCCGGCGCTAGTGGACAGGAGGCCCCACCACAACAACAGGCCACCAGAACCCCACTTCCTGCTGAAGAACAACCACCCCGCAAGAGGAGCCTGAGATCAAAAAAATAGACAGAGTAGCATGTCAAGACCCCCGCCAGCATGAGATACCCCCTGAAGTCATCCCACTGTCCCACATTGCCACCCTGTCCAACCTTGAACTGCCCCTGCTCCATCCTTCCACAGGCATATGGACAATGCACCTGTGAGACTGAGAACTGGACTCTGCCATCGCCATTACTCCACCCCCACCCATCACCGTGTTTATATCATGTACCATAATCTAGCACCAAAAATAAATCACTCAATGCACTGAAATCATGCTGGAGTCAGGCTGTATTATTTACAAATGTAAAAAACATTACCGATCAATTATGTTCTGTAAACTTTGTGCTGAACACATACCGAGATCAATAAGCATTAGTCCATGGGCTAACCAAGCAGAAGTCACGCAGTGGGTCATACAGCACTGAAAAGGGAAGGGAGAATCAAACATAAGTTTCAAATAACTGGGGGGTCATAGACAAAGTTGAGAAAAACGAGGCAGTCAGGAAAATTAAAATGGCGTGTGTGATTCTTACCTGTGTGCTACTGGAAATACTGTTGGATAACTCTGTCCCTGTTGTCTGGGTCGTCCTCCGAGTCTTCCTCCTCTTCACTCTCCACAGGCTCTACAGCTGCTTCAACACCACCATCTGGACCATCCTCCTGCAGGAAAGGCACCTGACGTCGCAATGCCAGATTGTGAAGCATACAGCAGGCCACGATGATCTGGCACACCTTCTTTGGTGAGTACATCAGGGATCCCCCTGTCATATGCAGACACCTAAACCTGGCCTTCAGGAGGCCAAAGGTTCTTTCAATGACCCTCCTAGTTCGCCCATGGGCCTCATTGTACCGTTCCTCAGCCCTGGTCCGGGGATTCCTCACTGGGGTCAATAGCCAAGGCAGGTTGGGGTAACCAGAGTCACCTATTAGCCACACACGTTGTCTCTGTAGCTGTTCCATCACAAAAGGGATGCTGCTATTACGCATCACATACGCGTCATGCACTGACCCAGGGAACATGGCATTCACATGGGAGATGTACTGGTCAGCCAAACAGACCACCTGGACGTTCATCGAATGGTAACTCTTCCTGTTTCTGTACACCTGCTCATCGTCTTTTGGGGGGACTAAGGCTACATGGGTCCCATCAATGGCACCAATTATGTTGGGAATATGTCCAAGGGCATAAAAATCACCCTTCACAGTGGGCAAATCAACCTCCTCTGGGAATATAATGTAACTCCGCATGTGTTTCGTCAGGGCAGACAACACTCTAGACAACACCTTAGAAAACATTGGCTGAGACATTCCAGATGACATGGCCACTGTTGTCTGGAATGAGCCACTTGCAAGAAAATGGAGGACTGACAGCACCTGCACCAGAGGGGGAATTCCTGTGGGTTGGCGGATGGGGGACATCAGGGCTGGCTCCAGCTGGGCACACAGTTCATGGATGGTGGCACGGTCAAGTCGGTATCGTAGTATGATGTGGCGTTCTTCCATTGTCGACAGGTCCACCAGCGGTCGGTACACGCGAGGATTCATCCTTCTCCTCGCAAATCCCAGCGGACGGTGCCTAGGAAGGACAGCATGGAGCACAGAGTCAAGATAATCACTGGTACGTTCACCACTGCTTGCATGGCACACGGTTATCTAGGTATTGAAAGGCGTGTATGTGTGGCAATGCCAGGCCTAGGCCTGTGTGTCGCAGTAGAAATTATGCCATGTGGGCCCTTGAAATGGCGGCTGCCTGACCTGTGAAGTGGGACAATGGGATGTGAGGTCACTGCGCTGGCGGAGCACACCGTGGCGGTAGGCGGTCGAAGACCGCTATACGGAGCCGCATTGGATAACATTGAAGCCTATGGGTTTCAGGAGCCAATGACGAGGTGTGCCGGTGGTCGCGGTACGCACCGCCGCGGTACGCACCGCCGCGGGCGTGACCGCCATTTTCTATCTGCTTAATCACTCGAGACCTGATCATCCACAGGAGAGGACCTATACTGCAAGTGCTGCTGTGAACTCAGTCTGGAAGTGACAATGGCTGCTGCGACTGGGGAAAGGGCCCCTGCCTTCACGTCTGAAGAGTTGGAGAAGCTCGTGGATGGGGTCCTCCCCCAGTATGCGTTACTCTACGGTCCTCCAGACCAACAGGTGAGTACACCGGGTGAACATGGAATGGGCGATGCCTGTGTGGAGTGGGGTGGATGTAAGTTGGTGGGGGGCGAATGAGGAGTGCAACGCACGACAGATGAGAGCATGTGCTATATTGCAAGGTTGGGGAGGGGGGGCCAATCACATCTAACATGCAGTAAGTTGATGATTGTTTCCTTCCCACCCTGTACATGTCACATAGGTCAGCGCCCATCAGAAAGTCGGGATTTGGTGTGCCATCGCCAAGGAAGTCCGGGCCCTGGGGGTCCACGTCAGACGGGGCACCCACTGCCGCAAGAGGTGGGAGGACATCCGCCGCGGAACCAGGAAGACCGCCGAGTCACTGCTGGGGATGGCCTCCCAACCTAGGAGGGGTGCCAGTCGTACCCTGACCCCCCTGATGTCCCGGATCCTGGCGGTGGCCTACCCGGAGTTGGATGGGCGCTTGAGAGCATCACAGCAGACACAAGGGGGTGAGTATCAGCACATTCAGCTATCTTTCTGCGCAGTGGAGGCGTCTGGGTGGGGGAGGAGGGTTGGGGGTGACATTAGGCCAGGGCGCTTTCTGTAGTGTAGTCCTCTCCCTTAGGCATGGCCCTGTGCTCCCGGCCCCCACCTCCGTAGGGTGACAAGTCCAGCTATTGATGGTCCAGCCTCACACATGTGCGCGCTTGTCGTCTCCTGACCTGTTGTCCGAGTCAGAAGTACTGAGTAGTGTGCCCCGAATGCGCGGCTTAGTGCATGCGGCTCCTGTGTCTGTCCTCTCCGCCAACGGTGTTGACATTGCATGCACTCAACCATGTCTTCTCTTTCTCCCCCCACCCTTCTTCTTCATCTTCTTGTGCATGTGTGTATTAGCATCATCAGGCGGAGGAGATTTGGCATCGGAGCACGAGGGAGCTGCAAGCCACAAGGCCCCGGTGGGCACAGGAACAGACACCGAGGGCCCAAGTGAGCCGGAGGGCGAGGGGAGCACCACGACGGGGACCGCTGGTGAGAGCAGCGACAGCGACACGTCCTCGGATGGGAGCTCCCTAGCGGTGGCGGCAACATCCGGGCCCCCCGCCTCTACAGGTACAGCCGCCACCCAGCGCACCAGCCCCGCCCTCCCAGCAGCCCCTCAGCCTACGCTCCGTGCCCGCTCACCCAGGAAGGCGGGCGTCTCCTTCGCCCCAGGCACCTCAGCCCCTGCCCCTGTTACCCCTGCTGCCCTCAGTGAGGAGGTCATTGATCTCCTCAGGACACTCATTGTTGGGCAGACTACCCTTTTGAATGCCATCCAGGGGGTAGAAAGGGAGGTGCATCGGAGCAATGCCTACCTGGAGGGCATTCATTCGGGTCAGGCTGCCCATCAACGATCGTTCAATGCTCTGGCCTCAGCACTGACGGCAGCCATTGTCCCTGTTTCCAGCCTCCCTCTTCTGACTGCCTCCACCCTGTCTCTGTCTCCTGTTCCTCAGCCTATCCCATCCACACCATCTGACCGGCCTGCACACACCTCAACACCCAAGGGCAGCTCATCCAGACACAAGCACCACAGATCCCACAAACACTCACCCAAGCAACACACAGATGCAGACATCCCAACAGTCACTACCACCCCTGTGTCCCCCTCCTCCTCGTCTCCCTCCTCCCTCCCTGTGACGTCTCCACTCACACCTGCATGCACACCAACATCAGCCAGTGCTTCCATCACCACCACACCCTCCTGTACAGTCCGCACGCATGCAGTCACCACCCCCACTGCCATTTACACGTCCCCTGTGTCCTCTCCCACTGTGTCTGTCACCACCCCTTCCAAGACACACAAACGCAGGCAGACACCCACCCAACAGACATCCACCTCACAACAGCCTACAGCACCTGCACCTTCACCCAATGACAGCACACCTGACTCTACTAAAACCACATCCTCTTCCTCCACTTCCATCTCCACTTCTCCTACCTTTTACCTTGGCCCTAAAAAACTTTTCCTGGCTAATCTTGACCTCTTCCGCTCCGATGACCTACCCCCTCCATCTGCAAAGAGTCCCAAGAGCACCACAGCCACCACCAGCCCAACTTCGGGTGTCACTGTTGTGCATGGGTTCTGGAGCCCACCCTTTGCCAGCAGTGACACCTCCATCAGCAGCAAGGACACATCCAGCCCCCCCCCCCCGGCAAGAGGACCAGGAAACACAAGGGCCGCCGTGCGAAGACTGACACGGCTGCCCCCAAGGAGCAGAGTTCGCCCACTTCACCAGCCACAACGTCTAGGGGAGGCAAGGGCCCGAGAGCCCCATCTAAGGAGCGTAAGGGCAGCAGGGCGGAGACGTCAGCCAGCAGGAGCGCGGAGCAGGTGGGCCCCACATGCCACATCCGAGCTGGAAAGGAGGACACCAAAGGGCCCAGGACCCCGTCACCGAAGGGCCCAGGAACATCACGGCCGGAGGGCGTCTGAGCACGGAGTCCAGGCCAGGTCTGGCTCCCTTGAACCTACTGGATGTGCACCGCTGAACAGGGCCCGCCGTGGAGAAGAGCACCGCTGAACAGGGCCTGCCGTGGAGAAGAGCACCGCTGAACAGGGCCCGCCGTGGAGAAGAGCACCGCTGAACAGGGCCCGCCGTGAAGATAGGCACCGCTGAACAGGGGCCCGCCGTGCAGAAGAGCACCGCTGAACAGGGCCCGCCGTGGAGAAGAGCACCGCTGAACAGGGCCCGCCATGAAGATAGGCACCGCTGAACAGGGGCCTGCCGTGCAGAAGAGCACCGCTGAACAGGGCCCGCCGTGGAGAAGAGCACCGCTGAACAGGGCCCGCCGTGAAGATAGGCACCGCTGAACAGGGCCCGCCGTGAAGATAGGCACCGCTGAACAGGGGCCCGCCGTGCAGAAGAGCACCGCTGAACAGGGCCCGCCGTGGAGAAGAGCACCGCTGAACAGGGCCCGCCGTGCAGAAGAGCACCGCTGAACAGGGTCCGCCATGGAGAAGAGCACCGCTGAACAGGGGCCCGCCATGAAGATAGGCACCGCTGAACAGGGGCCCGCCGTGCAGAAGAGCACCGCTGAACAGGGCCCGCTGTGCAGAAGAGCACCGCTCCACTGGGCCCCTTCATCTCAAGCACCGCTCCGCTGGGCCCCGCCGTCTCAAGCACCGCTCTGCTGGGCCCCACCGTCTTAAGCACCACTCCGCTGGGCCCCGCCGTCTCAAGCACCGCGCCGCTGGGCCCCGCCGTCTCAAGCACCGCGCCGCTGGGCCCCTTCATCTCAAGCACCGCGCCGCTGGGCCCCTTCATCTCAAGCACCGCTCCGCTGGGCCCCGCCGTCTCAAGCACCGCTCCGCTGGGCCCCTTCTTCTCAAGCACCACTCCGCTGGGCCCCGCCGTCTCAAGCACCGCTCCGCTGGGCCCCGCCGTCTCAAGCACCGCTCCGCTGGGCCCCTTCATCTCAAGCACCGCTCCGCTGGGCCCCTTCTTCTCAAGCACCGCTCCGCTGGGCCCCGCCGTCTCAAGCACCGCTCCGCTGGGCCCCGCCGTCTCAAGCACCGCTCCGCTGGGCCCCGCCGTCTCAAGCACCGCTCCGCTGGGCCCCGCCGTCTCAAGCACCGCTCCGCTGGGCCCCGCCGTCTCAAGCACCGCTCCGCTGGGCCCGCCGTCTCAAGCACCGCTCCGCTGGGCCCCTTCATCTCAAGCACCGCTCCGCTGGGCCCCTTCATCTCAAGCACCGCTCCGCTGGGCCCCGCCGTCTCAAGCACCGCTCCGGTGGGCCCCTTCATCTCAAGCACCGCTCCGCTGGGCCCCTTCTTCTCAAGCACCGCGCCGCTGGGCCCCTTCATCTCAAGCACCGCTCCGCTGGGCCCCTTCATCTCAAGCACCGCTCCGCTGGGCCCCGCCGTCTCAAGCACCGCTCCGCTGGGCCCCTTCGTCTCAAGCACCGCTCCGCTGGGCCCCTTCTTCTCAAGCACCGCTCCGCTGGGCCCCGCCGTCTCAAGCACTGTTTATGGTTCACTGTGCCCACCATGCCTCCTCCTTGACCAGTGGAGACTGTTATCCACTTGAGAGACTGTGGCTTTGCACTCCCCAGGATGGCAGAGTGGGCAAGCCACCCACTGTAGAGACTTGAGAGACTGTGGCTTTGCACTCCCCAGGATGGTACAGTGGGCAACCCACCCACTGTAGAGACTTGAGAGACTGTGGCTTTGCACTCCCCAGGATGGTACAGTGGGCAAGCCACCCACTGTAGAGACTTGAGAGACTGTGGCTTTGCACTCCCCAGGATGGTACAGTGGGCAAGCCACCCACTGTAGAGACTTGAGAGACTGTGGCTTTGCACTCCCCAGGATGGTACAGTGGACAAGCCACCCACTGTAGAGACTTGAGAGACTGTGGCTTTGCACTCCCCAGGATGGCACAGTGGGCATGGTGGCCCCTTCGTGGATCTTGCGTCGTGGACTCATGTGGCTGTGGTGCCCCCCCCTTCCCTTCCCCCTGAGGTGCCTGTAGTATTTTCATCAGATGCCCCTGCAGTGTTCTCTCCAAAGGACTCAGGTCTCCTGTGTGGGCTTTGCCCTTGTGTCGCTACACTGTAGCCCACGGACTGTTCCATTTGACTTGGATGTAGCAGACTAATTGCCTCGGTTCGCCATGGCAGTGTGTATAGTATTATTTTGTTATGGATATTTTGCATAGTTGCCGATACGTCTCAGAGTCTATTTTTTATATAAAAATTTGGTTCACAATTTAATTATGTCTTTGCATTTTTCAGGGGGGTTTGGGTGGTGTCACTGTGCATTGTTGCTCTGCATTGGTGTGTACAAAGTTTGGGGGGGTGGGGGTCGCATATGTGTGTGCCCGTAACCTTTCCTCCTCCCCCCTCCCGTGTGTCGTAGGTGCAGTACTCACCGTTGTCGTCTGCGCCGGAGTTCGTACTCGTGGTAGATGAGCAGGTAGACGAGTGCAGGTAGGATGTTTAATTCGGGTTCCATGCTGTCCTCCGTACTCGTGGAGTGTGTTTTGGTGAGCGTTTTCCCGTCCATAGTCTGTTTCCGCCGTGTTTTTATCGGCGGGGCTCCCGCCCCGGAAAAGGTGGCGGATTGGTGAGTTGTGATACTGTGGGCGGTACATTGTCTGCCGCCTGCCTGTTGGCGGTGACCGCCGCGCTGTTTGTCTGTACCGCGGTGGCGGTCGGAGTGTTAATGTGGCGGGCTGTGTTGGCGGTTCCCGCCAGGGTCAGAATTCCATTCTTTGGACCGCCGGCCTGTTGGCGGGTTGGCCGCCGCTTTATCACCGACCGCCAGGGTTAGAATCACCCCCTATATCTATATGTTCGATGTCATGTGTAGCTGCAGATACACATGCTTTGCACATCCCACCATCTAGTGTTGGGCTCGGAGTGTTACAAGTTGTTTTTCTTCTAAGAAGTCTTTCGAGTCACGAGATCGAGGGACTCCTCCCCCTTCGGCTCCATTGCGCATGGGCGTTGACATCTTAGATTGGTTTTTTTCCGCCATCGGGTTTGGACGTGTTCCTTTTCGCTCCGTGTTTCGGTTCGGAAAGTTAGTTAGAATCTCTGAAAATTCGACGGTATTGTTTGCGTTCGGTATCGGGTTAGTTACTACAGATCGACACCGACTTTTGAAGAGCTCCGGTGGCCCTCCGGTCGGCCCGGCCACGTGTCTCTTCAAGGCTGATGGAACGGACCCCATTCCGCTTCTGCCCAAAATGTCACAACAAGTATCCGTATACAGATCAGCACCTGGTCTGTAACTTGTGTTTGTCTCCAGAACACAAAGAATATACTTGTGAAGCCTGTCGAGCGTTTCGGTCGAGGAAAACATTAAGAGACCGAAGAGCGAGAAGACTGCAAATGGCGTCGGCGCCGACAGGACAAAGGCATTTGGAGGAGGAAGAAGAAACCTTCTCCATCCAGGAGTCGGACTCGGACGAGCTCGATCCCGAAGAAACGCCTGAAACCGTGAGTAAGACATCGAAACATAAAACTCATGAGAAGACCACAAAAGCCCAGGGGATGCCACCGCCAACAGGCCATGGCTTAACCCGTAAAATAGGTGACCGATCATCGGCCCCGAAAAAGGGCACGCTTTTGTCGAAGTCATCCGACTCCGGTTGAGATACCGGCACACAGCAATCTCGAGCCCGAGACAGCGGTTCCGAGCAAGTTCGCCACCGAGACAGCGGCACCGAAATGGGTTGGCACCGAGAGACCACGATGCCGAAACTAAAGAAAGTGTCGTCGGAGCCGAAAAAGGCTACCGAAAAGGGTTCCATTCCGAAACATCCAGCCTCGGAACCGAAATCAGGTTCCTACACAGAGGAACAGGGATTGTCCTCCCAAATCCAAGGACATAAGTTCGGACAAGAACTAGAAACAATGGAGCCAGACTACACTCAAAGGAGGCTCCACATTCAAAAGGACACAGGGAAGATAAGCACTCTTCCCCCAATTAAAATGAAAAGAAGACTTGCCTTTCAAGAAAAGGACAAGCAGCCACAGGCAAAGGTGGCAAAACAGACAACTCCGCCACCATCTCCACCACCATCAATGCACACATCACCGGTAGCCACTCCACCACTGATGCAATCCCCAACGCATACTGCAATGAGTCAGGACGATCCCGACGCATGGGACCTTTATGATGCGCCAGTATCGGATAACAGCCCAGACTGTTACCCAGCGAGACCGTCTCCACCTGAGGACAGTACATCCTACACGCAGGTGGTCTCAAGGGCAGCGGTTTTTCATAATGTCACCTTGCATGCAGAACCGATTGAGGATGACTTTTTGTTTAATACACTATCCTCCACTCATAGCCAATACCAGAGCTTACCTATGCTACCTGGAATGCTAAAACACTCCAAACAGGTGTTTCAGGAGCCTGTGAAGGGAAGGGCCATAACTCCAAGGGTGGAGAAAAAGTACAAGCCACCGCCTACAGACCCTGTGTATATCACGCAGCAATTAACACCAGACTCTGTGGTAGTAGGGGCAGCTCGCAAGAGAGCAAACTCTCACACCTCGGGAGACGCACCACCTACATGAAAAGGAGAGTCGCAATTTTGACACTGCAGGGAAAAGGGTTGCAGCACAAGCAGCAAACCAATGGCACATTGCCAACTCACAAGCACTTCTGGCAAGATATGATAGGGCTCATTGGGACGAAATGCAGCATTTCATAGAACACTTACCCAAAGAATTCCAGAAAAGGGCACAACATGTGGTAGAGGAAGGACAAAGTATCTCAAATAATCAGATACGGTCAGCAATGGATGCAGCAGATACAGCTGCAAGGACAGTAAATACTGCAGTAACAATAAGGAGACACGCATGGTTGCGTACGTCAGGATTCAAGCCGGAAATACAACAAGCCATGCTGAATATGCCTTTTAATGGACAGCAGTTGTTTGGGCCGGAGGTGGACACTGCTATAGAAAAACTTAAAAAAGACACTGATACGGCCAAAGCCATGGGCACACTCTACTCCCCACAGAGCAGAGGCGCATTTCGCAAAACACAGTTTAGAGGCGGGTTTCGAGGACAAGCTACAGAACCCACAACCTCACAAACAAGGCCCACTTATCAAAGTCAATATCAGCGGGGAAGTTTTCGGGGGCAATATAGAGGGGGACAGTTCCAAAAGAATAGAGGGAAGTTCCAAAGCCCCAAAACTCCTCAAAACAAGCAGTGACTTCCAAGTCACAAATCCCCAACACATAACACCTGTGGGGAGGAGACTAAGCAATTTTTACAAACATTGGGAGGAGATAACAACAGACACTTGGGTACTGGCAATTATCCAGCATGGTTATTGCATAGAATTTCTCACATTCCCTCCAAACGTTCCACCGAAAACACACAATATGTCAAAACAACACATGGATCTTCTAGGACTAAAGGTCCAGGCATTGCTACAAAAAGGAGCAATAGAATTAGTACCAATTCAACAGAAAGGAACAGGAGATTACTCTCTGTACTTTCTCATACCCAAATAGGACAAAACACTGAGACCTATATTAAATCTCAGAACATTAACACCAAATCAGACCACCTTCACGTGGTGACATTACAAGACGTAATCCCACTGCTCAAACAACAAGACTACATGACAACACTAGACCTAAAGGATGCATATTTCCATATACCGATACATCCTTCACACAGAAAGTACTTAAGGTTTGTATTCCAAGGGGTACATTACCAATTCAAGGTGTTGCCATTCGGAATAACAACTGCGCCAAGAGTTTTTACAAAATGCCTGGCAGTAGTAGGTGCGCATATCAGAAGGCAGCAAATACATGTGTTCCCGTACCTAGACGATTGGTTAATCAAAACCAACACACTAGAACGGTGTTTACAACACACAAAGTACGTCATAGAAACCCTACACAAACTAGGTTTCTCAATCAACTACACAAAGTCACACCTTCAGCCGTGTCAGACACAGCAATACTTAGGGGCAACAATCGACACAGCAAAAGCGATTGCCACTCCAAGTCCACAAAGAGTACAAGCATTTCACAATGTAATACAGGTCATGTATCCAAACCAAAGAATACAAGTCAAAATAGTAATGAAACTCCTAGGCATGATGTCCTCATGCATAGCCATTGTCCCAAACGCAAGATTGCACATGCGGCCCTTACAACAGTGCCTAGCATCACAATGGTCACAGGCACAGGGTCAACTTCTAGATCTAGTGTTGATAGACCGCCAAACATACACCTAGCTTCAATGGTGGAACAATATACATTTAAACCAAGGGCGGCCTTTTCAAGATCCAGTGCCTCAATACGAAATAACTACAGATGCCTCCATGATAGGGTGGGGAGCACACCTCAATCAACACAGCATTCAGGGACAATGGGACAATGGGACTCTCGGCAAAAACAGTTTCACATAAATCACTTAGAACTATTGGCAGTATTTCTAGCGGTAAAAGCATTTCAACCAATAATAAGCCACAAACACATTCTTGTCAAAACAGACAATATGACAACAATGTATTACCTAAACAAATAAGGAGGAACACACTCAACACAGTTGTGTCTCCTGACACAGAAAATATGTCATTGGGCGATACACAACCACATTCGCCTAATAGCACAGTTCATTCCAGGGATTCAGAATCAATTAGCAGACAATCTCTCTCGGGATCACCAACAGATCCACGAATGGGAGATTCACCCCCAAGTACTACACACTTACTTCCAAAATTGGGGAACACCACAAATAGACCTGTTTGCAACAAAAGAAAACGCAAAATGCCGAAGCTTCGCATCCAGGTACCCACAAGATCAGTCTCTGGGCAATGCGTTATGGAGGAGTTGGTCAGGGATATTTCATATGCTTTTCCCCCTCTCCCACTCCTTCCATATCTAGTAAACAAGTTGAGTCAAAACAAACTCAAACTCATACTCATAGCACCAACTTGGGCAAGACAACCTTGGTACACAACACTACTAGACCTCTCAGTAGTGCCTCATATCAAACTATCAAACAGACCAGATCTGTTAACTCAACACAATCAACAGATCAGACACCCCAATCCAGCATCGCTGAATCTAGCAATTTGGCTCCTGAAGTCTTAGAGTTCGGACACTTAGACCTTACACAGGAATGTACGGAAGTCATAAAACAAGCTAGAAAACCAACCACTAGACATTGCTATGCAAATAAGTGGAAAAGGTTTGTTTATTATTGCCATAATAATCAAATTCAACCCTTACACGCATCTGCTAAAGACATCGTAAGCTACTTGCTACATTTGCAAAAGTCAAAACTAGCTTTTTCATCCATTAAGATACATCTTACCACAATTTCAGCTTACCTGCAAATTACCCACTCAACTTCACTGTTTAGGATACCAGTCATAAAAGCCTTTATGGAAGGCCTAAAAAGAATTATACCACCAAGAACACCACCAGTTCCTTCATGGAACCTCAACATTGTCTTAATACGACTCATGGGGCCACCTTTTGAGCCCATGCACTCATGTGGAATGCAATATTTAACATGGAAAGTTGCATTTCTAATTGCCATCACATCTCTAAGAAGAGTCCATGAAATCCAAGCATTTACCATACAAGAACCATTTATTCAAATACACAAGCATAAAGTAGTTCTACGGACAAATCCAAACTTTTTACCAAAAGTCATATCACCGTTCCACTTGCATCAAACAGTAGAACTACCAGTGTTCTTCCCACAGACAGATTCTGTAGCTGAGAGAGCACTACATACATTAGACATCAAAAGAGCGTTAATGTACTACATTGACAGAACAAAACAAATTCGGAAAACAAAACAATTATTTGCTGCTTTCCAAAAACCTCATACAGGAAATCCAATTTCCAAACAAGGCATTGCTAGATGGATAGTTAAATGCATTCAAACCTGTTATCTCAAAGCAAAAAGAGAACTGCCTATTACACCGAGGGCACACTCAACTAGAAAGAAAGGTGCTACCATGGCCTTTCTAGGAAACATTCCAATGACTGAAATATGAAAGGCAGCCACATGGTCTACGCCTCATACGTTTACCAAGCACTACTGCGTGGATGTGTTAACAGCACAACAAGCCACAGTAGGACAAGCAGTACTACGAACTTTGTTTCAAACAACTTCAACTCCTACAGGCTGAACCACCGCTTTTGGGGAGATAACTGCTTACTAGTCTATGCAAAGCATGTGTATCTGCAGCTACACATGCCATCGAACGGAAAATGTCACTTACCCAGTGTACATCTGTTCGTGGCATGAGACGCTGCAGATTCACATGCGCCCACCCGCCTCCCCGGGAGCCTGTAGCCGTTTCGAAGTTGATCTTGAACATTTGTAAATTTGTAAATATATCACTTTAAACTACATTATGTACATACATGTTTACTCCATTGCATGGGCACTATTACTATAATACACAACTCCTACCTCACCCTCTGCGGGGAAAACAATCTAAGATGGAGTCGACGCCCATGCGCAATGGAGCCGAAGGGGGAGGAGTCCCTCGATCTCGTGACTCGAAAGACTTCTTCGAAGAAAAACAACTTGTAACACTCCGAGCCCAACACTAGATGGCGGGATGTGCAAAGCATGTGACTCTGCAGCGTCTCATGCCACGGACAGATGTACACTGGGTAAGTGACATTTTCCATATTGGCCCAGTTGAGGCTTTTTGTCGAAATGCGTAGGCCAGGTTTTCTTTGTGGCACCTGGCACTTTGCACTTTATTGAATGAAATAATAAATCCCTTTTGAAAAGCAACTAGTTGAACTGGATTTGTGCTGTCTCTCAGAATTGCCTGAAGAACAGTTCACATTAGTCAATATGTGTGTGGTTTCCCTGGGGGCTGCGATCGCCCCCCAGGAAAACCACACCCACATATAAAGGTGATCTCTTCACATATCAATATATATTCGACACCAGTTCTCTTGCAGTTGCAGCTTGCGTCTTCAAAGCAATGCACATACTTCAACTGACTCGTTTCAACTATAGCTTTTAGGCAGCAATAAAAAAGTCAAATAACTTGTGATTATGTTTCTGCTACAAAAGAATCTGACTTTTGTCTAGTGGCAGTTTTGATGCCATAAAGTAGCACAGAAGGTTTATCTGTATTTTATGTAAATAGCTGAGAAGATTAGTAAAGCCAGCCATTACCTGCTCTATAATACAAATTAAATGTATGTGCGAGGGGGGCTATGGAGAGATGAAGGGCACTTTTGCTGGATGGTAGTGCGGGAATCCGAGGAGGTGGTCATGGGAGTGGGAGCACCAATAATGATTGTTGGACTGGGCGTCAGAGGCGCTATAGACTGTGACGATTAGTATGTGACAAGGTGAAGTAATATTGTGTCTTTTTTGTTTTTTTGAGTGTCTTGACAGAACGTGCTGATTGAGGGAAGAAGCGAAGGTAAGGTGACGGACCTTTACTGTTGCACGCAACACACACACACCAGCAATTTTGTGACTGTCTACATAGGTTAGTGTTTTAGAGCAAGAGGTTTGCTAGTAGCAGAGATGTTGTCTCGTTGGATGACCTGCTCAAGCCCTAGCTGTGGTTATAGAGGACAGCTCTGATGTAGGATCAAAGACTGAGACAGCAGATACTGAGACAGCATCTGAGGGATAGGACAATGGCTCAGATTCTGGGACTGATTTTTCTGACAACTCCTCTTCCAGTGATTTTGAGGGCGGTGATGAGGACAATCCTGCTGTCCCTTCGCAGGAACATTCTCTGCAGCGGGACAGTAGCGGGTTAGCCCAACCCAGAGAGCAGGTGCATGTGGCGGCAAGCACAGAGAGAGTGCAGTCTTGGGAGCTCCCCAATTTAGTTAAGCCCCAAATTCTACCGGCCAAATCATATTGTGGAGACATCAAAATTATCTATCACAAAACCACCTGGTTTTGTAAGGGAGGCACCTGCGTTTTTAGTCCCGGGCTCGGTGGCCATATAGGGAAACCTACCAAACCCAGACATTTCTGGAAACCAGAAATCCCGGGGGAGTCCACAGAGGTGTGACTTGTGTGGATTCCCCTAAGCTTTCTTACCCAGAATACCCTGCAAAGGTGAAATGTTGAATACAAACTCTATTTATTCTTGCATTTCTGTCATACAAACTACAGGAATATGCTAGGATCCACAAAATTCCTACCACCCAGTGTTTCCCCAACTGTCCTGATAAAAACGCTACCCCACTTGAGTGTCTGTACCTAGTGCCTGCATCAGGAATGGATCACTCCAGGGTCAACAGTTGCCCTCATGTAAGGACTAACATTGACTGTTGTGTGATCCATTCCTGACATGGGCACTAGGCCTACCCACACAAGTGAGGTACCATTTTTATCAGGAGACATGGGGAAATGCTGGGTGGAAGGAAATTTGTGGCTCCTCTCGGATTCCAGAACTTTCTAGCACCGAAATGTGAGGAAAAAGTGTTCGGTTTTTTTTGCCAAATTTTTAGGTTTGCAAAGGATTCTTGGTAACAGAACCTTGTGAGAGCGCCACAAGTTACCCCATCCCGGGTTCCTCTAGGTATCTTGTTTAAAAAATGCAAAGGTTTAATCGGTTTTCCTAGGTGCCGTATGAGCTAGAGACCAAAATCCACAGCTAAGCACTTTCCAAAAACATGTCAGTTGTCAATGTAAAAATTTGGAGGTGTCCATGTAGCGTTTTGGGGTGTTTCCTGTCGCGGTCACTAGGACTACCAACACAAGTGAGGTACCATTTTTTATCGGGAGACTTGGGGGAATGCTGGGTGGAAGGAAATGTGTGGCTCTTCTCAGATTCCAGAACTTTGCAGCCCTGAAATCTGCGGGAAAAGTGTTTTTTTACCAAATGTTCATGTCTTTCAAAGGATTCTGGGTAACAAACCTTGTTGGGAGCCCCATGCATTACCCCATTCTGATTTCCCCTAGGTGTCTAGTTTAAAAAAATATATAGGTTTGCTGGGTTTCCCTAGGTGCCAGCTGAGCTTGAGGCCAAATTCCACAGCTAGGCACTTTTAAAAAAAACAGGTCAGTTTTCTTTGGGAAAATGTGATGTGTCCATGTTGTGTTTTGGGACATTTCTTGTTTCTGGCACTAGGCCTACCTACACAAGTGAGGTACCATTTTTATCAGGAGACCTGGGGGAATGCTGGGTGGAAGGAATTTGTGGCTCCTTTCGGGTTCCAGAACTTTGCAGCACTGAAATCTGAGGGAAAAGTGTTTTTTTGATACATTTTGAGGTTTCCAAAGGATTCTGGGTAACAGAACCTGGTGAGGGCCCCACAAGTCACCCCATCCTGGATTCCTGAGGAGTCTAGTTTTGAAAAATCCACAGGTTTGGTAGGGTGCCCTAGGTGACAGCTGAGCTAGAGGCCAAAATCCACTGCTGGGCACTTTCCAAAGAACACATCAGATTTCAATGTAAAAATGTGATGTGTCCATGTTGCGTTTCCTGTCGCGGGCATTAGGTCTACCCACGCAAGTTAGGTACCATTTTTATCCGGAGACTTGGTGGAATACAGAATAGAAGAACTAGTGTTAATACCCCTTGTCTTTCTCTACATTTTTTCCTTCCAAATGTAAGAGAGTGTGTAAAAAAGAAGTCTATTTGAGGAATGCCCTGTAATTCACATACTAGTATGGGGACCCCGAAATTCAGAGATGTGCAAATAACCACTGATTCTCAACACCTTATCTTGTGCCCATTTTGGAAATACAAAGGTTTCCTTGATACCTATTTTTTACTCTTTATATTTCACCAAATGAATTGCTGTATACCTGATATACAATGAAAGCTCATTGCAAGGTGCAGCTCATGTATTGAGTACCTAGGGTTCTTGATGAACCTACAAGTACTATATATCCCCGCAACCAGAGGAGTCCAGCAGACGTAACGGTTTATTGCTTTCAAAAATCTGCCATAGCTGGAAAAAGTTATAGAAGAAAACATGGACAGAAAAGGCTCTTTTTTTAAACCTCAATGTCAATATATTTTTTTTTATTTTAGCTGTTACTTTCTGTAGGAACACCTTGAAGGATCTACACAATTGACCCCTACTGAATTCAGAATTTTGTCTACTTTTCAGAAATGTTTAGCTGTCGGGAATCCAGCATTGGTTTCACGCCCGTTTCTGTCAATAACTGAAAGAAGGCTGAAAGCACAAAAAAAGTGAAAATAGGGAATGTCCCAGTAAAATGCCAAAATTGTGTTGAATATGTGGTTTACTGATTCACGTCTGCCTGTTCCTGAAAGCTGGCAAGATGGTGATTTTAGCACCGCAAACCCTTTGTTGATGCCATTTTCAGGGGAAAAAACACATGCTTTCTTCTGCAGCCCTTTTTTCAAATTTTTCTGAAAAAAAAATTACATTTTAGCTGTATTTTGGCTAATTTCTTGGTCTCGTCCAGGAAAACCCACAAACTCTGGGTACCTTTAGAATCCTTAGGATGTTGAGAAAAAAAGGACACAAATTTGGCGGAGTTAGCTTGTGTAGGCAGAAAGTTATGAAGGCCTAAGTGTGAACTACCCCAAATAGCCAAAAAAGGGCTAAGCACTGGGGGGGGGGGGTAGTGGGAGGCCCAGCAGCTAAGGGGATAATATCTACCACTGCTGTCCACTTGTGATTTATACCTTTCTGTTATATACAGTATCTGCCACATTACATTCTGTTCAGGCTCTGCACAAATTCAGTTTGGTTAGATTGCAGGCTTTATTCACATATCAGACTCAGCGCATGTTCTTTTGTCAGAGTGATGCTTTTTATGGGCCTTGGCTGAAATGACTTCCCTGGGGATTTATTAGCCCCTTTACATGCAAAAAATGGATTTGCCCTCCTACCTGTGATAAAGGATTTGTTGTCTGGCAGGTTTGTACCCAAGTGGAATAAAGAAGTGATGGGAGCTCTTCGTGTACAGAGATGAAAGCTCACTTCTGGGAGGTATGTGGGTTTGGCATCACTGTTTCCATTAGGTTTCTTCCTAGCTGGCTGAACCTGCTCCCAACACAGCCATCTCTGTCATACTAAGGGTTGAGCATTGAGGTCTGCCTTAATACTGCCATATAAACCGGTGCCAGAATACAGGTACAGAGCGATTATAGCGTTCACGCGCTGCAGTAATTGAAGTGTACACATCAGCCCAGTGAGTGAAGTGTATACACAGTGCCAAGTAGTGACAGAGCCTTCACTGTCCCTCCATTAAAGAGCTGCCTAGTAATTGAAAAGTACAATCAGTACCCAGTGACAGTTCAGTAATGGACAAATACGGGCATTGTCTGTAGTGGACGCCTACTGCCTTAGGAGTGATGAGTAGACGCACTGCACAGCAACTAAAGTGTACCCCCAAACCTCAGTGCAAAAGGTGCACAGGAGTTGACATTGAAACGGTGTACGTGCAGTGCCTCGCACTTGTGGCATATGTGCACTGCTACGTGAATGTAGTAGTCGCTTCCTGCCCAGTGCTAATTTATTAACAGTTAATTAAAACCATTCAAGTATTACATCCTTAAATATAGATCGGCATTATAGAAAATCACTTACTTTGAGCGATGTATAATCGGTCCGTGAATTTTGATACCACAGTAATATATATTACAAATCTGCTGATTAAAATGGCATCAGAGCACTTAAAACATAACAAGCATTGGCAAAGCCAATATGTCTAGCCTATATGAGAGTTATTCGCTTTGCCAAGGTTGTAGAACAGTGTGGCTGCTGTGAAGTATGGCTAAAAGTTCTTAAAGAAGCTATATTAGCCCTTTGTTAACCTTCTTGCATGATAGCACTATTTTTTTTATAACTTATTTAGCACTTTTTAGAGTCGAGTTTGTGATAGCGCATGCGTATCGCTTGTGAGGCAGTGTTGTAGTTAGAAAAGAACTTGAAGCCCTCCATTCGCTTACTATTTGTTGACTTGCGTGGCACTCTTCTTTACAGCCTCGTAATTCGTCCACTTGAGGCCTTGGATCATTTCTGGTGCTGTCCTGGAGCAGGGACCAAGCACTGATTGAGTTGTCTTAATTAGTGCCTCTCTGCAGCCCCAGCATGATTGAGGTACTATTTCTTCCCACTCTTGCTGCCTGCTGCTTCCTCATTAGTGTTTTTTTGTTTGTTTTTAACACGTTTAGATTCCATAAACTGTTGCCATTCTCGCTCCTATGCCCCAGATATCAGACACTGCTGTCCCATTACACTTAGCATAATGTTTAACTCGTGAGATTCTGAACCAATTCCACACCATTCCACAACTAACAATTGCGATACAATCCACTAAATTCCACTCCCCACCACATACATCCACTAGGAACACTCCAAAACACATAGGTTAAAGACATTCTAATTTACAACGCTAGTAGCGCTAACTCTCGCAAATGCAAGAGCCACTGCATTGCAAATCCTTGTTTATGTTTCCAAAGTCTTTTTAATGTGTCTTTGTGACTACAGCCTAACCCGATCCACTCCCAAAGTCCTGTGCTTTGTCGAAATTATAGCTGTGGCCTCCTTCACTGTTAGGTCATTAGTGTTCAGGGAGTGGTAGGATGGCATTTCATTTTCCGGTGCAACATCCTATTAGGTGTCTTCACTGATATCACTCCCGACAGATAGTGAGTTCTAGTCTGGAGTCCTCCAAGTGCTTTTGGCTTCATTGTGACCTATAAGACAATGGTGAATTATGGGGCATGTCGGTCTAAGCTATGTTCGCACACTGCCACCACCACCATCACCACGACACACAGGTGCAAGCGTCCTTCCGTGAGGCATTTTGGTTACTATTGAATGGGAGGCTTGGTTTCCGCTAGGCCAGTAAGTGCCAGATGTACGTAAGGAATGGTTTGCGATTAGCAAATAAATGTTTCTGATTCGCTATTTTGTAATCACAAACACCCATCTACACATGTGTTTTACACATTTTGCGAGTCCCAGTTGGTTGCAAATAGACCTACCTCATGAATATTAATGAGCTAGGTCTCGGTTTGCGACCCAATGGGAATCGCAAAAATCAAAGGTATGCTGCCATGCTGGGATGAGCAGACTACCAGGTCTGTAATTGCTTTTCAATAAAGCAATTTTTTCATTGCAACCCATTATCCTTAAAGGAAAACGGGATGCGTTTCAAAAAGAAACAAATATTATTAGGTGATTTGCTCAGAATCACAGGATGTTGACCCGAGACCGCTGTGAACCTGCTTCTCCCTGTTCCAAGGTCTGTAGCTCTAACCACTAGGCCACATCTCCTCCTGTTCGGAATAGGATCCATCTGTCAAACTGTAGATGTGAAAAGAGCAGGTGTTGATGTAGAGATGGTACCAAGAGACATCAGGAGTTGTTGCATGCCACACCCCAAGCCCTATGTTCTTCTCTAAGCCCCTTTGGCCTGCTTCTTTGTCCCCAGCCACTTAGTTGAACAGTTTGCTCTGTACCCTGGCAGGAGTAGTGAAATAAGCACTCCTGGACATAACTTCTTCCACCGGCAACCAGCATGGAACTGATAGCATCTGTCATCTTGTACGCAGGTACCCAGGTAACAGGATATATCTGAGCTCTGTTCATTCTTAGATTCACGGATGCATCATAGAAAGAGTGAGCTACTTACAGGATTGGACTGGGCCTTAGGGCAATTAGGCAGTGCCCAAGGGGCTGGTCTGATAATTTAGTGTAGGAAAGCACCCTTTTTGGCATGGGTAGCCCCTCACTTTCTGCCAGGTATCTGATGTAATGTCCAGGTTCCCAGTGCCAGATCTCTTTCCCTAAAAGTGCACAACCGTTTTGCCAATTGGCAAAACCTTTATCACCCACTGTAAGTCCCTTGTAAATGGTACCCCTGGTACATAGGATCTGGGGTGCTAAAGAGGGTCCCTAAGGGCTGGAGCACAAATTGTCCCACCCTAAGGGACCCCGCACCAAACACATGACAGGCTGCTGTTGCAGGCTGCGTGTCTTGCCAGTGGCGGTGGCTGCAAATCTCAAGGGGAGGGGTGGGCAAAGGGGAAGGGAGGAGAAAATGCCTGCTTGCTCCTCTTCCCTTGATGATGTTGGTGTCCCAGCAGTCCCTGGTACACCAGCACAGGCTCCCCACACATCCTGGTGCTGTATAGCATAGCATGAGAGCAGCATCAGGATTGGTCTGAGCGGCTTGGTCTGCTGTTCAGACAGTGAGTGGGAGTCTGTGCAGTTTCTCCAACCTGGTTGTGCAAAACAACCGGTGGGGAGATACCTAAGTGTGCATGTCAGTTTAGCTGGCCACACTAACGTGCACATTGAGGTGCGCTCCACTCCTACTACCCTCTCCCCCTCCCATGGCCCAGCCCCGTCCCTCCCTTCACATGCTGGCTGAGCCAGCAGCTGAAAAATAAAACAATAGTAAAAATATAGTTTTGTTTTTCAGCTGTTGGCTCAGCCAGTGAAGCGACGCTCCTTCGCCATTGTGAAGGAGCCACCCCTGTCTTTTGGTGCACATAAAATTAAAAACACAACATGGCACAAAGCCTGTGTGCCATATCAATATATGTAATTCACCCCTCTAGCAGGCCTTACAGCCCTAGGGCAGGGTGCAATATATTACATGTGAGGGCATATTTGCATGAGCAGATCTGACCCTACTATGTCTTTGGCAATTCTCAGACTTAGACCCTCATTATGGACACAGCGGTAAACACCGTCGACCGCCGTGGCGATGGTGAACAGAAGACTGCCATTGGAGTGAACAGAAACCTGCCATATAATGTTGAAAAAAATTGAATCCAACAAAAATCACCCTGCCACCAGTCACCAGGACCTTGTCGGCGGAAATGCTGAACCTCCCACCCTGCCACCACCGAGCACAGCAACACCCCGCCCATCAAATAATGAAGCACAAATCAACACGGCGGTCAGTGGAAGCCGAACGACCATTGGCGGTGCAAACCGCCACGGGCTGCAAGGCGACCCAAAATTAAGAAGTGCACACATTGGATAAGCTAGAAACCCACACACCTGACACACATTCACAACACTATGAAACACTCACAGACACACCCCTTTGCAACGAAAGTAGGCCAACGAAGACAGAGAACACCAGAAGCAGACACCGAACGCCACAATCTACGATACTTACACCCAACCACACAAGAGCACCCTCACCTAGATCCACACAAGATACCATTCACAACACTCACCATGGCAGCCCCCAAACACCCACGCTTCACAGAAAGGGAGCTAAGGACCATGGTAGACGAGATCCTGAAGGTCGAGCCACAACTATTTGGGGCACAGGTGCAGCACACACCCATCGCCAGGAAGATGGAGCTATGGCAGACAATAGTCAACAGAGTCAATGCAGTGGGACACCATCCACGCACCAGGGACGACATCCGCAAGAGATGGAATGGCCTGCGGGGGAAGGTTAGGGCCATGGCATCCAGGCACCACATTGCAGTCCAGAAGACTGGGGAAGGACCTCCACCAACACCACCTGACTACACTGACTGGGAGGAAAAGGTACTGGCCATCCTCCACCCTGAGGTCCTGTAATGCATGCACCACCCTACCCCTACAACACCCACCAGGACCACTACCCCACCCAGCCCACAAGCACTCAATCCAGTCACCCTGCATGCCCACTAACAGGCCCACATCCCTCCCCCTGTGCACAGACACCCACCCCTGCAAGGAAACACAATGGCCTACAGCACCCACAATGCACCTCCACATCCCAAGCTAAAAGCAATGCTAACCTCACCAAAGCATCCTGCATGGCCCCAAAGTGTACAACCTGCACAAACCTGCCCAGGCCTGTGCACCCCATCCGACCATGCTAATGTAACAGACATGTCCATTCCTCCCAACAGGCACCACCACCCATGCCACCCTGACGGACAGGACAAGTAGTGGCAGTGCCCCACAGGGAGACAGAGGCCCCTTCCAGGACACTACCATCAGCCTGGTCCCTCACACAGTCTTGGACTGTCACCATCCAGCAGCCACACCCAGGATACCACTGACACCCCTACCACCCAGGCAATAACATCAGCCCAGGGCAACCATCCACACACCTGTGTATCCAGGCCGCAGACTGGTGGAACACAAGTACAGAGGCCACAGTCACCCCCTACCAACAGGCAGGAAGACGATGGCCCCAGTACAAGTGGTACTGCCAGACATGTGCAGGGGACACAGGCACAGGGGGCTAGGCCCAGTGGGAGGGCATCAGTGGTCCAGGGGAGAGGCCACAGGATGGATGCTGCAGCCCATGGCATGATTTCGGAGGTCCTGGGAGCATATCACCATACCCAGGACAGATTGGCCCAGATAGTATCCACCCTGGAGCAGAGTCAGAGGATGCAGAAAGCACACCACCAAGAGGCTATGAAGCAGTGACAACTGCACAATGCCACAATCGCCAGCATAGCAGGTGCGCTGCTGCAGCTTGTCCAAACACAGCCTGAGGCCCACACAGAACAGGAAGCCCGTACTACAGCACAGGATACAGACCGGACAACAAGAGCATCAGCAGCAACTTCACATGAATCACCCTCTGAGGACACACAGGGGACATCCATCTCAACCCCTACAGGCCAACAGGCACCCAAACAGACCCTCAGGCCAAGATCTGGCACAAGAACACCTGCCAAGAACAAGGCCCCCTCTAGGAAGTGACTCTGCCAAAAACTGTCCTCCAAGTGTCCCACCTAATCCACCACCAAACAGTGCTACAAATACTACACACTCATGTAAGCCTGGATGGACCTACCACTATTGCCAACAATGCTGCAAACATGTTGCCATATTGGACAACCACCATTAGCCCACTCCAATCACTGTAATCTGCACGATTTAATCCCTGTACCAAATAAAACACAGTTTCACCTGTTACAATATCCCCTGTCATTAAGTTTGAACAAAGTGAAGTATGGATGCAACTGGTTGATAACTCCTTTATTGGTATCTGAGTAGCATGAAAAGCACCACACGCCTTATATGTTGTTGTACCGACATATGTGTTGAAATAGTAGACCAAATTGTAATCTGTCCTATGCAGACCTGGTCACAGTGGCAATTAGTATTGACCCAACACCCCCCTAGATGACAAGGCACACTGACAGTATGATGCACAGACACCAGTCTCATCCAATTGTCCCACATAGTTACTGGAAGTAGAGTTGTGGTTGGGTCCTGGAATTTACATCTCCCCCCTTCTTCATCACCATCACTCTCACCCCTTCTATGAGGAAGCTGGTCTGGATATACAGTACCCTCCTCCTCCAAGAGTTGGATAGAATTTCTCACAGCCAAGTTGTGCAGCATGCAGCAGGCCGCCACTATTCTACACACCTTTTCAGGCCCACAGGCCAGGGAACCGCCAGAAATATGTAGACAACGAAATCTAGCCTTCAGCACACCTATTGTGCACTCTATCACCCTCCTAGTACGTCCATGGGCCTCATTGTAATTCCTCTCTGCATCTGTTCCAGGATTCCTCACTGGTGTCAGGAGCCAACGCAAGTTGGGATAGCCAGAATCACCTAGAAAAAGGTGCAAAACAGAACTTTGATTGACAAGCCTCCGAGGCAGACAGCCTGGCTGTCTGCTACGTGGCAATAAGTAGTAGAAACACCTACCTATGATCCACCCTCTGTCCTCTTGTAGTTGTTCCATCTTGTGTGGCACACTACTGTTCCTCAGCACAAATGAATTATGGACTGAACCAAGGAACATGGCATTCGCATGTGTGATGTACTGGTCTGCAGTACACACCAATTGAATGTTCATGGAATGAAAGTTCTTGTTTCTGTACACCTGTTCACTGACTCTTGGGGGGATGATAGCTATGTGGGTGCCATCGATGGCACCTATCACATGGGGTTGGCAAAGGCATAGAAGTCCGACTTGATGGCAGGAAGGTCAGCACTTTGGGGAAACCTCACATAAGACTGCAGGTGTCGTACAAATGCATTCAGGAATCTTGACAGTATAATGCTAAACATTGGCTGTGAAAAACCTGCACCCATGCCCACTGTCACTTGAAATTAGCCCGTGGCCAGGAAATGGAGTGCAGAGAGCCACTGCACTTCAGTAGGGATGGCATGCTGATTACGATTTGCCAGTGTCAGTGCAGGATCCAGTAATGCACAAAGTTCAAGAATAGTTGCACGAGTGAGTCTGTAATTGATAATCATGTGACGCTCCACCATGGTCCGCAAATCAACAAGTGGTCTGTACATCGATGGGGCCCTTCCTCGCCACAAGGGTCTGTACCTAGGAGGATTTGAAAACACGTGTGAGGAACACACATACATCTGCACACATTGTTATTCATTCAGCACTGTTGTCGTCTACACTAATGCATAGTGTGTGTGACATTACAGCAACATGACCACAACAATAGATCAGGGCTGGTCAGGTGAGATAATGTTATTTGCCACATGCCTATGGGTGTTTGGGGCACAATAGGGAACCCACCAGAAGAGGGGACTTTGGCATGCCATCGCCAAGGAGGTGCAGACCCTGGGTGTCTACAAGCAGCGGAACACCCACTGCAGGAAGAGGTGGGAGCACCTGCGGTGTTGGGCACAAAAGATCTGCGAGGTCCAGCTGGGGAAGTCCTCCCAACGGGGAAGGGGTGCCCGTCGGGCACTGACCCCCCTTATGCAACGCATCCTGTCGGTGGTGTACCCGACCTGGATGGGTGCTTGAAGGCTGCACAGCAGTCACAAGGGGGTGAATACACATACCATATTTTTGACCCTTGATGGATGTGTGTGTGTGCATTCGGATTTATGCTGCCGAGTTGCAGGGACTACGACTGATGTTCATCTACATCATGGCCCCCGTGGGGAGTAGGGGTGTTTTGGTCAGGTCTATAACACGTCAGGTCCTTCAGTTATTTGGGGAATGGCTGTAGAGCAGGGTCCTGGCCACTAGTCGGAGGCATAGCCATGGGCGGTGCTGCCTGTTGGAGGGTTTTCTGGGTGGGTGTATGTGTCAACCACTATTGTATCTCCATTCAGCTTTTTACAAAATCTCTCCTGTTTTGTTCCCCATCCGTGTTCTCTTGTGTTGTCTGTGTACATCAGCATCATCTGGCGAGGGAGCTGAGGCACCGGCAAGTGGAGATGCAGTGGCCCACGGATACTCAGAGGCAGAGTCGTCCGATGCCAAGGGGACCAGTGGGTTGGAGGGCGAGGGGAGTACCACGGGGAGGCAACTACCACTGGAGGTAGTGACTCCAATACCTCATCCGATGGGATCTCCCTGGCGGTGGTGGACCCTAGTGGGACCACACCTACTGTGTCATCTTCTGCCACCCCATACCATCACCGCCCTCCCATTTGCTGCCCACCGAGTTGCCCGTGCCTGCTCACCCAGAAGGGTGGCCGTCTCCTTCTCCCCAGGCACCTCCTCCCCTGACCCAGTCAGCCCTGCTGCCCTCACGGAGGAGGCAATTGACCTCCTGAGAACCATCTCTGTAGGGCAGACAACCATTGTCAATGCCATCCAGGGGCTAGCATCAGAGATGCAGCAGACCAATGCCTATCTGGATGGCATTCACGGTGCAGTGTCTGGCCTACAGAGATCTTTTCAGGCTCTGGCCTCCTCTTGGACGGCAGCCAGTGTCCCTGGTCATTCCGTCCCCCCACCAACCTCCTCTACCCCTTCCAGCACCCCACTCCCTTCACCTGTCCAAAGCACACATTCTGACACGCAGGCACACACCTCAACACACAAGAAGCACACTTCAAAACACAAGCACCACACCTCCCACCACAAGCATACACACAGCCAACATACACATGCTCACACAACAACATCCACTTCCCCCAGTGTGTCCACCTCTTCCACCTCCCTGTCTGACCTCAGTACATGCACACCCCCAGGCACTGCACCTCATTCACTGTTGCTGACCCTATTCCTGCAGTCACCACAATAGCATACATCCATTCATGCACCACAGACACCACACCTGCACTCAAAACAACTGCAACACACTCCCGAGAATTGCAGACACCCAGACAACATACATTCACACTGGCAGCCTGTCTTGTCCCACTGTGTCCACACCCCCTCCCAAGACACTCAAATGCACCAAAACACCCACCCATCGCACATCCACCACACCTCAGCATACTGTCCAGTCACCTGCACCCACCTCACGCACACCTACACCACTTACGACCACTCCCTCTACCTCCACTCCCACACCTTCCTCCAGGTCCACCCCAATTGTACCTAAGAAACTTTTCCTCTCCTGTGTTGACTTCTTCCAACCCACTGGCCCACCCCGTCACGTCCCTAAACGTGCTCACCTCCTTGCCCTCTCCACTCCTTCCATGTCACAGCCCGCCCCTGTCTGCCCTTCACATTCCTGTGCCCCTTCCCCAGAGAGGAAGAAGCCCCATGCTGAACCTGTTCCATCTGCCACCACCCGGTCCAAGCACACTCCTCCACCTTCCCAGGCCAAACCCAAACCCCCTCCACCTTCCGAACGCAAATCTAAGCCCCACCCCGTCGGAAATCCCCAACCCCTGTTCCCTGAGGTGTCTGGATGCCCCATTGTTGCTCCTATGAGGTGGAGTACTGTAGCACTTGTGGGAGTCAGGTTGGGGCCATTGTGGCCCATCGGACTTGTTTTATATAGGACTGGCCATTGGCCTTATATGCACTTTGGTTGCTCAGTAAGCATAATAAAGGTTAATGTGTGGCCTGTGTTTATGGAGGCACACTCTGGAACCGTGGTCTCTTGTTTCATTGTTTGTGGGTATGGGGCACATGTATGTACTTTGGTCAGGTTGGATTTGCCTTGTGTCGGGTATGTACCTCTTGCTGTGGGGTGTATGGCTTGTGCTGCTGTGAAGGGTTGGGGAGGGTTGCAGGGTGGGTGGAGTGGGTGGGTATGTAACTGTGCCCTTTCTTCCCTTGTTTAGTAGGTTGCAATACTTACCGTCTTCGTCGGCGGTCTCGGTCGTGGAGGTATATGGCAAGGAGCAGGGCTGGCATGATCTGCAGCTCTCTATCCGTGTCTGCTTCAGCGTGTTGTGTAAGCCTCCGGTGAGTGTTTCCTTATATTTGGTTTGATTCCGCCTGGCTTTGCGTGGCAGTGGTTCCCGACCCCGGAACTAACGGCGGTCGAGTGGATCATTATTTGATGGGCGGGTAGGGCCTTTCCATCGGCCTGTGGGCAGGCTCTGCCGTCGTTATCGGCACTCCTCTGCTGGCAGTGAGTGGTTTTCAGGGTGCCTGTGTTTCAGTTGGTTCATTATTTGGTGTAATGGACCGCACCTCTGTTGGCGGTTGTTACCGCCACCGCCGGCGGTGCAGTGTTTACCGCCGTGTTCATAATGAGGGCCATAGTAAGTGACCAGGGAAGCCATTTTAAATACATGTGCTTGACACTGGTCACTACGAGTTCCCTAGCTACATGATGGCTTCACTGAATATAGGGATGTTTGGTATCAAATATCTCATATTGGTGAACCCACACTGATGCCAGTGTTGGAATTACCAATACCTGCACCCAAAGGGCACCTTAGAGGTGCCCCTAGAAAATCTACCAGCGATTAGTGTGTTAACTGACTTATCCTTCTACGCGCCGAAGAGAGAGGAAGAGGTCTGAGCTGTGCGAGGACTGTTGCCGTAGCTGGGTCATCCGAAACAGGGACCGGAAGTAAAGACATCAGGTCAGGAGACAGCATCTGACAAGGGCACATTACGTTTATCTTTTTGAAGGAGAAACACAGTCTGAAGCAAGACTAGTCGCCCTTGAAGTGGCGTCTTTACTCGGCCCCGCCCCTACGGCTAGCGACTCGCAACTGAATACAGGAGGAGGGCCCCATCTGCTAAGGAAGGAAGTGTCACACACGAGAGAGACGAGAGACGAGAGAGACGAGAGACGAGAGAGACGAGAGGAGCTCAGGCGTACGGCGCTGGTGCCGGGTGGCTCGCGTCGCGGTTGGCTCACCGCGAGTGCAAGTGTGAGCGCGAGGTGCGCGGCGTCCGGCGCACACGGTCTGGGGGCACTCCCCGTGTTAACAGGAGAAAACAGCCGCGGGAAGCCGGGAAGCTGAGAAGCCGAGTGAGCACGGTCCGGGGTGCAGAAGCTGCTGGCAGGGGGAGCAGCTTCCGCGAGCAGGCGAGTGTGACCAGGGCTGCTGCCTGTTTTTCACCAGCGCCGTCACGGTGCGGACTACGGCGTGGACTACGGCGTGGTCACTAAGTAAGCCAGTAAGCCAGTAAGCCAGTAAGCCAGAAGGCAGAAGCCAGAAGGCAGTAAGCCAGAAGGAGCACCAGAGGAGTACCGGAGTCCCAGAGCACGAGAGGAGCACTAGAGTGGTACCAGAGGAGCTTGGAGCTTGGAGTTGCTCCCCTGCCCTGCCCTGCCCTGCCCTGCCATCACATGGACTAGGTGAAGCCAAGGAGATTATTAAACTAGTCAGAGGGAGCCAGAAGGAAGGCCGTCCCCCTGTGGACCTCCTGTGACCTCCAACAGCCCCCTCCTGGAAAAAGACGCTGAGTAGGAGAGCAGTCCGGGTGAGACCAGGACTGACCAGGAGAGACCGGGTAAGCAGACTTCGTGGGAAGGGGGGGGTCCCTGTCCACCATCCCGGCCATTGAATCCCTCTCCCTCTCCCTCTCCTGCTCCTGCCCTCGGCTCCGGCATCGGTACTCAACCGCGCCACGTCGTCTCACCCAGCCTTACCCAGCCACGGCCACGGCCACAGCCACAGCAACAGCTCTAGCCATAGCCCTAGTTGGCCTTGGGCCTTGGATTGGGATTTGGACTGGGACTTGCTGTTGTTGATTGGTGGTCTCTTCTAAAGACCAAGCAAGGAAGGAAGGAACCCAGTAAGGAAGCAAGGAGCCAAGGGGAGGGGTGCGGTGAATGGTGGGTGGTGAACGGTGAGTAGTGAGCAGTGAGCAGTGAACGGTAACCGGAGGATGGTTGGGACAAGAGGAAAAACAAAGAAGGCTAGGGAGGCCAATAAGGCGTTCACTCACCTAGCGGATTCCCAAAGACCAGAGCAGGAGCAGGAGCTCAAAAGTCTACAAAGTCTAGGGTTAGACCAGAACCAGGATCAGGACCAGGACCAGGACCTGGACCAGGACCCCAGAACCATCCAGCAATCCCAGGGGGGATTCGCAAACCTAGGTGAGGACACAGCAGACACAGCAGAGGGTGTCCAATTCGGGTCTCCCGCCAACAAAAGCGAGTCCGAGCCAGGAGAAGAGTCAGGCGGGACATTAGAAGTGGTGACACTGCCTTGCTTGCCAGCCCATACTGACTCTGACGATACAGGGGGTGCCCTACCGAATGCAGGAGAAACTGTAGGCGGAACTGTGGGGGGCCTTCTAAGTCCTCTGTGCAGGGGACATAAGTATACACCGACACACCCGGGCCCGGGTGGATCTACGGGAGTAAGGAAAACTAGACCAAAAACAAACACTATCACTAACTATTACAACCAAGTGAACTCGAACTCAGAACAGCCGCAAACGCAAAGTCTCAGAGCCAGTGGCCTCCGATCACAGCCACCGGGGGAAGTGGGTGGCTACAACATGGGGGGGGGGTGAACTGGAGCTACCAGCGACCAGGCTCCAGGATACTCGCCCACTTCAGCAGCAACAGCAACCGGCTGGTTTATCGCAATTATTCTGCCCAATGAGTAATCCTCTTGGGGATGGTGAAGTGGAGTTAAATAACCCCCCAAAGTGGAGCAACTTTTCGGGAGAGCAAAGAAAAAGCAACGATTCACCTTATCCTGACTCCCAAACGGGACTATTGAACTCCGGGAATTTTTCACTAACATCCTCTCCACAATGTGCCCAAGCAGAATTCACAGCACTCCAAAATGTAATGGGTCCAGAAACAGACTGCTCACCATCTAAACAGACCCATAAAACCCCAGCGCCACAGCTTCACTGCGGAAGACAAATTGTTAAAACTAATTCAATGCTGGGCAGACTCAACAGTAGTTCTTTCAGTCTGGAGCTGTCCTCACTCGACAACTCCGTTATTGGCAACATAGACCCTCAACTAAACAGCATAACATCAGAAGATCTAAACTTCCTGGAAGGTAGTATAATCATAGGCCACAGAGGAAAGGAAGGTAAAAATCCAGAAGGTCAGATAACCAACGAACAAAGTGGCATTGGAGACGACCTCTCACTAGACCAACCAATTCTTAGTATCATGAAAGTTATATGTGCAACACTGGGCTCAATCGCAACAACGATCATGGCCCAGTCTCAAAAATTTGATGATCAACTTGAACTGACCAAACAACTTACATCCTCAATACGGTCTATAGATTACAGGATGGCCCTAGTAGAGGGCGTAATTAGGGAAAACCTGTTGCACCAAGCAGTGGCCGATAAAATGGACAAGTTGGATGAACAAGTTTGTGGACCACTGCTGGAAAAACTATTGGAAGTCCCAAAAGTAATCAAGGACATAATCGAAGACTGCAAACATAACCTTAAAAGCACACAGGGGTGCATTCACGAGTTAGGAAAAACAGAATCTAGTTTAATTGAAGGGCCAGCAGACAAAGAAAATATAGAAAGTCACTTCGGCCCAGGACGAGAGAACTACCCAGATGTAAAAAATCAGACACCTAAGAGGGAGAGAACAAATGGAAGTCCTGAATTTGGAAGCAAAGTCCCAAATACAGTAGAAAAAAGGCCACCGGGTAAAAGGCCTCAACTAACAGGCAGATGGAAAAACACATGGAAGAAAGCTAGAGGAAAAAAAAAAGCACCAGCAGGAAAAGCCTTAAATATGTTACAACAGATAGGCCTAATAGGAGAAATCAGGAACACAGGTGACGAGAGCGCCCAACATCAGTATAAAGATAAAAGCATTAAGTCGGAGATCTTTGAGAAACCTACTGATAAAGTGTTTAACTTTATAAATAAAAATCCCGGATTATTGTGCGACAAAAGTTGCACTCACCACTCCCATATAAACCGCATACCCACTGGCCACAGGGGACACCAAGCATCTGGGCATGACTTAGACAAAGAAAGGTGGTCCGGAAAAGACCCTGGAACAAATCATGGGATAAACGAGGTAAATGATCCTCCAGCCAACGAACAACCCAAATGGAGCCCAGGAACATCCAAACCCAGCATTTGTATCGATAAGCACCTCCCAGCTACAAAAACTGAACATTTAGTTCAGGTACACTACTCAAACATAGTAGAAGACCACTACGGAAAATACCAGCAGCCTCCGAACCCCATTAGTGAGGGGGCAGAACAAGATAATAGCAAAGGCGAAAATAGAAGGGCAGAGACCCCAGAGTATATACGAAACGGACAAAGTATAAGAACAACCATGCGCGTGGACAACACAACAGCCCCAGTTCCCGCACCCCGGACAAAGGCAAAATATTGTTCTCAGGGCAGCCCTGGAAATTATAATCTCAGCAACCAGCCTGGGTGGACCACTGATTCGCCTGCACCATTGCGCCCAGCACTGGACCTGGAAACCAATGAAATCAAAGGAAAAAGGGACAATTGGCCTCCAAAAAGGCAACCCTACGAAGAACAAAGGAACAAAAAAGTGCAACAGGGGAGGGAAAAAGGCCAGGTAAATCGAATATCTACTAGTCGGGCAGTTACCACCCTAGACAGACAAAATGAGAACACCCAACTCCAAGGTAGACTGTCGCAGGAAGGTGGCGGGCACACTGTGATCCGGTCTGAAACAACTAAAAACCCCGAAGCCACGATCTTGTTTATGCCTGAGTACTCCTCAAGAGGAAGTCACGACATCCTGAATAGGTCTAACATCTTATGTCTTGTTAACTCCCTGCCAGCCTTACAGAATGTAACAACCAAAGATCTCCTTTCAGTAAGATTCATACCAAAAAAAGAATTAGAGAACGGGGAATTAACAGAAACAGTCTGGGCCTCACCTTGGATAGCAGAACAGATCTTAAAATGTTCAAACACGATGAAGACCTGGGGAATATCCATTGCTACTCCGCAAAAAGAACTATATCCAACAATACTTCTTGAAAAAGCTACACACCGAAACATGATGCGTAGGCAAGATGCAAAAGGCAATTTCGGCTCGATACTTCAGGGAGCAATCAGCTCCAAACAACAACTCCCTGAACGAATAAACTTGAGTAACATGAGGTTCTGCCTGGTAGCTAATTCCCCTAGAAACAGTAGGGGTAATTCCCCACAGTTACAGAATTGCAAAGAGCAATCATTTAAAAGCTCGTAGCAAAAAATGGATAACTCGAACATAAAAAATAAAACCAGTCCCATATTAAAAATTCTAAGCTGGAACATAGCAGGTTTAAAAAACAAAATGGAAGATAAAGACTGGCTTGAATTCATTAAAAAACAAGACATCAGCTGCTTCCAAGAAACTTGGTCTACACATGCTATTGACCTAGATGGGTTCGCCACCTTCCACTCACCTGCAATTAAGCAAAAAAAAGGAAGACCCTCGGGAGGTCTGAGTATTTGGATTAGAACTTCATTACTGAGGAACTCCGTAGTAACTCACACCGTACAAAGCAAGGGAATCCAGACGCTCGCAGTCAAATACGAGGAATGGTCACTTGAAATAGTAAATGTGTACTTCCCACCTATCAGCCGGGCTCAAGTTACGCCAGGGGTGCGGCTCCTTAAAGAACATATCCTAAACAAAAGAACTATGGATCGGAGGAACCCAGTACCAGGTCACATGAACAATCGCTCTCTCCAACCTTGTAAAACCTTTTTATTGATATGTGGTGACTTCAACACTAAACCTCATTCTATCCTCTGGGACGAACAAGTAGCAGAGGAAGATTATGCTTGGAATATCCCAACGCCTCTTATCCAACGTTGTAATGACTCCAAGAAAGGAGAATTAATCTTTGAAGCATTAATAGAAGGAGGACTTCGCACATTAAATGGGAGAACAAAGTCAGATAAAACCTTTAAATCTACCTTTCGAACTGGAAAAAGGCAAAGCATAATTGACTATATGGCAATAAACATCGAAGCCTGGCATTACGTCATCGATATGGAAATAAGGGACAGAATCGAGAGTGATCACGACCCACTGCTAATGGAGATAGTCCATCCGGACACGGGCCCAGGGAACGCGGAGTCTCCATTCAATGGAAATAGCCTAACAATAACTATGAGACAAAACAGGAAAAACATATTAAGGTCAAATGAGGATGAACCTTATATGAGTGTTCCCAGCCAAACCTGGTTGTCATCACTTAGCACGTTCTTAAACCCATCAGATAATGACGCTATACCCCTCCTGCATAACTTTAATAATTTGCTACTGCAAACAAAAAAGGAAAAGATCAAGCATCCTCAAATCAATCCTAAAATGATGGAGGGCTGGTTCGATGAAGAGTGTTTAAAGCTAAAAAAGACCTTATCACAAGCACTGAAGAACCGGCACTTGAATGATTCCAACGAGCAACATTTTCATGGATGTAGGCAACAGTACAAAAAATTATTAAGATACAAAAGGAAGATATAAACTTTGGAAAACTTTACTGCAAGCAATAACGGCAGGGAACTCCAAAAAGTTTTGGGAGATAGTCAGGTGAGGATGCGAAGGCCCCCCGAAAAACCTAGAACTGAATATTAACCCTCAACTTTGGGTAAAGCACTTTACTGCCTTGTATCAGGAAGTGGCCAAGACAGAACCAGGGATGACCATTAACTCAAACATCCTCACTCAAGGGCTGGGAGGCAGAAATCAAAGATCAAGCAAAGTATTTCCTCTTCAAAAGACCTACGCAGCATCTTCAAATTGTCTTTTTAGATTGGTAAACGGAACCCAGAATGTACTAGTCTCTAACGAATTTTCCAGCACAAATTCCACGCAAGTAGCCCACGTCATTCCACGTGCAATGAAGTTAATACCGGAATTTAGTGAAAAAGAGATTAAACAAGTTATCCTCCTTCAAAAGCCGCATAAGGCTGCAGGCCCAGATGGCATCCCTTCAGATGCTTACCGTAACCAGCTAACGTTATGGTTACCTGCTCTAGCCCGTCTATTCAACAGTGTTTGGCATTACGAGGTAATCCCTCCTTCTTGGAAGGAATCAATAATCGTTCCAATTCACAAAAAAGGGCCTCGGGACATGGTGAGCAATTATAGACCTATCTCACTGCTTGATAGTGTTGGAAAGATTTTTGCCAAATTGATTCAGTCGCGTCTAGACCAATGGCTAGAGGACGGAGATTTAATATCAACACACCAAGCTGGTTTTAGGAGAGGCCAAAGTACAACAGACCAACTTTTTAAGCTAAACATGATCTGTGCTAAATACGCCACCCTTAAAAACAGTCCATTATACCTGGTCTTTGTGGATCTCCAAACAGCCTTCGACAGCGTAAATCGCCAAACATTATGGCAGCTATTGTCGGACATGGGCATACAGGGAAAAATCTTAAGGCTGCTAATTCTATTGCATACAGGAAACACTGCCAGGGTCAGATATTCTACAAGAAATGATTATACGGCCAAAATTCCAATTGAGCGAGGTGTAAAACAAGGCTGCGTTTTGGCCCCAACCTTATTCAATTGTTATATAAATAAAGTAAGTCAAGTTTTGAAGGAATTAAATCTGGACGTGCCAAAACTAGCCAATGAAAGTATACCTATCTTGCTCTTTGCTGATGATGCCGTATTACTGGCAAGAACAGAGATAGCAATGCATGGTCTACTTAGGGGCTTCGAATCTTTCTGTACCTCAAGGAGCATGGTAATCAATGAGGGGAAAACAAAGTTTATGATTCTCAACCAAAAACAGACGTTGCAATCGACTTTTAGGGTAAATAATAAGCCTTTGGCCCGAGTGGCCTCCTATGATTACCTGGGCTGCAGATTAGATGAAAAACAGACATGGAAACCACAAATCTACAAAAGCAGAATTTCCTTGGCCCAACAAGCCGGAGCAGTACTCAGATTTGCAAAGGCTACAGGCAATCACTCCGTGAGCTCCGCGCTGCTTGCATACAAAACAAAAGCAAGAGCCGCAGCACTTTACAGCGCAGAGATCTGGGGATTCAGAAAGATTCCATCAATACAAGTAACCGAGAACAAATTCTTACGCCAATTACTTTGTCTAGGTAATGCTACACCAATGAACGCAATAAGAATTGATCTACAGATGAGAAAGGTTGAGGACTACATCGCTCTGGCTCCAGTAAGATACTGGATCCGTATTTGGACAAAAGAGGCTCTCAAACCATTCAGAGACGTACTTAAGGATATCATGAAGCTGCAAAACCATCGGAAACTGCCCTGGTTCAAACATATTTCAACTATCCTGGCTGCTATTGGCCAGGATGGCTTTTGGCTCCATCCTGAAAAAATCGGAAGGCCTAGTCTTGCTGTCATAAAAAAGGCATATTGGGAGCGAAAGACAGAGATTATGTGCGAGTCATTTAGCCCTTTATTCAAGCGGTATATTTTGTTTAACCAAGAGCTTAAACCAGCAATATTCATAGACAGTATTTATCCGGAGGAAAACAGGGCTCTCTACTTTAAATTCCGTATGGGCACACTACCAGTGACAGCGGTGGTCAACAGATGGCAATCCGCTCCTCCGGGTAGTTTAGAATGTTGTCCATGTCTTCATGGTGGTCCGGAAACACTTTCCCATTTCCTTTTACTATGTCACTTTACACTCAGACTCCGTAAATTGTACCTTCGTCCACTTTTCAGAACTTTCGGAGTTAGGAAGTGCAAGGAGGCGGAAGCGCTATGTATGCGTTCAGATGAGAAATACATTGTGACAAAGGTCTCAACTTATATCTTGCAAGCATGGAAATTACGTCTATCAATGCATCTACAGTTGGCACAGGCACAATAGCCTATGTTATCCCGTACCTATTTAGCTTGGGAAATCGGTGCAGGGCAATGTAAACTTGGTTAGGCCTCGGTCTTTTATTAAATGGCTGGAAGGCAATGCAAGGCCCCAAATGACTCGTCCCATAATAAGACATTTTAAATATTAGATTCATAATGTTTTTCTAGAATAAGTTAAGTTTTTATGTAAATTATGGTCAAATCAGGTTTTACGATAATGCATGGTAAATTGGATACATTTTGGCACATGTTAAATCAAAAATTCAAGCATAGTTCCTTTTATTGAGATGTTTTTATCTTAATGTGATTTTTATTGAGTTCGAGGGATTGATATCTATTGTGTGATTATTGTTAAGGCCTGATAGGCTAATAACAATTAAATAAATGGTAAAAATGGACTTATCCTGACCAGTTCAGCCACCTTAGACACGTGTCTGACCCCCCAAGGTGGGATCCAGTGCAGTCGAGGGCCAGAGACAAAAGCCTGCACTGGGCGGGGGTGTTAGCACTGTACCCAGGCAGGATAGACATTCCAGAGCGGGAAGCTTCAAAGGCCTAGCTGCCTTTCTAATGCAACCCAGGTCTCCACAGATGGCGGAGATGACCAACCCCCTCTGTCCTAACCCCACTTTTGGCAGCAGAACAGGCGGGACAATTAGCAGATTAGGAGGTCCCCCAACCGCAAGTGCTCCAGGACAAGGCAACCTAATGACGAAGAACACCACAGCATCCGTCGGCCCTGGGCCCCGGAAAAGTGGACCAAAGGTGCACCTACCCTCTCCCACCCCAGCACCCCACATTTGCAACGTACCTTTTGGTTGTCCCCAACTGCCACCCCACGAGCCAGAGCCTGCAGCCTAAATCCACAGAGACCAATCCTCATTGAAATACATTGGGCATCCCACACGTACTGCACTTCTGCACCTAGCCGCCCCAATGCTGCCTGGAGTGACTTGTTGGTGTGTTCCTGACCCTTGCCCAGTATTCACCTTAAGATTAGTCCTGTGAGTCGTCAATAAGTGCTTGTTTGCTGACTGTGTTTTCCTCCCATAAGTTAACACTGAATTGCACTGTCGATTTTTTTTAAACTAAAAATTATTTATGCTTGAAAACGTACTTACCTTATAACCAAGTTCTTGGGTTTAAGGTATATATAAGATTCTTGCTGACTCCATCTGGTGCGCCCAAGACCTCCACGGAGCTGAGAGCTTCACCACATGGGTTATCGTCAACTGGCTTACTGTCGGCACTAGCTGGGCCCTCTACGCCCATAGCAGGGCACCTCCTTTCTTTACTCCACCTCTGGCATCATTGTCCACGCTAGTTCCCTGTGCACCAGCTCCCTCGCCGTGGGAAGATGAGGCCCCGGTTGTCCTTTCTGACATCATCATTTTCGGTTTGACTTCGATCTAAATTGCACCTGGCTGGCATTGAGACTCCGCTTCCTTCACTTGATCTGCATCCACAACAACAATAGCACTTCTTGCATTCCCTGTTCAACTCACATTCTGATTTTGATTACGATGCATGTGATAAGATTGGCCAACCTTATTATGAGTATAGCTGCAGGAGGTTGGTGGCCTTGATACATCCCTTGAGTCCAGACTCCTTTCACCCCCGGGCCTTCCTTTGGGGACAGTACTTCCTACTCCATGGTTATTCATATATCGCGGCCGAAGTCCATGACCTCCAGGTCTTCCCCCTGCCGTGGCAGACACCTACTGCACCCCACTTACACCATTTAATGAGGCACCTACAGACACCTTGTCGGGGACATTGGCCAAACCTCGTCCTGTCCCGAGCAATCTTGTTTTTTTATCTCTGCACCCTTCACCTGAAAGCTTGGTGGTGTAGGAGTTGACAAGTAAAACCATTCCTAACACCTTTCCAACTACTGTTCCTGATAGGGTTTCGAAACGGATGGAGATGTTCAAGAAAAAAGTAGTTTAATCTTCCAGCTTGGCATTCAGGTTGGGGAATGCCAGCTGCCTGCTGGGGTGCTATTCTCGCACCCTTTTGAACTCAGTGGTTCAAGTTCTCCCACATGCTCTTGATGATCTCTGACCCATCTTAGTCCAGGCTTTTCAGGGCATTTGTGATGCAGCAAAGTTCATAATTCATTGTGACTTGGATGCTACGGATTCCATCAGGCGGGCCATTTGCCTCCACGCTTGTCTGCAGTCCCCTGGGTTTTCAGGCGAAGTAATGCCATTTCTCATGGATATGCTATTTGAAGAAACTCTCCTGTCTAAGGACAAGGAAGACTCCGCTCTTGAGTAAGGAGAGCAAGCTCATGGCACACTCCCTAGGCTTATCGGCCCCACCTCACAAGCAGCATCTGCCCTACTGTTCCTTTCATGGCTTTGACAGAGGTATGCTGGAGTTGGATACTGCCAGTCTATCCAACCCCAGCATGTGCCCAGCAATTTCACTGTTGTGCCCACTGCCCCCGCAGTCAAGGTCACCGGGCCACTCAGTCCACTATCCCCTGCCCCCCCTTGCAGCCCATCCCACCTGCCAAACCCACCCCCTTTGGTGTGCCTTTTTTGGAGCAACCGGTAGGAGGCAACATCCAATGATGCTTGCTGGGTTAGCAGGTCATAACATCCAACAAGTGGGTCTTGCAAATTGTTCAGAAGAGCTATGCCTTTCTGCACCACCACACCTTCCACCATACCCAAATGACTGTAGGAAGACCATCTTTCCATGATGTTTGTGCCAGAAGTAAGATGTGGTTGCTATTCCCACTACTTTCTTTGTCCTAGAAGGACAGAGGCATTCTGCCTATTTTAGACCTGCTTCTTCTCAAAGCCTTCCTCCGGAAGGAAAAATTCAAAATGCTAACACTCATCCATATTTTGCTTGCCTTGACCCTGAAGACTGTATGAACCTGCAGGATGTCTATTTCCATTTGCCAGTCCTGCAGGCCCATTGGTGCTACCTACGGTTCGTGGTGGGACAGGAGCATATTCAGTTTGTTGTGCTCCCCTGTGGTCTCACCAGTTTCCCTCAGGTGCTTATGAAAGTGATGATGGTGGTGGCAGCACATTTTCCGAGGTAGAGTGCCAACCTTCCTAACTCAATGATTGCCTGTTAAAAGCAGGCTCACCCCAGGCATTCGTCAACCACATCCAGATGAATAGCGAACTTCCTGTCATCTTTGGAGTTTACTGTCAATGTGCCTGACTCCTTCTCAGACGCTCCCCTTCATCAGACCCATTCTGGACATGATTCAGTTTCCTGCCTTTTCCCCAGGAAAGCAAGTCAAGGATATTCAGGGTATGATCACAGTCTTTCAGCCTTGGTCCTGAACTTCAGTAAGGTCAAATCCAAAGCTGCTGTTGTGAGGTTATTTTAGTAAGCTTTTATGTGCATGTTGTTTTAGCAATAGGCCTGCAGCTTGTGCCCTTTAATCTAATAAAAATGTATTTTATTAATTTTATTTCCTGAGCAGAAGCTTCATTCTACGGTGATGTTCTGTTTCTTTTATCTCTCCCACTCTTAGCCTAGCAACTGTTTTCATTCTTCTTAGTCTGACATTCTACTTCTGTACTCTGCTCAAGGATGTACCTGATATTGTTTTCAGTATAAAGTGGAACACCACAATCTTTGCCACTTCACAAGAAACATATGTGTTCTTAAATTAGGGCAGTTTTTTTCAGAACACCAGCTGTTTTATTATAAAACATCCCTCTGCCCCCTCTATGTTAGAGGGAGAGTTCCAGTCAGAAAACTGACACTGTATGATTGCTTCATTGCAGCTGTCTGCACAGACTTGATGTATTTTCCACCTACATGGGAGAGGACTCTCAGTAGACCAACAGCCCTCTTCGCTAATACCATTATCAGGTATGGTGTCTTCCTAGGAATCCTGAAGGGTGGATTAGGGCTAACACTGCTATGCTCTAGTAGGTTTCTTCGTAGCGTAGTTAGGAATTCCAACACTTAGCATTCTGACACTATAATGGGACGTTTCGTATGTTTCACTTTCATTGTCGCTAATACTGCTATTACTATGCATGCAGTACATGCCATTTTATCTAGAAAGCAGTTTATTCAATAAAGTACATTGAACCAATTCCTGCTTCTGTTAGTCTTTGCCTGTGTGAGACGAGTGGGACTGAGAGAAAAGGATGAGTTCTGTTACACCACCATTTCCCTGAGAAATCAGAATGTCATGTGATCGGCTGCCTCAAATCATTGCCACTTTCAGGTGCTGGTGAGGTACTGCTAGCTGACCAGAAGGGTTATGCCAACTGTTGTCACACGGTGTAGAATTGGACTGCCGCCTGAATCCAGCAGTCTCATTTAGTATAACGAGAGCCAACACAGCACTGCTGGTAGTCTCCTGTATCCTTCTGGCCAAGCATGCCAGGTGGCATATGCTGACTCTGCTGCGAGTTCTGAAGTATCAGTGGTCCCAACATCAAGGAGATCTCTCCAACCATGTTCAGGTTTTGGAGGAGACAGAAAAATATCTGCAATGGTGGTTGCTGGACCGTGATTAGGTCAGTGGCAAACCCTTCTCCCGTTCCCCAGAACAGTGGTTGACAGTGGTGACCGATACATTGCTTCTAGGTTATGGTGGCCATCTTGGAAATGCAAAGATCAGAGGACTCTGGTTTCTGGTTGAGTCCCAGCTCAATATTAACCTTCTGGAGCTGAAAGTCATTAACTTGGCATTGAAAGCCTTCCTTCCATCCATCCGGGGTAGGCTGGAACAGGTGCCAACAGACAACACCACCGCCATGTGGTATTGCAACAAGCATGGCAGGGTGAGGTCACAGACCCTGTGATAGGAGGCCCTGCTCCAGTGGAAATGGCTGGACTGCCAAGGAATGTTCCTGGTGCTGAACCACTTGTCACGATTGTTGAACGCAAGGGTGGGTGAACTCAGGCGTTGGTGCCTAGCGGATCATGAGTGGCAGTTATATCTGAAGTCGGTGCAAGGTCTCTTCTGCGAATGGGGGGAAAATTGATACGATATGTTCACCACTGCTGAGAATGAGCACTGTCAGTACTTCTGTGCGTTGGAATTTCCAAAGTGAGTTTCGCTTTGAGACTTGTTCCACTTCAAGTAGAACTCTGGAATCCTATATGTTTTATTGTTGATACCATTTCTGCCCTGAGATGATCAGAACCAACTGGGCCCAAGTCACCTGGTGGCCTCTGATTTGACATGAAGAATATGGTATCCAGAACTCCTTGGCTTGAGCATTAGTTCTCTGATCAGGCTACCCCTCTGGGAGGACCTGCTGTCACAGCAATAAAGTAGGGTTTTGCACCCAGCCCTTCGCAATCTCCACTTTCATGCTTGGATATTGAGCAGCAACAGCTGAACACTTTCAACTTTCCCCTGAAGGTGGTTGATGTCATCTTGACAGCGAAGCATCCCTCCACAAAAAAATCTATGCAGCACACTTAAAGGGTACCTTTTGGTTTCATCAGCCTTTTTGCAGTTGCCGGATCAGCCTCTTTGTTTAGGCCTCCAATTGTTATTTGCTTATTGAATGATTAAAACAATTGTTTCCTCCCCCTCCTTTGTCATCCCACAATGGGACCTTAACTTGGTCCATTGTTCATGTGCACTACATTTGAGCCACTTCACATCTGTTCCTTGCAACTCCTCACCGTCAAGATTGTATTCTATGTTGCCATAACAGCGAGCTTTAAGATCTTTGTCTCAACCTGCCATTCACCACCTTCTTACCAGACAACCTGGTTTTGTGGACACAGGCATCTTTCTTGCCTAAGGTTGTGATGCTGTTCCCCGTCGGTCAGAACATCAACTTGCCAGCCTTTTATGCACAGCCTCACCCCTCTAAGGAGACCCAGAGACTCCATCACTTGAGCTCCAAGAGAGCACTAAGCTTTTACATAGATTGTACCAAAGAACACCAGGTAGACGATCAGCTCTTTGTGGGATTCTCTGGAGTGACTAAAGGTGAGGCTGTGCAGAATAGAACTATGTCCGGCTTGACCATGATCTGCATTAAGATCTGCTATGCATTGACTAAAAAGGAGTCTCCGGAAGGACTTCGAGCTCATTCAATCAGGGCCAAAGATTCTATCACTGCTTTGGCATATGGAGTCACTGTCCTGGACATCTACCAGGCAGCTACGTGGGCGTCCATCCATATGTTCATAAAAAACTACTGTCTGGACTTTCAGGTTTGCCGAGAAAGGTATTTTGCCTACTTGGCCCACCAGAACTTTCTGATTTGAGTGCATCCACAGACCAACCTCCAAATAGGTACTATTTTGGTACCTACTCAATAGTGAGGAATCTGTGTAAAGAAGTCTCTATCAAATGAACAAGTTACTTACCTTTGGCAAAGCTTTTTCTAGTAAAGACTCTGCCTAGCCACAGAATCACCACCTATCCTCCCATCCTCCCCATTCTATGGTTAGACTCTATTCATTAATAGGATCCCAAGTCTATGAATCTCCTTATTAATCACACCAATTTGTGTTTGCTAGATATTCTCTTCAGAAAGAGCATCACTGATGGTAAGTAACTTGCTCACCAGTTATAGTAAATATCACCAATTCTGGGAATGTGAGGGTAAGGTAGGGAATATGTTTTTCGCAACCTGGCACACATGTAGTTTGCACGGGGTGGGCAATTTGTACATAGGTGAATAACATCATATCAGGTGTTACAATGCTGTACGTTAACACAAATATATAATGCAAGATACAATTCATTGACCTTTACAACTTATTTGTGTGTGTGATTACCTACTGGCGGTCGTTCTAGTTAGGACCTAGTTTCTATATAAAAAGTTTTTTTTTTACTTGCCTATATCTTTGGCGCCGCTTGACAGATCTTCACAAAACTTTCCAAACAAATTTGCCAGTCATGACAGCTGCTATCTGGAATGTTATTGGGTGATCCCTCCAGAGTAGACCGAGAAAAAGGCAGGGGTGGGGTGGGCAAAACACGTTTTCCTCATTCATTTTGCCATAGAGATTCTGAACAACAATAGCGCTGAAACTATTGGGCGGAATGGCGGAATGGCGGAATTATACCAAATTTGGCAGAAAGGTTGGTCCTGGTCCAGAAAGCAACCTTTTTTTTTTATGGTTTAATTCCGTTCAGTAGTTTTGGGAAAATTAAGGGGAAACACATTTGTATATATAGGGACGTGGATGCAGCGCAGACCGCCGCAAATCTGCGAGCCACACAGAGGAGATTGATTGTCTGGGTGCAAGCTGTTCAGAAAGTTGTGGCTGCCATTTTATCGGCCAGCAATGGTCCTGGGGGATGAATTTTATATGAGAAATGAGTAAAAGGGGTAAACTAGAGGAACTCTGTCCCCATGGGAATAATGTATGGGTTTATTAGAGATACATTATGAGTATGAAAAGGTAAACACCTTCTTTGTTTTTGGCGATCGTGAAACTGCGATTCTATCATGGTGTTCAGCACGCCCCCCCCATGTAACATCGCGACAGAGTTACAAACCTGCCAATGAAAGGAAAAAGTATATATATTTCAGCAAATACTGCTGCACACACAGTCACACCCTCTCACAGACCCAGTCAGAGACTCATGCACCCACTCACATACCCACTCAAATAGTCATGTAGGCACTTGCAGACCCACTCAGACACTCATGCACCCACTCACAGACCACTCAAGGCCTCTTGCATTCACTCACAGATCCACTCAGAGCCTCATGCACCCACTCACAGACCCACTGAGAGACTCATGCAGTCACTCAGAGCCTTGTGCACCCACTCACTGACCCACTGAGAAAGTCATGTACCCACTGAGAGATCCACTCAGACACTCATGCACCCACTCACAGATCTACTCACAGAGTCTTCCACCCACTCAAAAACCCACTCAGGACCTTATGCACCGACTCATAGAACCACTCATAGCCTCACGGACCCACTCACTCATTGGCCCCCTTAGAGACTCATGCACTCACTCAGAGATTCACTGAGAGCCTCATACACCCACTCACAGAACTAATGAAATACATATACACACTCATAGACCCACTCAGAGACAGACCCATTGAGATGCTCATGGAGCCAGTCACAGACCCACTCAGAGACTCTTCTACCCACTGAGAAAGCCACTCAGAATCTCATGCATCCACTTAGATTCACTCAGATACTCAAACACCCACTCACAGACCTACACAGATAATCACACACCCAGTCACATACCCACTGACACTCATGCTCCCATTTACAGACCCACTCACAAACCTACTCAGAGGCTCATGCACCCACTCACAGAATCACTCGCAGCCTCATGCATCCACTCACAGATCCACTCAAACACACTATCACTCACAGATGCACTCAGACTCATGTACTCACTTAGAGATCTACTGAGAGCCTCATACACCCACTCACAGACCCACTCACCCTCACCAACTCACAGACCCAAACTCTCACCCACTCACAGACCAACTCAGTCATGCACCCTGTCACTGACCCACTCAAATAGTCATGTACCCACTGACACTCACTCAGAGCCTCATGCACCCACTCACAGATCCACTTAAACACACACTCACAGACCCACTCGGAGCCTCATGCACCCACTCACAGATCCACTCAGAGCTCATGCATGCACTCAGAGACCCAGTCACTCACACATCCACTCACAGACCCCCTCAGACACGTACACACCCACTCACAGACCCACTCAGAGAGTCTTCCACCCACCAAAAAATCCAGTCAGAACCTCATGCACCCACTCACAGATCCACACAGTTCCTCATGCACCCACTTACAGACCCACTCAGACACTGGCACACCCACCCACTGAGACCATCATGCACCCAGTCACAGACCCACTCTGACTGTCACACACCGGTCACAGACCCACTCAGTCACTAACACTCCCACACACAGACCCACTCACAGTGACACATCCACTCACAGACCCACTCAGATACCGACGCACCCAGTCACTGACCCACTCAGACCCTCATGCACCCACTCATACCTCCACAGACACTGGCACAACCTTTCACAGACCCACTCAGAGATTCACTGAGAGCCTCATACACCCACTCACAGACCTAATGAAACACACATACACAGTCACAGACCCACTCAAAGACTGACCCACTGAGATGCTCATGGAGCCAGTCACAGACCCACTCAGATACTCTTCCACCCACTGGGAAAGCCACTCAGAATCTCATGCACCACTCAGACCCTGACACGCCCATTCACATACCCACTGTCCCTAATGTACCCACTCACAGACTCACTCAGAACCTCATGCACCCACTCACAGACCCACTCAGGCCCTCACATACGCACTCACAGACCCACTGAGACACTCATGTACCCAGAGACTCTACCACCCACTCACAAACCAACTCAGAACCTTCCCCATTGAGTATTAATAGGTCATTTTAATTACTGTGATGTATTCCAAAATGTAATCATATATATATTTAATAAATTAAATATATGATAAATATTTTGGTTAGACCGTATTGAATTGTGCTTCTGGTTTGCAAATCCGCGACAGTCGCAACTCTGTTTTTTCTTAAAAAATAAATAAATCAGAGTTGCTTTTAAATTTAACAAAGTGTTTGGAATGTAGGGTGGCTCTGAAAAGCCACTGTGTTTGTTGGATGTATATGTTCAGTGCATATATGAGTGTATGGACAATTTTAAGTTACTCTGAAATACTCTGTTGCCCTCATCTGTGAAGTGGACACCATCTCTTCTGAATATGCCACCCATGTCTAAGTGGAGGTTATTATTGTATACTTAGCATGTTATGGTCTCTGGGAAATGCTGACAGTTTCATTAACATGTTTCCTGGGTTTGTCTATTTGTTGACAGAATTGAGTTGACCACTTCCATTCCTGCCTCTGGCATATATTATAGAACACAAAGGCAGTGTGAGGGAAAAGGTGCATTAATTGAACAAAGGTATCCTTCATTAGAAATTCCAGTCCTACTCCAGTCGCTGTGCCTAGATCATTGCCGCTACAGTGCACAATAATGCGGTGAGGAGGGTAGGTACCTCTAATGCTTTGAAACAATGGAAGCAATTGCTGCCACCCTAATCCTCTCTGGCCAACCCAAGTAATATCCACAATAGGAAAACCCAGGTCCCTGTTAATGCCACTTTTTCTTGCATACTCACTAGCCCAAAAAACATAGCTGTGATTTACAATCCACACTCTGAACATTTTGAAGGAAAGGAGCTGTTGCACACAGGAGAAGGCTGCAGCTAAATGATGGAGGTCAGAAAATGTGAGGAGGACATGCACATTTAAAAAAATGCATGTCTTTGATTGAAAGTTGTGAAGAGGGTTAGATATTAAAGTAGGTTGTGGCCAACAAATAGAAGTTAGTGAATTTGTGATTGGTTCTTATTTTCTTAACACCAGTAACTTGCTTTTAGATATGTTATATTTAGTGGTTGTAAACCACATCTGCTGCAGCATACAGTAAAGCTAGACTGAACTTTTAGTACAGTAAAGTGGTCCAGAGGGGGTTGCTACGGCACCTGTGGAAATTCAGTGTGGGGAGAAGAGCAGCTCTTAAAGGGGATAAACATTTATTTGTAAAATAGAGAATATTGTGGGGTAGGTTTTGAAACAAAAGGTTTTCTCAGATAAATATCATGTGTATTTTCATAATGTAGTGAAAAATGTTGAAGAAAACAATGAGAAATATGTTTTTTTTAAATCCTCGACTGGATTCGCAACTCCGGACGTTATACGGGGGGTCCCCTTAGGGGGACGTGAAGGAGTCGTGATTCCAGCAGCACACAGTAGGAAATTGGGCTTCTGACTAAGAGCACAAGATTGAAAAGAAGAACATAAATAAAACATGAAAGGGAGCTTGTGGTTTGATAAGCATCACAGTATTACAGAGGGCAAATGTGAATAGGTTGACATTACTGGTTCCTTGGAGTGAGAGTAGACTACCATTCTTAGTTTTTATTCACTTTAAAAAAAAAAAGAGAGAAGTGACATTGTGAATGAGATTTATCTATCATCAAAAGGTATTAATAGGTATGAAAATTCCAGTATTTTTTGATTGAGGTCTGTCCATTAAGAAAAGTTTAAAAAAATGTAAATTAGATGCAAAACAGTAAAGTAAGGTCTACTGACATAGATGTTGATTATGTCATAAAAATGTTTGTATGATGGTACTAGATATTTTGGTTCAATGTTTGAGAATTGAAATTCACTTTTTATGTAGAAAGGCATGTGAATCATTATAGTCTTGATACAGGGTATGCTTGAAATAGGGGTTTCATAAGATATAGGAGGTACAGTGAGGGCCATTGTAGTTATGTGGGAGGGATGTGCCAAATTATGCAACACCATTGAGTAAATTACGTAGGACGTTATTGTAAATTATGCAGCATAATGCTGCAGGATTTTCTGATAATAATACTTAGTTATTTTGAAACTTGTAAACATTGTGTGTGTATTGTTGGACGTAATTGGTACCAGTTCAACACCCAAATATAGCAATATAGCAACAAATATATAACTATAGAAAGGGCCTTACACTGAGTGGCAACGCATGTGCTGTATTTTCACTATTTTTTTACTGTTTGAGCTACAAACAAATGTTTTTACTTTTCTTAAAATGTGCAAATTACATGGCAGATGATGCATTATTTGGCAAATGTGTAATTTTGCAAAAAATCACTGCGGCATCACAATTGCTTATTGCCAGTGGCCCTGCGTATAGTATGTGGTTATAATAAAAGATATATAGGAGCAGATTTCTAGGGGCTATGTTGTAAAGAAGTGCAGGTACTGATGTGTATTGTTGTGCAACTTTATTTTAACATGTGAAAAAATTGGACTATTTGTTATATCAACATGAATGTGTCCTGTTTGCTGTTGTGATGATGTCTAATGCAGAGAATCTTTCACAATGGTGCATGGGTTATTGAGCTGTGGAAAATAATATTTTTCTTATGGACGAAATGAGACTATTGTATACAGAAGCAATTCTGAAATATTTTTTATTTGCACAGATCTATTTCTGCAATAGAAGACATTTGAAAAATGCCATAGAAAATCCAACAGAAAAAGAAAGTGCATAAATAATATTGTCTACTTGCAACGCATGAAAAACAAAAACAACATCTGGAGCAGTAAACACAAAGACGTTGGTGGTAAGCCAACCAAAAAAATGTTTAAAAACTGTATGTGGCAAACTGAAATATTTGCATGAAGAAAAGAAACAGAAAACTTCTAACTCAGTTATACAAAGTTAAAGAAGTTATGAGAACAGAGGGAAGAAGCCAAACAAGAAAGCCAAAAGCTCAACTAGCAGGCAGCAACAGTTCAGGGAAATTAGAGTGAGGCTGTTTCGTGCTAGAGTAATTCCGAATCTTATTAACACTATGAAGAAATACAGAAGGAGAACAAAAGTATTGAAACAAAAAACATTGTTGAGGATATAGTTGATGAGGCATTTGAGTTGAGGAGGAATCTTTTCATTTTGATAATTAATAGGATTAGTGCATTGGACAAATGTTGAGGAGTATGAAAAGATGCAGCCAAAGGAAAAGATTTGTTAATAAAAGTAATTTTTGTAAAATAGTTAGTGGAGAATGGAAGCATTCATCGAGCACAGAACCATACTTTAATTAAGAAGCCTATTTGCAAAAGAACACATTAGTACATGCAGTGGATTCAACTGGTCGATGTTATGAAATGAAAGCAGGGACTTCAATTGAAAAAGAAAAGATTATTCCCAGAGGTATGGAAACATCGATAGCTGAAGATGTTCAGCGGAGACATCCAAAGGGCCCTCTTTACCAGTGGAGTTGTAGTAGTATTCGTACCATTCAGCAACAATCTATTGATTTATAACAAGCTTTTGTACATGAATTTCCAAGTAGAACTCTTAAAAGAAAAAATTCTACTTTGCAAGGCTTAGATCCTTGCAAAGTAAGAGAAATCTAACTCATTTATAAAGACGTTCTTTAGCATGTTTATCTAGGGAAGTGTGCCAGGGCACCTTTCATCACTTTAGAATGTAAGCAGTCCACCATTAAATGATAAAAAGTTTATTTAGGAGAGTTTACTATGTGAAGCCTCCAGCAGTATGTTTAGGAGAGATGAATAAAGTACTTTTGCATAGTACTGTACAAGAGCTTGAAAAAGTTTGTGACGAGGTCCAGTTTTGGTTCTTTGGTCAGGAAGAGGATTGTAATGTGAATGAGGAATTTGTAGGTCGAGATATTGGTACAAGAGAGTTCAGGAATTGGTACTGAGAACTTCCAAGAAGAGATTACAAAATTCAATACATCTAGTTTTGGGAAGCCAAACTATGGCCCTCAATACGACCCTGGCGGTTGGTGTAAAATGGCGGTAATGCCGCCAACAGGCCGGCAGTAATTACCCCCAAATTATGACCATGGTGGTGTTATCTCTGATAGAGATCCAATGTACCACACCGACCGCCAGGGCGGAAACAACAGCCACCACGGCGGTAGCTGCCTACAGCCAGGCGGAAGTCAAAGTTCCGCCCACCATATTAAGACCCTGGAAAACGCCACCTTTCCCGGGGCGGTACCAACGACATCAAAAACCTGGCGGAAACAGAGATCAGAAGGGAAAGGACTCACCATTGGAGACACAGGGAACAACCACGCCGCCATGGAGCCCGAACTACATGTCTTCCTCATGGTCTTTTATGTGCTGCTCCACCACGAACACCAACGACGGCAAAGATGACGACGGTGAGTACAGCCGTCTAGCACACAAGGGAGGGTGGGAGAAAAAGGAGAGTGACACACACACGCACAACACCCCCCGCCAACACCATACAGACAATCAGCTGTATTAATAAAACATGTTTACCCCGTACCTCGGATGAAGAATGCAAGGACAAAACATTTTAGAAAAAGTGAATGTAATGAGAGCAACACATCAAGATCAATAAGAGAGGCAACATAATAGATATATACATATGTACATATAAAGGGACACAGCCCAGTCCACAATGTCTGTTGTCCACATGGCCACAGGCCAAAATCCAAGGCCACACATGCCACCTGCCTCAACACGGAGAGTACACTGCAATTTGCCTCAGTTTGGAAATAGGCAGGCACCTCAGGAGGACAGGGACGGGGGGGCACCTCAGCTGGCAGATGGAACAACATCACTGGTTCTGGATGGGGCAATATGCCCTGTGCTTGGTCCTGGGGATTGCACGGCCACAGTTTCGCAAGTGGGTGACTTGCCCACATGCTCTGGAGGCGGCAACATGCCCAGTGCTTGGTCCTGGGAAGTGCAAGGCCACAGTCTCTCAAGTGGGTGACTTGCCGACATGCTCTGGAGGGGGCAACATGCCCTGTGCTTGGTCCTGGGGAGTACAAGGCCACAGTCTCTCAAGTGGGTGACTTGCCCACATGCTCTGGAGGGGGCAGCATGCCCTGTGCTTGATCCTGGGGAGTGCAAGGCCACAGTCTCCGGTGGGTGTCTAGCACACTGGTTCTGGAGGGGGCATCGTGCCCTGTGCTCTTGATCCTGGGGAGGCTGGGGTTGGTGGGTGTCTTACCCACTGGTTCTGGAGGGGACATCATGCCCTGTGCTCTTGATCCTGGAGAGGCTGGGATTGGTGCGTGTCTTATCCACTGGTTCTGGAGAGGGCATCGGGCCCTCTGCTCTTGATCCTGGGGAGTGCAAGGTCACAGTCTCTCAGGTGGGTGTCATACCCACTGGATTTTGCAGGGGCCAGGCCGCACAGCAGTCCATGGAGGCAGGACTACATACCGTCCGCCGGCGGTGACGGCTGCTCAGTGGTGGTGCTGCTACAGCCGCTGGTGGGGGGGAAGCTCCTGCCCATCCCCTGCAGCCTCAGACCGCTGCTCAGTGGTGGTGGTGCTGGTGCTGCTGCTGCTGGTGGGGGAAGCTCCTGCCCATCCCCTGCAGCCTTGGATGGCTGCTCAGTGGTGGTGGTGGTGGTGGTGCTGCTGCTGGTGGGGGGAAGCTCCTGTCCATCCCCTGCAGACTCGGATGGCTGCTAAGTGGTGGTGGTGCTTCTGCTGCTGCTGGTGGGGGGGAAGCTCCTGCTCATCCCCTCCAGCCTTGGATGGCTGCTCAGTGGTGGTTGATGGTGGGGGCTCCGTCACAGTTCCAGCCCCAGGCCCCTTGCTCTTCCTGCCTGCTGGGGCAGGCTCCTTGCTCTTCCTGGCAGCAGCTGGCGCAGGCTCCTTGCTCTTCCTGGCAGCAGCTGGGGCCGGCTCCTTAGTCCTCCTGGCAGCAGCTGGGGCTGGCTCCTTAGTCTTCCTGGCAGCAGCTGGGGCAGGCTCCTTTCCCTTGAGACTGCCTGGTGCAGGCTCCTTCACCCTCAGGACATGTGCCCTGGCTCTTTTCCCACCACAAGTGGGTATGGTGATGACTGGGCCTGTGGACTGGGTGGCTGAGGTGCTTGGCTGGGTTTTTTCCACCCTGGCCAGATGTGCAGGACGGGGGGAGGAAGGGTACGGGGTGGTCAATGGAAAAGTTTTTTAGGGACACTGGGGCGGGAAGAGGGAGAAGGTTCGGGAGTGGAGGAAGAGGGAGTGGTTGTAGGAGCTGTCTGTCTGCTGATTATGGGTGCAGGTGCATGGGCTGAATGCTGTTGCGAGGTGGATGGCTGTTGGGTGTCTGAGACTAGCGTTTGTGTACCTTGGGGGGGGACAGACACAGTGGGAGAGGACACAGTGGAAGTGTGCATGGCTGTTGTGGAGGTGTCTGCCAGTGAGATGTGTGTTCTGCTAGGTGTGGTGGTGATGCTGGTAGTGAATGATGGTGTAGTGCATGCAGGTGTGAGTGTAGACGGAACTGGGAGGGAGGTGGAGGAGGAGGTGGAGGGGGAGACAGTGGAAATATTGGATGTTGGTATGTCTGCATCTGGATGGTGTTTGTGTGAGTGCCTGTGGGATGAAGTGTGGTGCTTGTGTTTGCCAGAACCACTCTTGTGTGTTGTCTTGTGTGCATGCTTGTCTGCCTCTGTGCTTGGGATAGGTTGGCGTTTAGGAGATTGGGAAGAGGAAGTTGGTGGTGGGAGGGTAGAAACAGGGACAATGGCTGCCATCAGAGAGGAGGCCAGAGCCTGAATTGATCTCTGTTAGGCCATTAAGCCAGTGTGAATGCCCTCCAGGAATGCATTAGTCTGTTGCATATGGGCTGCCAGCCCCTGGATGGCATGCACAGTGGTTGACTGCCCTACAGAGATGGATCTCAGGAGGTCAATAGCCTCCTCACTCAGGGCAGCAGGGCTAACTGGGGCAGGGCCTGAGGTGCCTGGGGCGAAGGAGATGCCAACCCTCCTGGGTGAGCGGGAAAGGGCAACTCAATAAGGGGCTGCTGGAATGGCAGTGCTGGTACGGGGGTGGTGGCTGTACCTGTAGCTGGAGTGGTCACAAAGGTGTCCGCCACCACCAGGGAGCTTCCATCGGAGGAGGTATCTGTGTCAGAACTGTTCCCTCCAGTCTCCCCTGTGGTGCTCCCTTCGCCCTCCGTCCTATGGTTCCCTCAGCGTCGGTGGACTCTGCCTCATGGGTCCTGTGGGATGCAGCTCCCTCCGTCGCCGGTGCTTCTGCTCCTCCGCAAGATGATGCTAGTGCACATAAGGACAGAGTGACAAAACAAGAAGGGGGGAAGAGACAAAGGATACACTTGGTCAATGGCTGCACCAACACCACCGTTGGCGTACACAGCACCCTCACACACAGGGAACAGGCCTACGCACTATGCATTGCACTACCAGTGATATCGCTAGCCATCAAGGCATGGGGAGGGGCACACACTGCCAAATCCAGCACACCTGGGACCTATGCAGCCCTGACCAGTAGTGGACACCTACAAGCTAGGTAGCAGGACTATCCCTTCAAAACCCTAGCCACCAGGGGACCTAAGCTGCAATGTCAGGCCTGACCTAGGGGCACCCACTGACACACATCCACCACCCGGATACCACCCCACCAGGATAGTAATGATGTGCACTGTACTCACCCCCTTGTTTCTGCTGTGATGCCCTCAAGCGCCCACCCAGCTCTGGATAGGCCACCGCCAGTATGCAGGCCATAAGGGGGGTCAGGGTTCGACGGGCACCCCTTCCTCATTGGGAGGCCTTCCCCAGCTGACCTGCAGAGCCAATACAGACAGGAAAATAGTATTAGTCAGACAGTCCTGCCTGTTACACTTATGGCCCACCATACTCCTTCAAATCAACATTTGCACACACATGGCCCAGCACACAACCAATATGCCGCCCAGAGATCATCCACCCACCCCCTTAAACGAGGTCTTCACACACACCTCAATGCATTCATGTCACATGCATCATGCCCACAGTGTACTCACCTATTGGTCTGGAGGCCCATACAGCAGTTCAAACTAGTGTAGGACCCCATCCACCAGTCTCTCCAACTCCGCTGACGTGAAGGCAAGGTCCCTTTCCCCAGTCACATGGGCCATGGTAGGTTCCAGACACAGGTCATAGCAGCACATGCAGTGTAGGTCCTCTCCTGTTGAAGATCAGGTAGCAAGTGAGGAATATGATATAAAATGGCGGTCACGTCGACGGGGGTGCATACTGTCACAGCCGGCGTAGATCATGATTGGCAACTGTAACCCATAGGGCCCAATGTGATCCAATGAGGAGTTGCATGGCGGTTCCCAACCGCCTCCCACAACGGCGCACAACGTCAGCGGAATTACCTCACTTCCACCTGTCCCTCCACACATTACAGGCAGACGCCATTTCAGGGTTGGGAGGCAAACCCTGGATAATTGCTACATTACTGTTTAAATATGGACATACTGGACAATTCACACTGACCCATTACAAATTAACAGCATGCAATGTTCTGTTGTAGCCTGATTGTTCGGTTTGTGACCGGCTCCTCACTCTTTTGCCCCATAGATTGCTACCGCTGCAGATGAATAGGAGATGGAGACATACCCCCGTGTACAGACCCCTGGTGGACTTGGCAACACTGGAGGACAGGCACATTATCCTCACCTATAGACTAGACAGCTCCACAATCACAGAGCTGTGTGCCCAATTGGAGCCTGACCTGATATCTGCTATCGCTATTGTGTTCGCTATTGGGGCGATTGATGGAACACATATTGCATTAGCCCCCCGTCAGAATGAACAGGTGTACAGAAATCGTAGGAGTTTCCACTCAATTAATGTACAGATGGTGTGCTTGGCTGACCAGTACATCTCCCACGTCAATGCTAAGTATCCTGGGTGTGTGCATGATGCCTTTGTCCTGAGGAATAGCAGCATTCCAAATGTGATGGGCCAACTACTGAGGCACAGGTTGTGACTAGTAGGTGAGCCCTGGTACCCACCCAGTATATGTTGGTGTATGGGTATGGTGTGGGCCACATGGGACAGTGTGTGGCTAAGTGTTGTCCCTTAATATTTGCAGATGACTCTGGTTACCCTAACCTATCTTGGCTGCTGACCTCTATGAGGAATGCCAGGATAAGGGCAAAAGAACGTTACAATGAGGCACGTGGGTGAACCAGAAGGATTACAGAACTGACCTTTGGCGTCCTGAAGGTCAGGTTCAGATGCCTGTATCTGACAGGTGGATCCCTGTGCTACTCACCCAAGAAGGTCTGCCAGATAATAGTGGCATGCTGCATGTTGCACAATATTGCCCTGAGACGCCATGTGCCTTTTCTGCAGGAGGGGAAGGCTGGAGATGCCCGTGTGGCAGGACTGGACCCTGTGGACAGTGAGGATCAGGAGGCAAAGGATGAGGATGAGTACAACAGAACAGCAGTCATCAGACAGTACTTCCAATGACACACAGGTAAGACAGTGTTACTTCACATTTCATTATAATTATATTTAATTTCTGTGGCACTGGTATGCTGTTATTTCCCACTTCTACGCCCACTTACTGTACCCTTTGGCAATTTATTTTACGGATGTTGGTGCCTCACAATAGTTCCTTGTGTAATCACTGCAGCCAGCTACAGGTCATTAATATATGCTCATTTACTGAACAGTTGAATTGCATTGTTTGAACCTGGTTAAATGAATACATATTTGACAAATTTGACATACTCCATACGTCTATTTTTTCCAAGGGTGTTTATTGAAGTGCTAAGTAAAAGAGGGGCAAGTGCAATGGGATGGGATGATGATGGAGGAAAGTCCAGGGTATTGTTCCAGTCTATTTGTAGCACAGATGCATTGTTCAAGGGGACATAGGAAGGGGAGCAATGGCAGTTCAAGGTGGACAGGGTGACTGTGTGGGACACAAGGGTGACAATCAGGAGAGTCTCATTTCCCAGCAGGGTCTTGGCAAGTGTCTCTGGCTTCAGTCTGGATTGCAGAGAACGTTTGCGGTGTGGTTTTCCTTCTGCAGGGGGAGGGGTGCTTGTGGCCTGTTGGTCCTGTGGCGGGGCCTCCTGTCCACTAGCGGCAGTGGAGATGGAAGGCAGTTTAGATGTCTGGCTAGTGGCAGGGGCCCGCTGTTGTGAGACTGACTGCCTCCCTCATAATATTGGCCATTTCTGCCAGCACCCCTGCTATGGAGACCAGGGTGTTTTTGATGGCCTGCAAGTACTCCCTGATCCTCTGGTACTGTCCCTCCTGCAGCTGCCTGTTCTCCTGCACATTGTCCAGGATCTGACCCATTGTGCTCTGGGAATGTTGATATGCTCCGAGGATCTCTGAAAGTGGCTCCTGGAGAGTCAGTTCCCTGGGCCTGTCCTCCCCCTGGCACACAGCACTCCTCCCAGTTCCCCTGTTGTCCTGTGCCTCTGTCCCCTGAACTGTGTGCCCACTGCTACTGACCCCAGGTCCCTGATTGTCTTGGGTATGAGATGTGCCTGAGGTCCCTGTAGAGGTGGACACACTGCTGATTGACGTGGCCTGGAGACAGAGGTATGTGTACGCTGGATGGGTGCTGTGGTGGTGTTTTCTGATGGGGGAGGCTCTGTGGTGGTGTGTGACTGGGCCCGGGTAACCAGCTGTCCAGAGGTCCCTGATGGGCCAGGTTGGTCATCCAGATCCTGAAGTCCAGAGTTGCTGTCATCACTGTGGGCCTTTTCTGTGGGGTGACTGGATATTGCTGGCACCTCCTCTCTGCTGACATTGGCTGGGGTACCTGTGGGGATGTAAATGCTGTGTTATTGTTTCTGTGTCTGACATATTGTGCATCCGTGGCTTGCCCTCTTTGTTTGTATTTGCCCTGGCAGTTTTCACTTGTGTACGTTGGTATGTGGTGGGATAGCTGATTCTCTCTAATGTGCATGCTTTAGTGATAGGTGTCCATGCAGGTCTGTGAGTGGTTTCCATGCATTGGTATGGCATGCAGGGCTTGGCATTGGGATGAGTGAGATGTGATGGTGGGGTGTGTGGGAAGTGGTGGAGTGGTGGGAGTGAGGGTGGGGGTGTGTGATGGCAAGCAGGTGCAGGGGTAGTAGTAGTATAGAGTTGACTAACCAGAGTCCAGTCCTCCCCCTGATCCGTCCAGGCCCTCAGGATGCATGATTGCCAAGACTTGCTCCTCCCATGTTGTTAGTTGTGGGGGAGGAGGTGGGGGTCCACTGCCAGTCCTCAGTGCAGCTACCTGGTGTCTTGCTACCATGGAACACACCTTCCCCTGTAGGTCGTTCCACCTCTTCCTGATGTCAGCCCTGGTTCTTTGGTGCTGTCCCACTGCGTTGACCCTGTCCACGATTCTCCGCCATAGCTCCATCTTCCTAGCTATAGATATCTGCTGCACCTGTACTCCAAATAGCTGTAGCTCTACTCTGATGATTTCCTCCAACATGACTCTTAGCTCCTCCTCTGAGAATCGGAGGTGTCTTTGTGGTACCATGGTTGTGTGAGGTGTGTAGGTGAGGGTGTGTAGGGTGATGTGTTGGGGTTGTGATGTGGGGTGCGTGGGTGGTGTATAGGTGTACGTATTGTGTGGCTCTGGTTTTGTGTGTGGTCGTGGTAACTGTCTTGTGCCAATGGTTTGTATTCGTAAAGGGTTGTGGGTAATGTGTGTGTGTGTTTTATAGTGGTGTGGTGTGTGTATGGGTGTCAGGTGTGTGTTGTTTGAAATGTCCAATATGGTGTTGTTTTGTTTGAGTGTGTATATTTTGAGCATGGCGATATGTACCGCCAACGGTTTACCGTCATTAAATGTCCGCCATGATGATTCGTGGGTCATAATGTGGTATGCGTTGTTCTGTTGGCATAACGGTGTGGGTTTTGATACAGCCACTTTATCACTGACCTTTGGACTGGCGGAATTGTGTCTGTGGCTGGATAGTGACTGATTGGTGAGTGTGTGTGTCAGAATATGGTGGACGGCTATCCGCCACGGCAGTGGTAAGTTGGCGGCAGACAGCGTGGTGATAAGTGGGATTTACTGCCAATGTCATAATTTGGGCCTATGTTTGCATTTGCTGTAGATGCACTCACTATAAGACACAAACATGAAATGTAGATGTATTTTCAAAAACTGAAGGGGGAAACAAGGAAAAGTGGCAAGAACTTATTTGTTTGTAGAAGGACGTTTTGATTTGTCAAATCGCCAAGTAATTTATAAGTACTTCTAATACAAGTTATAGGATCAGAGGACATCAGCTAGAACAGTTTATAATGGGCTAGAACTTATAACTATCCTAGAACATCTACAAGATTTAAATATGTATGAATCTATCCTTATACAATCTGTACATCCATTTCAATCAATTAAACGTTTGGAAGATATGTAAATTGCATCCAACAGAGTTTTTGAAAGGCCTTAAAGAAAGAGTAGTGTATTTGCTAATAGACTTAAAAAAAATGTTGAAACTATAGGAGTTTAGAAAGATATTGAAGGACCACTTATTATTTTGGTAAATGGTGTACCTGCTAAGATAAGATAATTCGGCAACAGTTGGTTAATGTTAATAAAGTTAAACAAGACACATTATACCTGGTACAAAATAACGTTTATTATAAAAATTTTGATGTTTAGAATGATATTGAAAGTGCTAATGATGATGGTGAGACTTTGGGCCTCATTCTGACTTTGGCGGGCGGCGGAGGCCGCCCGCCAAAGTACCGCCGTCAGAATACCGCTGCGCGGACAAAAGACCGCCGCGGTAATTCAGAGTTTCCCGCTGGGCTGGCGGGCGACCGCCAGAAGACCGCCCGCCAGCCCAGCGGGAAACCCCCTTCCATGAGGATGCCGGCTCCAAATGGAGCCGGCGGAGTGGAAGGGGTGCGACGGGTGCAGTTGCACCCGTCGCGATTTTCAGTGTCTGCTTGGCAGACACTGAAAATCTTGGTGGGGCCCTGTTAGGGGGCCCCTGCAGTGCCCATGCCAGTAGCCCATGCACTGCAGGGGCCCCCAGGGGCCCCGCGACACCCGTTACCGCCAGCCAGGTTCTGGCGGTCAAAACCGCCAGAGCCAGGCTGGCGGGACGGGGGTCGGAATCCCCATGGCGGCGCTGCCTGCAGCGCCGCCATGGAGGATTCCCCAGGGCAGCGGGAAACCGGCGGGACACCGCCGGTTTTCCGTTTGTACCGCCGCCGCGGTCAGAATGCCCATGGATGCACCGCCAGCCTGTTGGTGGTGCATCCGCGGTCGTTGGCCTGGCGGTAGTCTACCGCCAGGGTCAGAATGACCCCCTTTGTCTGCAAGCGGACAAATAGAAAAAGTAGATTCATCCCGTTCAGAAATAATCTATGAGCACTACAGCATCCATCCATTACATTTCAAAGAAGTCATTGGTGATGCTATAGACCTATACCACATGACGCAAGATAAGGGAGCTCGAATGAGTATGTGGGAAAAGAATTTGGAGCCTCGCTGCTTTCCAAACTTGTTTCTCACTGGAGGAGGAGGTCGGTATAATGAGCAGCCTCTAAAAATACTAGCATCTGAATACCGATCAACAAGATTATGTTCAGATGATCCAGGATTTAGACAGTGTATTCCATATATATTTCACATCCTATTTGAGAGTGACTTGTTTTGGCTCTCATACACAGTGAATCATATGTGAAAAAAAGGAGTTAATCTTCAAAACGTCTGCAAGAGAGTGTGTTAACAAAGTTCAAGAAAAGGATGAAAACTTGGAGCATAACTTAATCAATTTAATGTTGTGCCTACGTGACAACAATGAATACTGGTTCTGTCGTCGTGGAGAAGTAAAATGTATGCTGAGAAACCTTTCTAATCTAAAAGATGTAAACTTGAAGACAGCTGGAGAACTCTGCTCATTAGATCCTCTCTAATATTTGCAGATATTTCAACCACAGGTTCCAAGCTATGCTCGCTTTTATCTGCAACAAAACCAATCGTCCTCTTGGAAAAGTAACTGATTTCTTTTGGTGGAAAGAGTACCAGGCAAGAGGTGCTCCTCACATTCAAATGCTACTATGGATAAAAGGCGCACACAAGTTTGGAGCAGAAAGTGATGACTCTGTGTTGTCTTTTATAGAGCAGTATGTAACATGTAGAATATCAATACAGAGTGCTGACAAAGGTCTTAGAGAACAAGTTTTGCATTTTCAAACACATAGATGTGGAAAGTATTGTTGTCGTAGATACAGGTGCAAAGAAAGATTATATACACTATGTCGATTTGGATTTCCACGACCTGTTATTTCAAAAGGAGGAGTAAACAGCTTCTTGTTTTCAGTGAGACATACATGGAAATCACCAAAGAACATATATAACTTAAAAAGAAGTGAAGATTCCAAATATAATAAATGACTGCAATCCTGTGAGTTTAAAAATGAGGAATGCTTACATGGACATTCACTTTGCTGCTGACAACTCCATTGCTGTAGCTCAGCACAAGACAGCATACATCACAAAATCTGAGAAAACTGTAATGGAGGAAACGTGGGAGGAGATTTCTGCAGAGAAGACTCTTAGCAAGAAATTTTATTTGTTTAGCTTAAAAATGCTTTGCCATCGAGAAATGGGAAGTTACAAGGCCTGTGACAGGTTAAATTCGGCAAGTTTTTTCTCAAAATCCAAAGGAATTGTGTGGGTTAGTCTTGGTTTATCTATCACAAGAAACAGAGTATTGAAGTATTTTCCTGAAATTCAGTGCCTGGCAGAATTTGACCTACAAAGTACTGGCATTGTAAAATCAAATATGTTGGATATATGCTGTCCAAGAAGAAGTGCACATCTAAAGGACAAATGTCTTTATAGAATTCTTCAAAACTACAGATATAAAAGTAATGTATTTTTGGAGAACATATAAGAAATAAATATGCAATTCATGGATGTGATGGATGCTTAGTGAAATAAGAAAAAAAAATCTAATTAACCATTGGAAGTTGACCTGTCAAACTCGTGAAAAAAGATAATTTTTGTATTTTTGCACTCCTTCAGTTATTCAAACGCTGGTGTGGTGAACTGGAATTAGTTGGGGGTTATAACTGCTACGAAGATTATTTTAATGCTGTCAAAGATACTATTGAGTGTCCCATGTTCAATAACTACAAAAAAAAATGTTGAATGATGAGATGCAACGGAAAGAAATGATTGCAGCTGAGGTAGCTAAGGGTAGCTCTCAAAGCAGCCAAAGCTCAGCATCTTCAAGTCAGGTTCCTCTTGGAAAATCCTTTATTGAAAACAAAGCTGCAATAGCTATGAATGAAGTGGAAACTGCAATGGAACAAGCTAGACAAGAATCAATAGATCTGGAACAGTTAGTTGGCCAACTAAACAACAAGCAAAAGGAGATTTATATTGAAGTAAAAGGTAAAATATAACATGGATTACAACATGAAAAGAAGGAATGCAATTGCTAATCTTTTAAGCTAATACTGTTATATAGTAGTGACCAAGCTGGCACTGGAAAGAGCTTTTTAATTAAAGTTATCTCAACTGATCTACAGAAGAAAACAGATTCAAACTTATCATGTGTGGTAACAGCACCTACTGGACTAGGTACACACAGTGTCAAAGGAATTACTCTACATAGACTTTTAATGCTGTCAGTTGAACATGACAATAAACTAGAATACCAGGAGTCACCAAGTGAAGCTTGTTATGAGGTAGCAAGAGTTTTGAAGAAAATGAAGCTTTTCATTATTGACGAGATAAGCATGGTTTCAAATCCAATGCTTGCCTTTGTCCACCTTTGAATACAAGAGATTTTAAAGACTGAATATGATATCTTGTTTGGAAGAAAGCATTTGATTATTTTTGGAGACCTATTACAACTTATTTCAGGAAAAGGACAGCCTGTTTTCAAAACTCTTTCACACATAGAGACCCGAAACTCATTTTTAAGTATTGGTAATGTCAACATTTGGCAATTTTTTTAATACAAAGAACTTGTGACAAATATGCCTTCAAGCCTCTGATATGGACTGTGGAAACATTCTAAAGGACATTAGAGTAGGAGTCCTGATAAAAGAGGGAAAACATGTTAAAAAGTCGACTTATTGAAAAACTGTTTTCTGCTAAAAAGACGTCAGCAGAGCTAATGTATAATTTTTTTTAAAGAGGGGAAACAAATAGTTTGTTTGATGTCTGACATTCAATAGTGTGCTGCTTTTAATGAGGAAATACTAAAACTTGAGAATGAAGGTATTTTGGATATTACAGCAAGTGACAAACCAGAACATCACTGAGTAACTGTAGTTGTGAGCAAAAAATTACAAGACAAATTAGATTCTTTGAAAAAATCTGTATCCAAGACTGTTGGACCAGAGAAACATTTCCATGTTTGTAAAAACTGCAAAGTAATTTTAAGATGTAATTTAAATTTGGAAGCAAGATTGGTAAAAGGTGCCATGGGTGAAGTTGTTGATTTCATTAATTTTCCTAATCGTGATCAAGTTGAATACTTAGGTATAAAGTTTCCTCAGGTTGATGATGTGAAACAAATTTGACAATGTGTTGTACGCTTTTTGCTTGCAAAAGATTTATATGTGCAACAAAAACAGTTTCCAGTTTGTCTAGCATATGCTGTAATGATCCACAAGTATTGATGCTGCATTCATAAATGTTGGGAGTATGTTTTTTAAAGAGGGAATGTCATGTGTCACTCAATCAATCAGGGATTTGTAAAGCGTGGCTAGTCACCCGTGAGGGTCTCAAGGTGCTGGATGGGGATGGGGGTACTGAGGATCAGTCGAAGAGCCAGGTCTTGAGGTCTTTCCTGAACTGTGACAGGGTAGGGGATTGCCTGAGGTGGAAGGGGAGCGTGTTCCAGGTCCTGGCAGCGATATGGGAGAAGGATATTCCTCCAGCTGTGGTTTTCCAGATGCGGGGGACGTTGGCGAGGGCCTGGTCAGCGGAGCAGAGTTTTCTGGTAGAAGTGTAGAAGGAGAGTCTGTGGTTGAGGTAGGCTGGTCCGGCGTCGTGTAGGGCCTTGTAGGTGTGGGTCAGGAGCTTGAAAGTGATTCTCTTGTCAATAGGCAGTCAGTGTAGGTCTCTCAGAAGGGCGGAGGTGTAGCTGTGTCGTGGGGCGTTCTTGATGAGATGGGCGGAGGCGTTCTGGATGCGTTGTGGTCTTTTTTGGGTCTTGGTGGTGGTTCCAGCGTAGAGTGCATTGCCGTAGTCGAGGCGGCTGCTGACGAGGTCCTGGGTGACTGTCCTTTTGGCTTTGGGGGGGATCCACTTGTAGATTTCTTGAAGCATACACAGGGCTCTTTTCCCACCACGAGTGGGTATGGTGATGACTGGGCCTGTGGACTTGGTGGCTGAGGTGCTTGGCTGGGTTTTTTCCACCCTGGCCAGATGTGCAGGACGGGGGGAGGAGGGGTACGGGGTGGTCAATGGAAATGTTTTTTAGGGACACTGGGGCGGGAAGAGGGAGAAGGTTCGGGAGTGGAGGAAGAGGGAGTGGTTGTAGGAGCTGTCTGTCTGCTGATTATGGGTGCAGGTGCATGGGCTGGATGCTGTTGCGAGGTGGATGGATGTTGGGTGTCTGAGACTAGCGTTTGTGTACCTTGGGGGGGGACAGACACAGTGGGAGAGGACACAGTGGAAGTGTGCATGGCTGTTTTGGAGGTGTCTGCCAGTGAGATGTGTGTTCTGCTAGGTGTGGTGGTGATGCTGGTAGTGAATGATGGTGTAGTGCATGCAGGTGTGAGTGTAGACGTAACTGGGAGGGAGGTGGAGGAGGAGGTGGAGGGGGAGACAGTGGAAATATTGGATGTTGGTATGTCTGCATCTGGATGGTGTTTGTGTGAGTGCCTGTGGGATGAAGTGTGGTGCTTGTGTTTGCCAGAACCACTCTTGTGTGTTGTCTTGTGTGCATGCTTGTCTGCCTCTGTGCTTGGGATAGGTTGGCGTTTAGGAGATTGGGAAGAGGAAGTTGGTGGTGGGAGGGTGGAAACAGGGACAATGGCTGCCATCAGAGAGGAGGCCAGAGCCTGAATTGATCTCTGTTAGGCCATTAAGCCAGTGTGAATGCCCTCCAGGAATGCATTAGTCTGTTGCATATGGGCTGCCAGCCCCTGGATGGCATGCACAGTGGTTGACTGCCCTACAGAGATGGATCTCAGGAGGTCAATAGCCTCCTCACTCAGGGCAGCAGGGCTAACTGGGGCAGGGCCTGAGGTGCCTGGGGCGAAGGAGATGCCAACCCTCCTGGGTGAGCGGGAAAGGGCAACTCAATAAGGGGCTGCTGGAATGGCAGTGCTGGTACGGGGGTGGTGGCTGTACCTGTAGCTGGAGTGGTCACAAAGGTGTCCGCCACCACCAGGGAGCTTCCATCGGAGGAGGTATCTGTGTCAGAACTGTTCCCTCCAGTCTCCCCTGTGGTGCTCCCCTCGCCCTCCGTCCTATGGTTCCCTCAGCGTCGGTGGACTCTGCCTCATGGGTCCTGTGGGATGCAGCTCCCTCCGTCGCCGGTGCTTCTGCTCCTCCGCAAGATGATACTAGTGCACATAAGGACAGAGTGACAAAACAAGAAGGGGGGAAGAGACAAAGGATACACTTGGTCAATGGCTGCACCAACACCACCGTTGGCGTACACAGCACCCTCACACACAGGGAACAGGCCTACGCACTATGCATTGCACTACCAGTGATATCGCTAGCCATCAAGGCATGGGGAGGGGCACACACTGCCAAATCCAGCACACCTGGGACCTATGCAGCCCTGACCAGTAGTGGACACCTACAAGCTAGGTAGCAGCACTATCCCTTCAAAACCCTAGCCACCAGGGGACCTAAGCTGCAATGTCAGGCCTGACCTAGGGGCACCCACTGACACATATCCACCACCCGGATACCACCCCACCAGGATAGTAATGATGTGCACTGTACTCACCCCCTTGTTTCTGCTGTGATGCCCTCAAGCGCCCACCCAGCTCTGGATAGGCCACCGCCAGTATGCAGGCCATCAGGGGGGTCAGGGTTCGACAGGCACCCCTTCCTCATTGGGAGGCCTTCCCCAGCTGACCTGCAGAGCCAATACAGACAGGAAAATAGTATTAGTCAGACAGTCCTGCCTGTTACGCTTATGGCCCAACATACTCCTTCAAATCAACATTTGCACACACATGGCCCAGCACACGACCAATATGCCGCCCAGAGATCATCCACCCACCCCCTTAAACGAGGTCTTCACACACACCTCAATGCATTCATGTCACATGCATCATGCCCACAGTGTACTCACCTATTGGTCTGGAGGCCCATACAGCAGTCCGAACTAGGGTAGGACCCCATCCACCAGTCTCTCCAACTCCGCTGACGTGAAGGCAAGGTCCCTTTCCCCAGTCACATGGTCCATGGTAGGTTCCAGACACAGGTCATAGCAGCACATGCAGTGTAGGTCCTCTCCTGTTGAAGATCAGGTAGCAAGTGAGGAATATGATATAAAATGGCGGTCACGTCGACGGGGGTGCTTACCGTCACAGCCGGCATAGATCATGATTGGCCACTGTAACCCATAGGGCCCAATGTGATCCAATGAGGAGTTGCATGGCGGTTCCCAACCGCCTCCCACAACGGCGCACAACGTCAGCGGAATTACCTCACTTCCACCTGTCCCTCCACACATTACAGGCAGACGCCATTTCAGGGTTGGGAGGCAAGCCCTGGATAATTGCTACATTACTGTTTAAATATGGACATACTGGACAATTCACACTGACCCATTACAAATTAACAGCATGCAATGTTCTGTTGTAGCCTGATTGTTCGGTTTGTGACCGGCTCCTCACTCTTTTGCCCCATAGATTGCTACCGCTGCAGATGAATAGGAGATGGAGACATACCCCCGTGTACAGACCCCTGGTGGACTTGGCAACACTGGAGGACAGGCACATTATCCTCACCTATAGACTAGACAGCTGCACAATCACAGAGCTGTGTGCCCAATTGGAGCCTGACCTGATATCTGCTATCTAGTCACCCCACTGGGATCCCCCCCCCTCTTGTGCAAGTTCTATCTTTGTTCCATTTTCTGGCAACTGGTTCTTTCCAAGTGACAGTGGTCTTGGCAGCAAGAATGTCACAGCCAATGTTCTCAATAGTGCTCACAAGAGTGTTGTCTGCCCTGATTAAACACATGTGCATCTACATTGTATTTCCCCAGGTGGAAGATTTGGCGACTGTGAAGGCCGAGTTCTATGCAATGGGACACATCCCCAACATAATTGGGGCGATTGATGGAACACATATTGCATTAGCCCCCCGTCAGAATGAACAGGTGTACAGAAATCGTAGGAGTTTCCACTCAATTAATGTACAGATGGTGTGCTTGGCGGACCAGTACATCTCCCACGTCAATGCTAAGTATCCTGGGTGTGTGCATGATGCCTTTGTCCTGAGGAATAGCAGCATTCCAAATGTGATGGGCCAACTACAGAGGCACAGGTTGTGACTAGTAGGTGAGCCCTGGTATCCACCCAGTATGTGTTGGTGTATGGGTATGGTGTGGGCCACATGGGACAGTGTGTGGCTAAGTGTTGTCCCTTAATATTTGCAGATGACTCTGGTTACCCTAACCTATCTTGGCTGCTGACCCCTATGAGGAATGCCAGGATAAGGGCAAAAGAACGTTACAATGAGGCACGTGGGTGAACCAGAAGGATTACAGAACTGACCTTTGGCGTCCTGAAGGTCAGGTTCAGATGCCTGTATCTGACAGGTGGATCCCTGTGCTACTCACCCAAGAAGGTCTGCCAGATAATAGTGGCATGCTGCATGTTGCACAATATTGCCCTGAGACGCCATGTGCCTTTTCTGCAGGAGGGGAAGGCTGGAGATGCCCGTGTGGCAGGACTGGACCCTGTGGACAGTGAGGATCAGGAGGCAAAGGATGAGGATGAGTACAACAGAACAGCAGTCATCAGACAGTACTTCCAATGACACACAGGTAAGACAGTGTTACTTCACATTTCATTATAATTATATTTAATTTCTGTGGCACTGGTATGCTGTTATTTCCCACTTCTACGCCCACTTACTGTACCCTTTGGCAATTTATTTTACAGATATTGGTGCCTCACAATAGTTCCTTGTGTAATCACTGCAGCCAGCTACAGGTCATTAATATATGCTCATTTACTGAACAGTTGAATTGCATTGTTTGAACCTGGTTAAATGAATACATATTTGACAAATTTGACATACTCCATACTCTATACGTCTATTTTTTCCAAGGGTGTTTATTGAAGTGCTAAGTAAAAGAGGGGCAAGTGCAATGGGATAGGATGATAATGGAGGAAAGTCCAGGGTATTGTTCCAGTCTATTTGTAGCACAGATGCATTGTTCAAGGGGACATAGGAAGGGGAGCAATGGCAGTTCAAGGTGGACAGGGTGACTGTGTGGGACACAAGGGTGACAATCAGGAGAGTCTCATTTCCCGGCAGGGTCTTGGCAAGTGTCTCTGGCTTCAGTCTGGATTGCAGAGAACGTTTGCGGGGTGGTTTTCCTTCTGCAGGGGGAGGGGTGCTTGTGGCCTGTTGGTCCTGTGGCGGGGCCTCCTGTCCACTAGCGGCAGTGGAGATGGAAGGCAGTTCAGATCTCTGGCTAGTGGCAGGGGCCCGCTGTTGTGAGACTGACTGCCTCCCTCATAATATTGGCCATTTCTGCCAGCACCCCTGCTATGGAGACCAGGGTGTTTTTGATGGCCTGCAAGTACTCCCTGATCCTCTGGTACTGTCCCTCCTGCAGCTGCCTGTTCTCCTGCACATTGTCCAGGATCTGACCCATTGTGCTCTGGGAATGTTGATATGCTCCGAGGATCTCTGAAAGTGGCTCCTGGAGAGTCAGTTCCCTGGGCCTGTCCTCCCCCTGGCACACAGCACTCCTCCCAGTTCCCCTGTTGTCCTGTGCCTCTGTCCCCTGAACTGTGTGCCCACTGCTACTGACCCCAGGTCCCTGATTGTCTTGGGTATGAGATGTGCCTGAGGTCCCTGTAGAGGTGGACACACTGCTGATTGACGTGGCCTGGAGACAGAGGTATGAGTACGCTGGATGGGTGCTGTGGTGGTGTTTTCTGATGGGGGAGGCTCTGTGGTGGTGTGTGACTGGGCCCGGGTAACCAGCTGTCCAGAGGTCCCTGATGGGCCAGGTTGGTCATCCAGATCCTGAAGTCCAGAGTTGCTGTCATCACTGTGGGCCTTTTCTGTGGGGTGACTGGATATTGCTGGCACCTCCTCTCTGCTGACATTGGCTGGGGTACCTGTGGAGATGTAAATGCTGTGTTATTGTTTCTGTGTCTGACATATTGTGCATCCGTGGCTTGCCCTCTTTGTTTGTATTTGCCCTGGCAGTTTTCACTTGTGTACGTTGGTATGTGGTGGGATAGCTGATTCTCTCTAATGTGCATGCTTTAGTGATAGGTGTCCATGCAGGTCTGTGAGTGGTTTCCATGCATTGGTATGGCATGCAGGGCTTGGCATTGGGATGAGTGAGATGTGATGGTGGGGTGTGTGGGAAGTGGTGGAGTGGTGGGAGTGAGGGTGGGGGTGTGTGATGGCAAGCAGGTGCAGGGGTAGTAGTAGTATAGAGTTGACTAACCAGAGTCCAGTCCTCCCCCTGATCCGTCCAGGCCCTCAGGATGCATGATTGCCAAGACTTGCTCCTCCCATGTTGTTAGTTGTGGGGGAGGAGGTGGGGGTCCACTGCCAGTCCTCAGTGCAGCTACCTGGTGTCTTGCTACCATGGAACGCACCTTCCCCTGTAGGTCGTTCCACCTCTTCCTGATGTCAGCCCTGGTTCTTTGGTGCTGTCCCACTGCGTTGACCCTGTCCACGATCCTCCGCCATAGCTCCATCTTCCTAGCTATAGATATCTGCTGCACCTGTACTCCAAATAGCTGTAGCTCTACTCTGATGATTTCCTCCAACATGACTCTTAGCTCCTCCTCTGAGAATCGGAGGTGTCTTTGTGGTACCATGGTTGTGTGAGGTGTGTAGGTGAGGGTGTGTAGGGTGATGTGTTGGGGTTGTGATGTGGGGTGCGTGGGTGGTGTATAGGTGTACGTAGTGTGTGGCTCTGGTTTTGTGTGTGGTCGTGGTAACTGTCTTGTGCCAATGGTTTGTATTCGGAAAGGGTTGTGGGTAATGTGTGTGTGTGTTTTATAGTGGTGTGGTGTGTGTATGGGTGTCAGGTGTGTGTTGTTTGAAATGTCCAATATGGTGTTGTTTTGTTTGAGTGTGTATATTTTGAGCATGGCGATATGTACCGCCAACGGTTTACCGTCATTGAATGTCCGCCATGATGATTCGTGGGTCATAATGTGGTATGCGTTGTCCTGTTGGCATAACGGTGTGGGTTTTGATACAGCCACTTTATCACTGACCTTTGGACTGGCGGAATTGTGTCTGTGGCTGGATAGTGACTGATTGGTGAGTGTGTGTTTCAGAATATGGTGGACGGCTATCCGCCACGGCAGTGGTAAGTTGGCGGCAGACAGCGTGGTGATAAGTGGGATTTACTGCCAATGTCATAATGAGGGCCTATGTTTGCAATTGCTGTAGATGCACTCACTATAAGACACAAACATGAAATGTAGATGTATTTTCAAAAACTGAAGGGGGAAACAAGGAAAAGTGGCAAGAACTTATTTGTTTGTAGAAGAACGTTTTGATTTGTCAAATCGCCAAGTAATTTATAAGTACTTCTATTACAAGTTATAGGATCAGAGGACATCAGCTAGAACAGTTTATAATGGGCTAGAACTTATAACTATCCTAGAACATCTACAAGATTTAAATATGTATGAATCTATCCTTATACAATCTGTACATCTATTTCAATCAATTAAACGTTTGGAAGATATGTAAATTGCATCCAACAGAGTTTTTGAAAGGCCTTAAAGAAAGAGTAGTGTATTTGCTAATAGACTTTAAAAAAATGTTGAAACTATAGGAGTTTAGAAAGATATTGAAGGACCACTTATTATTTTGGTAAATGGTGTACCTGCTAAGATAAGATAATTCGGCAAGAGTTGGTTAATGTTACTAAAGTTAAACAAGACACATTATACCTGGTACAAAATAACTTTTATTATAAAAATGTTGATGTTTAGAATGATATTGAAAGTGCTAATGATGATGGTGAGACTTTGTCTGCAAGCGGACAAATAGAAAAAGTAGATTCATCCCATTCAGAAATAATCTATGAGCACTACAGCATCCATCCATTACATTTCAAAGAAGTCATTGGTGATGCTATAGACCTATACCACATGACACAAGATAAGGGAGCTCGAATGAGTATGTGGGAAAAGAATTTGGAGCCTCGCTGCTTTCCAAACTTATTTCTCACTGGAGGAGGAGGTCGGTATAATGAGCAGCCTCTAAAAATACTAGCAGCTGAATACCGATCAACAAGATTATGTTCAGATGATCCAGGATTTAGACAGTGTATTCCATATATATTTCACATCCTATTTGAGAGTGACTTGTTTTGGCTCTCATACACAGTGAATCATATGTGAAAAAAAGGAGTTAATCTTCAAAACGTCTGCAAGAGAGTGTGTTAACAAAGTTCAAGAAAAGGATGAAAACTTGGAGCATAACTTAATCAATTTAATGTTGTGCCTACGTGACAACAATGAATACTGGTTCTGTCGTCATGGAGAAGTAAAATGTATGCTGAGAAACCTTTCTAATCTAAAAGATGTAAACTTGAAGACAGCTGGAGAACTCTGCTCATTAGATCCTCTCTAATATTTGCAGATATTTCAACCACAGGTTCCAAGCTATGCTCGCTTTTATCTGCAACAAAACCAATCGTCCTCTTGGAAAAGTAACTGATTTCTTTTGGTGGAAAGAGTACCAGGCAAGAGGTGCTCCTCACATTCAAATGCTACTATGGATAAAAGGCGCACACAAGTTTGGAGCAGAAAGTGATGACTCTGTGTTGTCTTTTATAGAGCAGTATGTAACATGTAGAATATCAATACAGAGTGCTGACAAAGGTCTTAGAGAACAAGTTTTGCATTTTCAAACACATAGATGTGGAAAGTATTGTTGTTGTAGATACAGGTGCAAAGAAAGATTATATACACTATGTCGATTTGGATTTCCACAACCTGTTATTTCAAAAGGAGGAGTAAACAGCTTCTTGTTTTCAGTGAGACATACATGGAAATCACCAAAGAACATATATAACTTAAAAAGAAGTGAAGATTCCAAATATAATAAATGACTACAATCCTGTGAGTTTAAAAATGAGGAATGCTTACATGGACATTCACTTTGCTGCTGACAACTCCATTGCTGTGGCTCAGTACGAGACAGCATACATCACAAAATCTGAGAAAACTGTAATAGAGGAAACGTGGGAGGAGATTTCTGGAGAGAAGACTCTTAGCAAGAAATTTTATTTGTTTAGCTTAAAAATGCTTTGCCATCGAGAAATGGGAAGTTACAAGGCCTGTGACAGGTTAAGTTCGGCAAGTTTTTTCTCAAAATCCAAAGGAATTGTGTGGGTTAGTCTTGGTTTATCTATCACAAGAAACAGAGTATTGAAGTCTTTTCCTGAAATTCAGTGCCTGGCAGAATTTGACCTACAAAGTACTGGCATTGTAAAATCAAATATGTTGGATATATGCTGTCCAAGAAGAAGTGCACATCTAAGGGACAAATGTCTTTATAGAATTCTTCAAAACTACAGATATAAAAGTAATGTATTTTTGGAGAACATATAAGAAATAAATATGCAATTCATGGATGTGATGGATGCTTAGTGAAATAAGAAAAAAAAATCTAATTAACCATTGGAAGTTGACCTGTCAAACTCGTGAAAAAAGATAATTTTAGTATTTTTGCACTCCTTCAGTTATTCAAACCTTGGTGTGGTGAACTGGAATTAGTTGGGGGTTATAACTGCTACGAAGATTATTTTAATGCTGTCAAAGATACTATTGAGTGTCCCATGTTCAATAACTACAAAAAAAAATGTTGAATGATGAGATGCAACGGAAAGAAACGATTGCAGCTGAGGTAGCTAAGGGTAGCTCTCAAAGCAGCCAAAGCTCAGCATCTTCAAGTCAGGTTCCTCTTGGAAAATCCTTTATTGAAAACAAAGCTGCAATAGCTATGAATGAAGTGGAAACTGCAATGGAACAAGCTAGACAAGAATCAATAGATCTGGAACAGTTAGTTGGCCAAATAAACAACAAGCAAAAGGAGATTTATATTGAAGTAAAAGGTAAAATATAACATGGATTACAACATGAAAAGAAGGAATGCAATTGCTAATCTTTTAAGCTAATACTGTTATATATTAGTGACCAAGCTGGGACTGGAAAGAGCTTTTTAATTAAAGTTATCTCAACTTATCTACAGAAGACTACAGATTCAAGCTTATCATGTGTGGTAACAGCACCTACTGGACTAGGTACACACAGTGTCAAAGGAATTACTCTACATAGACTTTTAATGCTGTCAGTTGAACATGACAATAAACTAGAATACCAGGAGTCACCAAGTGAAGCTTGTTATGAGGTAGCAAGAGTTTTGAAGAAAATGAAGCTTTTCATTATTGACGAGATAAGCATGGTTTCAAATCCAATGCTTGCCTTTTTCCACCTTTGAATACAAGAGATTTTAAAGACTGAATATGATATCTTGTTTGGAAGAAAGCATTTGATTATTTTTGGAGACCTATTACAACTTATTTCAGGAAAAGGACAGCCTGTTTTCAAAACTCTTTCACACATAGAGACTCGAAACTCATTTTTAAGTATTGGTAATGTCAACATTTGGCAATTTTTTTAATACAAAGAACTTGTGACAAATATGCCTTCAAGCCTCTGATATGGACTGTGGAAACATTCTAAAGGACATTAGAGTAGGAGTCCTGATAAAAGAGGGAAAACATGTTAAAAAGTCGACTTATTGAAAAACTGTTTTCTGCTAAAAAGACGTCAGCAGAGCTAATGTATAATTTTTTTTAAAGAGGGGAAACAAATAGTTTGTTTGATGTCTGACATTCAATAGTGTGCTGCTTTTAATGAGGAAATACTACAACTTGAGAATGAAGGTATTTTGGAGATTACAGCAAGTGACAAACCAGAACATCACTGAGTAACTGTAGTTGTGAGCGAAAAATTACAAGACAAATTAGATTCTTTGAAAAAATCTGTATCCATGACTGTTGGACCAGAGAAACATTTCCATGTTTGTAAAAACTGCAGAGTAATTTTAAGATGTAATTTAAATTTGGAAGCAAGATTGGTAAAAGGTGCCATGGGTGAAGTTGTTGATTTCATTAATTTTCCTAATCGTGATCAAGTTGAATACTTAGGTATAAAGTTTCCTCAGGTTGATGATGTGAAACAAATTTGACAATGTGTTGTACGCTTTTTGCTTGCAAAGGATTTATATGTGCAACAAAAACAGTTTCCAGTTTGTCTAGCATATGCTGTAATGATCCAAAAGTATTGATGCTGCATTCATAAATGTTGGGAGTATGTTTTTTAAAGAGGGAATGTCATGTGTCACTCAATCAATCAGGGATTTGTAAAGCGTGGCTAGTCACCCGTGAGGGTCTCAAGGTGCTGGATGGGGATGGGGGGTACTGAGGATCAGTCGAAGAGCCAGATCTTGAGGTCTTTCCTGAACTGTGACAGGGTAGGGGATTGCCTGAGGTGGAAGGGGAGCGTGTTCCAGGTCCTGGCGGCGATATGGGAGAAGGATATTCCTCCAGCTGTGGTTTTCCAGATGCGGGGGACGTTGGCGAGGGCCTGGTCAGCGGAGCAGAGTTTTCTGGTGGAAGTGTAGAAGGAGAGTCTGTGGTTGAGGTAGGCTGGTCCGGCATCGTGTAGGGCCTTGTAGGTGTGGGTCAGGAGCTTGAAAGTGATTCTCTTGTCAATAGGCAGTCAGTGTAGGTCTCTCAGAAGGGCGGAGGTGTAGCTGTGTCGTGGGGTGTTCTTGATGAGATGGGCGGAGGCGTTCTGGATGCGTTGTTGTCTTTTTTGGGTCTTGGTGGTGGTTCCAGCGTAGAGTGCATTGCCGTAGTCGAGGCGGCTGCTGACGAGGTCCTGGGTGACTGTCCTTCTGGCTTTGGGGGGGATCCACTTGTAGATTTCTTGACGCATACACAGGGTGTGGAAGCAACCCAATGAGATGCACTCACCTGTCAGTCCATTGAGAGCGATGAGCCTAAGATGACGCCGAGGTTGCGGGCATGGTTGGTGGGAGTGGGGGCATTTACAAAGGCAGAGGACCACCAGAAATCGTTCCAAGCGGAAGGTGTGAAGCCAAGGATAAGAACTTCTGTTTTCTCAGAGTTCAGTTTGAGGCAACTGTCTTTCATCCAGGCGGCAACTGCTTTCATTCCTTCGTGGAGATTGTTCTTGGCGGTGGTCGGGTTGTTGGTGAGGGAGACTATCAGTTGGGTGTTGTCGACGTAGGAGACGACGTTGAGTGCGTGGCTTCTGATGATGGTGGACAGTGGGGTCATATAAAGGTTGAAGAGGGTGGGACTCAGGGAGGATCCTTGGGGGACGCCGCAGCTGATCTTGGTGGTTTCTGAGAGAAAGGGGGGGAGTCTGACATTCAGTGTTCTGCCAGTGAGGAATGAGGAGAGCCATTGCTGAGCCGAGTCTTTGATGTCGGCATCGTGGAGACGAGTGCATAGCGTGTCGTGTCAGACTGTGTCAAAGGTGGCAGAAAGGTCCAGGGGGATGAGGGCGAAGGTCTTGTCTCGGTCGAGGAGGATGCAGATGTTGTATGTGACAGCGAGGAGGAAGGTCTCAGTGCTATGGTTGCTTCTGAATCCTGACTGAGAGAGGTCCAGGATGTTGTTGGCCAGCAGGAAGGCGGTGAGTTGTTTGTTGACTTCTTTCTCGGTGACTTTGGCCAGAAAGGGGAGCAAGGAGATGGGCCGGTAGTTTTTGAGGTCTGTCGGGTCGGCGGTGGGCTTCTTCAGAAGAGGTTTTATCTCGGCATGTTTCCAACTCTTTGGGAAGGTGGCAGTTTTGAAGGAGCGGTTGATGGTATGCTGGAGTTTGGGTGCAAGTATCCTTTTTATTGCATAAAGGTGTTAGGTCCAAAGTGGAAAATGACAAAAGTATTTAAAAAAACATTAAAGAAGGTGTGAAGAAATGAAAAGTGGAAAAAGATGGTGATATTGTTGGATACCAGATGGATAATACTAGCAGTGTTTACTGCTATGCTAATGTGGTTCTCAATGTTCTCTTCCAACTACCACATATAAATGCAATCCAGCAAAAACCACGGAACATGTTGTGCACAGCACTATTTAATTTCTTTCAGCTCTTATGTCATAACAGAGCTGTAATACAATCTGCTTCAGGAATTAGAGAAATGGTATACAAGAATAGTGGATATGCTGTATTTAATCTAAATGCTCAACAAGATGCACAAGAGTTTATTATGGTGATCCTTGGGATTTCAGAAGAAGAAATGTGAATATTTATGGTATATTTGAACTCAGTTATACATGGAACCATGAGTGTGAAGATTGCTCTTTCTCATCTACCACTAAAATCCAATATGAACAATGTTTGTACTTAACTCTGCCACATTGTAAAATTGTGCCATTTGAAAAATTAATGAGTGACCAAAATATGATGTGTCCAACTTCCAAATCACATGTATTCTCGACATTGCTTCTACAGAGGAGTGGCAAATACATTATAGCAATATTTCAACGATGTAGAGCTGAGGGATCACAATTAGAGACCGAGATTACCAACTTTAGAGCTGGACAGATTTCAGTTTCTGGTACAACATATTGTACTTTGGCTAGCATATTTCATAAAGGAGTAAATATTACATCTGGACATTATACTTTATATTTAAAGAGTGAAAGTGGGTGTACAGAATGCAATGGTAGTAGTCTCCAATTCAAACACAAACTATCTTTTAAATTTCCTCACTCATATTTATTGTTTCTACAACCAAAGTTCTAATGTGGATGAGTCGGACAGTATTGGATGAACTAATTTTTTTATCTGGATCATTACTAATACAGACATTATTCGGCATAACAAGGGTGAAGTCTTGAACAACCTATAAAAAATGTCATGTGGTTAAAAGGTTTCTTAATACTTTTTCAGAAAACAAACAGGTACACTGTGTTGTTTGCTCGTCATTCATCATTAATCACTGGTTAAGATATAATTCATCCTATTGAGGGTGATGTCAAGAACACCTATGTAAAATTTTACTGTGCATGAAGTTGTTGATAGTGTTTCTAGGAAAAGGCTACTCTTGTACAAGGTATAATAATTATCAACATCTTTCTATGAATTTTAGTTTATTTTAGAGCAGGAATTGTAGATTAAGTTACATTTTATTGAGAAATTATAGTGAGTGCAAATTATAGTTATTTAAAGAAAACGTTTGAAATTTTTTATTTCATATACATTGTATTGTTAATTTTGAGAAACGTACCATGTACATATGGATTTTTGTTCAAGTCTATATGGCTGTTCTCCCCCCACCCCCACTGTTCAGTGATGAGCAGCTATACACACTTCTTTTGTAGTGTAACAGTATAGCATTTGAGAATAGTGGTTAAGGAAACAAAACATGTCTAGAAAATGTGCAATTGCTGTATTAAAAATTAAAAGATGCTTGTATTTTGATGATAATATAATTTATATTGGAGGTTACTAGGTTTCAAAAGATATAAATAGTTAAACTTTTATATAATTTTTATGTTTTTTTCTGTTTAATACAGATCATAGGACAATTTCTTGACAAATAAACATAAGTAATTACTTGTTGCTTCATTAATACATAAACCACACATACACTTATTCACCCATTCAGTCAGTGTTTGAGTCAGTTATCCACTCATTCACATCCTTATGCACCCAGTCAATCATGTATACATCCACTCATACACAATAACACTAATATATACAATATGTAATTCACCCAGTCAGTTACCTACACAAACACTCATCAATCCAGTCATTTACCCATAAATCCAGTCATACACATTATGTCCTACTTGTAGATGTACTGACACACCTAGTCAGTCACCCATGCAACCAATAATGCACGCAGTAACTTATCTATACAGGCACTCCTACACACAGTGAGTCATCCATATACTCACTCATGCATTCACTCACTCTCTGAAACAGCCACTCACATACTCTGTTATTCACCAATACACCCACTCATGCACAGACACACTCATCCATATAAAAACTTACACACCGTAACTCAACTATAAAGACACTCACCTATCCATTCACTAACCTGTACAGGCAGCTACACATCCGTATACTAACACATTCAGCCACGCATACACACAAACTATCATGAAAACAGCAACTCACACATGCAGTCACTCACCCATACAGAGGCTTATGCAACCAGTCAATCAGCTATTCACGTACTTATGCACCCAGTCACTCAGTTGTGTGACAGAACCATGCATACTGGAACAATGCATGCCTAAACACGGTCGGAACCAGGACCGTGTCTTTTCCATGCATGCCTTTATCATGCATGCCTTGTCTGTCATACAACCCCCCCATCTGCCCTGAGGCCCAAAACTACCCCCGCCCCTAATAAGTAAACTACTCAGACTCCCCCATCCGGCTTGAGCCCTGAAATCTTCCCCCACCCCTGATAACTAACCTACCCTGATCCCCTTACACACCCTAAGCCCTAAAAAAAAAAACACGACCCCAATCCCCCCACCCTGTCCCTAGAAACTAAACTACCCTAACACCCCCCCACCGCAGCCCTAAAACCTTCCCCAACACCTAGTAAGTAATCTACCCTGACCCACCCACCCTAAGCCCTAAAAAATAAACTACCCCAACCCCCTCCACTCCCACCTCTTACAAATCAACTACCCTGAATCCTCACCCACCCTAAGCCCTAAATCCACGCCCACCTCTAAAAACTAGCCCAGAAACCCTGCCCCAGCACCACTTACCTCACTGCATCCTCTCCCAATCCTTCCTCCTCTTCTCTCCTCCCACCCTTCCTTAAACCTTCCCCACCCCTAAAAAATAAACTACCCCATCCCCCACCCACTCTAAGCCCTAAAATAAAACTACCCCACCCTAGCCCTGAAAAATAAACTACCCCGACCCCCCACCAATCCCTAAGCACCAAATCCAACCCCACTTACCTCACTGTGTCTTTCCCCGATCCTTCTTCCTCCCCACGCCCTTCCTTAAACATTCCCTGCCTCTAAAAAAAAAAACTACTCCACCCCTCACCCTAAGCCCTAAAAAAAATACCCCAACCCAACCCCTAAAAAATAAAGTACCCAGTCCCCCATCCACCCTAAGCCCTAAAAACTAAGATTCCCCAAACCCCTCCACCCAGCCCCTAAAAAAAAACAATTGCCCGAAATCCCTTAATCCACCCCTAAAAACTACCCCCAACCCTGCCCCAGCCCCACTTACCTCATCCCATCCTCTCCCGAGCCCTTTGCTTTTTTCTCTGCCTTAACCATGCATATGCGTAGTTTGACACATGCGTGGATAAGGCAAAGAAAAAGGCAAGTGTTGTTCCTCTTGCGTAGAAAACATCTGCGTTGTTTGCAACCCATTGTTTAGGACATTTCCCAGTCACTCAACTATACAGGCATAGGCTTTCCCAGTGACTCACTCATTCAGTTGCTCATGTACACAGTAAGTCAGCCATAAAGGCATAGATACACCCAGTTACTCACCCATATAGGCAGTCATGCACACAGTCACTCACCAATACAGCTATACATGCAACCAGTTACTCACCCATTCAGGCACTCACCCATGCAGTTACTCATCCTTACAGACATTTTTACACCTAGTAACTTAACCATATACCCACTGATGCATCCAGTCACTCACCTATGCACTCACTTACACACAAGCTTACTCACATGTACAGCTACTTAGACACCCAGACACTCACTAATTCAGCCACTCATGCACCATTCCACTCACCCATAAATGTATTTTAGCTTTAATAACTCCTAACTACTGAATGGATTTACACCAAATTACGAAAAGGATTCTTTGTCGACCAACAGTTAGCTTTCTGCCAAATTTGGTATACTTTGGTCCAGCAGTTCGGGCTGTCATGTCTAAAACCCCTAAGGGAAATTGCATGGGAAAAAAGTATTTTTGGACCCCCCCATTCTCTTGACCCCAGCTTGACGGATCACCCCTAAACTTTCCACACCGCAGCTGAAGTGAGTTCACTAGTTTTGAAGATTTCATGAAGATTCGTCAAGTGACGCCAAAGTTATTAGCAAACCAAAAAACACTTTTTCTATGAAAACTAGGTTCTAACTATAACTATCTACTGGTATATTTATATATATATATATATATAATCACAAGAAAACACAGCCAGCCAGGGCACCAATCTGGAGATATATATCTATATTTTACAGAGTGGTGGTCGCCACTCTATAGTCATATTTAGGACCTAGTTACCAGAGAAAATGGAAAAAGGAAGGGCATAAATGGCTGAATGTAACTACACCAAATTTGGCATAAATCTAGATCTTGGTCCAGATAGTGTGATTTGTTGTAAACCCATTCAGTCGTTTTTGAGACATTAATGTGAAAAAAACGTTGAATTTTGGGATGGTTGGGTCCGCTAGCCACTAGCAAGAGAACGAGAGCCCACCAACCTCAAATAATATAGCAATTTGATTAGTCAAAGGATTTTTTTCCCCATCAGCCGTCTCACCCCCACAGGAGTAAAAGACTCTTGTGAACTCACAGGGGCCTTCGCACTCTGATCTTCTGGCAGCAACATGAAGAGAAAACACTGAAATTCAGCAATTATAGTTGTTTTAAGAAAAAATAACTCATGCCCTCGTCATGCACTGCTGATGAGTGAACATATTACAACACTCATGACGTTCTGTGACATCATTTGTTAAAATTACTGATGACAACCGAACTGACATTTTGAACATTATGTGCATGAGATATAGTTACTTGAAATAACTATAACTGTTGAATTTCAGTGTTTTTTTAAACATTGTGTCTGAACTGACATTCTCACTTAACTATAATGTCACTTTAACCCAGTGGTGTAACAAAGGCCCCCACAGCCCCTGCAGTGCGGGGTCCCCGAGCTCCAAGGGGCCCTCTCAGCACAGTACACTGGCCTGAGACCTCCCGAGTGAGTCTAGAAAGGGTACTGTGCAGGGGGACCATCTCAAGTTTTGTTATGCCATTGCTTTAACCTTTGTTGTTTTTCAGTAAATATATATTTATTTATACATATATATCCAGCTTCTCTTAGCATGCAGTATGAGTATGAGTGCCTGACTGCTGGTGGTACATGGCATACAATGCGTCAGTTTGTGTTGTCAAAATCAAGTAATGCCCCTCCTCCGTTAAGAAAGGACCAAGCTGGCACTCCAGTGGTTGAGCAACAAAGTTCATTTAACAAATTCAGTCTTCCTCATCGTGTTTCAACTGTGACATACAGCCTTGTTTACTACATTGAGACACCATTACTGACTGTGTTTACAAACTCTTCTCAGGCCACCTCCCCTTTGCACTCTCAATATCAACGTACAATCATTAATCTAATCTAGTCGCCATCTTAAAGTGTGTTTGTTTCAATTCATCCATTAATACCAAAAATGTTGCTAAAACATACTATTTGTACATTACTCACAAATTGCATGTAATGTACAGATCTTATGTTTTATTCCAATCAGTTTGTATCAGAGTATGTGGTAAGGGACAAGCAACATTTTTATTGTCTTTTTCACTCTTTGATGTCTATCTCTTCTCAGAATATATTTTAAATCATTCATGACAGCCTCTGAGAACAAAGTTATGGTGTCTTTCATTGTGTGTGGGATAAATGAGGATTTGGGATTACAGTGTGAGTCACTTACAGAAGACCAAGATCATTCAGAGAAAGATTAGTAAAAAGTGATATCGGAGGAGATTGTGACTCTTGGCTACCACCTAGAAATAGATTTACAAAATGCATCAAATGCAAGGCATGTAAACATGGAGGAATAGCTACCTCTGTAAAAACTCCATCTCGAAAGGTGATCAAAATAAAAAAAACTGACATTTAGAAGTGAGTAAGCCATTTATAGGCTGAAGTGTCCTTGTGACATAGTGTACATAGAAAATACAATACTAGAAGTACATAAACACAATTGCAGCATCTTAAGCTATTAAGAACAGGGATGAGAGCTACCCAGTAGCCTGGCACTTTTGGACAACACATAAAGGCTATATAGATCAACTGAGATACCTGGTTATAGATAGTGTCCCTAAGAGCCCCAGAGGTGGAAACAGGGAGAAATATCTATGCACATTAGAGGCCAGGTACAGATTATTATTGGACTCTCCCCAGAACCTAATGGCTTGAATTCAGATGAGGAATTACATGTATTTGTTTCGGTTTTCTCCTGGGGTAGATACTGGGTGTGTCTTTTGATTCTCTTATGTAGAGTTTTTTTCTTTTATAATGTTCTAGGGACAATTTATAACAAAGTGTGTTTAGCTTTTATTTTTTCAGGGCCTACTTCTGATTGATAGGAACAAATAATCGCACAACAAAGCTGAGTGTAACATTGTTTGCCCACTTGGGATGAATTTATGTAGCAAATGAATTAATATTATTTCTATATACATGAACATATAATTCTGAAAACATTCTGAGGAATGACGATGACAACACATCAATAATATTTTTACCTACAATGATCTTTATAATTCTGTGCCGCTGTTAATATAATGGGGGACGCTTCAAGATGGCAGTTATTTTTGGACTGTTGAGTGATGTTTGGTGTAGTCCTTTGTTTCCATTTTATGACTTCTTTCAATATGCATAATTAACTCATATGATTATATGCAGATGTGATTATCAAATCTGGAACAAAGTACTTTGAATGATGAATCCTGTGTACGGATATGATGATAATGTGTATTTTGTAATGAACTGGACAATATGTTTCTATGAGTTGCAAGATGGACATTGATTTTGGATTCGTTAATATGTCTTTATGTAGTCCTTTGTTTATTTTTGTGATATGTTTCACTACATGATGTATAAAAACTTTCAAACCAATATGGCATCCAACGTCGTGATCATTGCTGGTATGAGGCCGAAATGCATTGATGTGGTTTGTTATGCGAATAAAAGATTATTTGCAATTACAAGTATCCTGCATGGAGTGCAATCCCTTTCATATTACAGAAGGGCTTGGAATCTAATGTGACAGCGTGTGGGCAGACACCCTCTGACGAGCACCAGCGACATTCAGGTGCAAGCTTACATACACGGGGAGTTCATGGAAATATATATTTATTTAAATATAAACTTATATATGTGTGTGTATGTACACATAAGCACTGGCTTATGTCATAAAACAATAACTTATCTACATGGTAAAGTCCTGTGTGGTGAAGTATCGGAAAATGGTTGGTACTAATCTGCATTCTAAAGACTGTGGTAATAGCACCACGTGGTCAAAGTTGCATGGTAAATGTACCATACCTCATCAAATAGCACCTGTACAAATAGCACCTGTACAAATAGCACATAGGAAAATACATACCCTAACTTGACAGTGTGCAGCTGAAATGGAGTTAACACCAAGGTTATGATGGGCCTTTGCAGAAGACCCCATAGACGCATGCAAAGTCTGTGTGATTTAATTTCCGGACCTTAAAACCTTTTTCTTGACAATCACATTGGAATGGAGGGTGGGTGACTTGTAGCATTTTTCTTTCCTTATGATTTTAGGTTGCTTTTGAGGTTGGACCATCTTTTATCTCCAAGGTGGAATCCATATATAATTCTGAGCAAGAAATAATTCTGCCTGAGTCTTTTCTTCCTCCTTTTCTGAAGAAGCTTTGCTACCCAATCTTGATGTATGTAAGACTATAATGGTGTATTTGGTTGGAAAGCATGTCTTGCTTTCACTCTGTTTAATTGCTTGACCTAAAGTTCAGTCCAGCTTGGAAAGGGCTGCAGCTTTTAGGTTCTGTTGGTCATTTCATCAACAGTTCCATCGATTCCCTGTCCTGAGGGGAGCCAAGGACAATGAACTCATGGAATATCCGCCTCTTGGGTGAAGGCTCTGGGTATCTCTATGATGGAGATTTGCTACAAAGTTTCCTTCAACATTTGCGAAGCACTAGCACTTCCTGTGTAAAGGGATGAGGTATGATACCAAGGTTCTCTTGGCTAAGTTGTGATATGAACAATGCAGGAACTCCAGCTATGTTGTGCTACAATAATGGTCCTGTGCGAGCTACATCAGTTTGGTGTCTGTGTGATTCTCTGTTACCAGGGGACACGTATTGCCCGACCATGTCCGCATTTTGCTTGTATGTTACCCAGTCTAAATCTGAAAGTTTACCAGTATGAAATATTTCAATTACTTACAGTTAATTCCATTATTTAGTCTATGCCTCTTTGTTCCATTCATAAAGTAACACCTCCCTCCTGTGTGGTCACTGAGTTGAGCTGACCAGGGAGTTTATGAACAGTACAGAATGCTTTTTGGGTAGGTAGTCATAAAATATATTTACTGACGGATGAAGTGAGAGATAAGTGATTTGTTTTGTTTTTGGGGGAAGAGATAAATACCAGACCTCCTTTCAAAATGGTTGTTTGTGCCTGCTTCTTGCACCCTCAGGGCGCTTTGGTAGTATAAAAGGAGCCACAGATGCTTGTGTGGTCCCTTGTATAATATGGATTGTGGCAGCACACATTTTGTACCAGTGTGAACATGAGGGGGCGTGCCCTGATCTGCATGCGGGATTGGCCCCATGCAAACGAAAATATATTTTGCTTATACTGTGTTGCTGACATGGACAGAGAGGAAAGGAAGCTGTCAGGGGTGCACTGGTCTCCCGATGGCGCCTTTGGGAGGGAAAGATGGTGTCCTGGGACCTCCAGGCATGATCCTGCAGATGGGCGCAGTCACTAGTGCACCTGCCTGTAGGAGGATACCTGCTTCTCTTCAAATGAAAGGTCACGTCTGCGACCTCAATGAAAAGTGGACTCATGTCTTCAAACAGCAAGTCCGCCGAGTTTGCACCTGTCCCATGAACAACGTATTCAACTGAATATGGTGCATTATTCTGAAATGTGGCTGGTAAACCTTTTTAAAGATGTATTGTGGCAATGACCGCACAGTGTCCCTCTTCGCAGGCTCCGCCAGGCTTGCTCCTCCACGCATCAATAGGTGGGCTGTACTTCTGCAACCATATTGGTTCCAAGTGGTCTACTGCCCAGGGGTCAACAATCCTGCAGACTATCTGTCGCAACATCCTTTGCCACTGTTCTCCGAGGAACAATCAGATGAAGTGGACCGGCGGGTGGAGAGTTTTGTAAGCATGTTAGTGAACATGGCCTGCCCTACGGCTCTCACGGTGGCCTAAATTGCTGACGCCTCAGATTGAGACGCCCTCATAAGCCGTGCGAAAGAGGCCTTACACAATCGCTCCTGGAAACGTTTCCTTGATAAACCATCCGTGTCTGACCCGTATGTTAGAAGAGCGATGCAACAACTGTGGAAAGTGAGGCTGGAGCTCTTGGTGAGTCCAGAGTGTCTTCTGCTAAGAGGACAATACCCCGCAGCCTACAGAGTCGAGTGGTGGAATTGGCGCACCAAGGCCATCAAGTAACCGCAAAGACGAAGGCGCGTCTGCAAAGCAAGGTGTGGTTCCCGGGTATGGACAACCATGGTGGACGATGTGATAGGCAGATGCCATCCATGCGCCATCACCGCTCAGGAAGCCGTCCCGCTCCTGTTTTGACTGAGCCGCCCAGCACTCGCCCCTGATGTAGGATCAGTCTGGATTTTGGCAGTTTCCCGGATGGACATTTGACGGCTGTGATGGTCGACTCATGCACGTGGTTCCCTGTGGTGGAACTGGTGGTGTCAACGGCTTTCGAACATGTCCGCCCTGTTCTTGAGAAGACATTTGCTTTTTTGGGTTTGCCTGATGAGATACGGACTGACTGTGGACCCCCTTTCCATGGTCAGGAGTTCCATGATTACTTACGCTCGCTGGCCATAACGTATAGAAGGATCACCCCACAATGGCCTCAGGCGAATGGGGACGTAGAGCATTTCATGAGAACAATGAATCGCGCCCTGCGAATCGGGGTGAGTCAGCAAGAGAACCCCGAGCTCTGCCTCCACACCTTCCTGAGGGCTTACCGACAGACCCCCCACAGCACCACTGTGTGTGCCCCAGCGGCCTTGCTGTTCAACTCGCCACCCAGAGACTGTTTACCGGCAGATAGAGGCTGGCATCCTTCTGTTTTAGACATATCCAAGACGCAGGAGAAGAGAGAAATGACTAACGCTAAAGCCAGCGCTAACCGGAGGGCGAAGCGTCCCGATCTGCAAGTACAGGATACGGTCATTCTGAAGGACCGCCACCCAGGATGGAAGTTTCGTACTCCGTTTGAGCCCGATGTTTGGAGGGTGGAGAGCGTTGTAGGAACCATGGTGACCGCCATGAGAGGAGGACGGCAGGTGACAAGGAACGTGTTGTGGTTCCGGAAGGTGGTGCCCTCGGAGGAGGGTGTTGGCGCGGAAGGCGGAGAGGAAGAAGAGTGCGGAGAGTTTAAAACCGGAGACGGCTCGCGGTCAGACATGTTGACAGAAGAGTCACGAAACACTAAGGCTGGGTGCCACAGTGTCCCAGTCGGGGTTTGTTCCCCAGACGTGCAGCCAGTGGGGAGGTCTGAGCTCTGAGACGGACCGTGCAGCCAGTGGGGAGTTCTGAGCTCCGAGACGGACGCACCAGGTACCACCTACGGCCTAACCCTAATCCCAGCAAGCGGCTGAAGGACTTCCTGTGCTGAAGAGGACTGAGGCGTTAGGTGGTCTCTCTCTCTCTCTCTCTCTCTCTCTCTCTCTCTCTCTCTCTCTCTCTCTCACTCTCTCTCACTCACTCTCTCTCTCTCTGCTATAAAATAAATGGAGGCGGTACCCGCGTTGTCTTTTCCGGCAGCAAAAGTACATGCCAGGTCTGCGTGTTTATGATCTGCATTGGCGGCCGCAGGTGGGTTATAGGCCGCGATACTAGCCCTGCCTGCGCCTTCTACATCTATTTCTGGTTTCAACTCATATTGCTTCCTTCCAACACCCTACAGTGCCTATCTCTTTACTTTATTCTTGCTCGTTATTTTTTAGTACTGGTTTCTCCCTTTGTCTCTGTTTTCCTGTCTTTCTCGTCCACCATCTTTCTCCCTTTCCTCACTCTTGCTCTGAGTGTGCTGATGCAGCATAAAGTTCTTCTCCACAAAGCAGAGGGCCTTTGTCCACAACCTGCAACTTTTGGCGCAAATGAATGACCACAGTCGCTGCAGGTAAGCTCAGAAGTGTGCTGGATGCCTCCAGACCTGAAGCACGAAGATTCGCTTCCTGACCCGACCCTAAAGAAAGAGGCGAGGTGTTCTTCTCTCGAGACCTCATAGGCCATCTCAATCCCATCCTTCCACACACCCACCAAGTGCAGCAGAAAGGCGGTCAAAAGGTGTGGCGGCTGCGGTATTCTGTCATTGAGCAACCGCGAGTGCCTGATTGCACCAAACAGGCTGAAAGTTCAGCAGGCGTGTCCCCTGGAAAAATCCGGTTCCTTCAAAACGTGGACTTCAGCCTCCGACCGTCACTTAACACTCATTACGCGGCTGAAGTAGCAAATCGCGCGATCTGTTCTGAGGAGCGATGACGCTTTGCTTTTAGCGCGCGCTCCGATTTAACCCAACTTTTATTAGTGTAACAACAAGTGCCGATAAGGGCCCTGGTCGATTATGTTTACACGGTATCTGATGCGTTGATAGTGGGAGACTAATTACTTGAAAGCTTCCATTATTTCACCCTGGCGGAAAACACAGAGAAGAAGAGGGGCACTTAGAGAGGAAAACTACTTGTTTTTTGCCAATTGCCCGGTGATATCGAATCCACTTTGGTCTGATCGCATTACTAAATGTAGTCATCAGTTATTCTATGATTTGCATCAATATGTTAAATCGAAGAAGTAAAGCCTAAGCGAAATAGAGGCGTGGGGAAAACCAGGCCACTGTGAATTGTGCAGTAGACATGTTACTTATGAATTCTGGTTGTCCCCAACAAGTAGGGAGACAGGAACAGGGCACAAGGATGCCACCACCTGACAGTCGCCCTTACTTGGTCCTCCAGAGGGAACATATCACTCTCCAGACTATGCCCCAGCACTCATTCGGACTAGGAACTTAAAATGATCTCTCCTCAACACAGAATGGTTCACGTAGGCCCGGCTATTTTCTAAGGAAACGCAGTAATGGGAACAGTTATGAATCCTTGTCCATTTGATGTAATCACAACTTCCATATTGCACTTTATCAGTAAGCTTTTGATGACATTTGTCAGCCCCTTTTTTCTTAAATTCTATTGAGCTAGTTACAATGTCCATTTTAAAGAGGTTTGTACATATACCATATTTGAGTCTCATGTATATATAATGTTTATGCTTGTACTTTTTCGTACATTTCCGACAAAAGTTTTGATTTGAGGTGATACGTGAGTCTCCCTCAATGGGCCCCTTACTGAGACTGTCTGCTAATCAGAAACGGTTAGATTTACTGCAGGACACAGCCTCAAATTCATAATATGGGGTCAGCAGGGGGTTTAAGCTCACAGTGTTTAAGACGCCTCAATTGCTGAACAAGTTACTCTGGTATCCTATAGTACCATCATCCACCTCCTTCCTGAAGTCATACAAGATGCAATTGATCCTGGACACTGTTCCCGTTTCCATAAAAAGTCAAAGCTCATATGCCACACGCTCCAGCAGTTCAGATGGGTGTGGTGAGCTAGAAATGGATGCATCCGTGCCTGAACCTTCAGTCAGTCAGAAATAAGTTTATTTGACAAAAATCTATAAATCATAATAAAACCATCCTAAAAAATCCCAAGTACACACAAATATGACCCCTATTTATTTTAAACCATCTTTAATACACTGCCTAACCACAAGTACGAATTATGCATTTCTATGCCACATCTATAAAATGCATTTCAGACAATAACTCTATTGCGTCCAACCTCAAATATGTTTTATATCTTAAAAATAAGGGTCTTAAAAACTCAATACAAGCAGATTTAAAAAAAACAATCCGTAAGCACTATTGTACTCCTTTGATGTATATATTAAACAAAATTGTTTGAAAATGAATCTGGAAAAAACAAAAGTAATGTTTTTTTACTTTGTTTTCAAGGGTGTTATAAATTGTGCCTAGCCAGTCTCTTCCACCCGAAACGACTTGATGACTGGCAGCAGCAGATTGTCATTAGGTGATTAACTGGGCCTTTAACAGGACTACAGACCTAAAGTCCAAGCAGACAAGAGCACTTACTCATGGCCTAGGTGAAAGAAATTTCTTGTGGGATATTGGTGTACATGTACCCATTAGTTAAACAGAAACATGTGGTCGATTAATCACATCACAGAGTTTGTGTTTAAGGAATAACCTTTTGACATCTCTATTTTTTACTTCCTTAATAATTAATATGAAGCAAGAGTGTGCAGGACACAACTAGCATCAGGTCTTCTACTCAGCATTCTTCCAGTCCCTCTATGGTCTTCTGTACGGTTTCAACATACAGCTGCGGATTACAGAAACGTTTACGAACATGAAGTTATTGCACTGATGTGATGGTAAATCTGATGGGAAACTTTCTTTACAACAAAGTCTTTACAGCAACTTACCTTTTCGATGAAGTCTCTACAACAATAGTGCCTTTAAAACAGATGCCTTTACCACAGATTCCTTCACCACACATAATGGTAGTGTAGGAAATTATAGAGAAGTACTGGTTTGTAACTGTATTTGAACATATATATATATACACACACACACACTGACAAATGGATGTTATTGTTAGATAAAAATGTCATTTAAAACATACAATTTTTAACAAACAAAACCACTGACACCGGTTATAGTTATTTCAAGTAGCTATTACTCGTGTCCTAAAGTAACTATAACTTGCACTCTTCCATGCTCAGGGTTGTCATGAATTATGTTGTTTCAGATGTTGCAGTGATGTTATCAATGATGTCAGAGAACATATCATTAGTGATCTAATATGTGAGGTAATCAGCAATGCATGACAAGGTTGGACAGGCAATGTATCCTACCCCTGTGGACAGGCAAGCCCCTGCTGTGCATGGCTAAAGGCTGGGCGCGGTCCGGGTAGGCTGCAGGACCTGGCTATGTTTAAGACCCATAGGCAGCCAACACCCTGCCACACACAGCCTCTGGTCGTGCACGGCATGAGGTTGGGCGCAGGCCCTGGCTAGCTTTCAATAGCTGATTCTTAAATGCACTTAATCAAAATAGAATGTATTAATCATACTCATGATTAAATATGTAGTGACTGACAAAAATTGAATCTTCTGGGACGGGATGCAAGGGATATAGGGGCTAAGGGTGGGGAAGTGTGTTATTACTAGGGTATCAATTTTATTACCGGAGTATTAAGTGATATAATAAATATATTAATACAATTAAAAATAGTATTGACAGAAAAGTTACAAACAACTAACAAATCAGCTATATGTATACATATATATCTGTGTAAAACAAATTATAAATGGGTAAATTATAACTAGATATAATTTAAAAAAAACGAAAATAAAGATAACAAAGATACATTCACATTTTTTGTTATTATAAATAATGAACTAAAATCATTTAAAAATATACACATATACTGTCTCATTACACTGTCCACGAACTTCCCAATGGGAGGTTGCCGCATTACTGGTTACCTCCCTGCCGGCCCCATTAAGAGTTTCCCGCTAAGTCAGCGGGCAGAAACCTGAGTTTCTCAACGCTGGTCTAGCAGGAAACAGCCTACAGCATTGTCTCTGGCTTGTAATCGAGCCGGCAGCAATGCTGTAGAGTGCAGGGTGCACCAGTACCCTGGCGAAGTGTTCACTGTCTGCAAAGCAGAAAGTGAACACTGAGATGGTGCTGGCCAGGGGGGCCCCTGCACTGCCCATGCCAAGTGCATGGCAGTGCAGGGCCCCCATGGGGCATCCTGCACCTGTTCTCTGCTAGCATTTCCTTACTTCTTTAGGAAATTCAAGCCTTCCGATTACTTGTTAAAGATTGTGCTTGTCTCATTTCTTTGAAACTATGTTCATTCTTCAAAAAAAAAAAAAAAAAATTGTAAACTGGGGTGATGTCACCTATTGCACAATTAAAGGAGTTAGGCCAGCCCTCAATGGCATTGTTTTGTTTTTGAACCTCCTTCCAAACATGTAGAGTAACAGTTCCATCACTTGAAAATGTAGTTTCCTCCTGCGATCGACCTATTTAAATAGCCAATCCATGTTTTTGCAGAGTAATTTAGTGGGGGGAGGTGTAATTGTTTCTCATTTTGCATAAAACAATTTGATTGAACTTTTGTTCTTTGTTTTAGATTGTACAACTGTTAAAAAAAATCATTGTAGGTAGATGACTGTTAAGAGGTAAAGCATAGATTAGCAGGAGTGTTATATTATCAACAGAAGCATGTAGTGTATATTTGAGCAAAGGGTGGGGATAGACTTGATTGTACCATCCATTAGCCAAATTTCACTTTTTTTGAGGGTAATAGGGTTATGAGAGATGGCAACAATTAAAATGCGTTTGCAGGGTTGTTATTATCAAAAAGCAAAAATTGTTAATTGCTAAAGGATTGAGTTAGTTCAGGGGTGATGTTAATATCTGAAAATGTGTGCTGTTCTACGTTGGGGATTACATTCCTGTTGTTGAATCGTTCTTCTTAAATTTGGAATAGTAGTAATGTTACTAGGGATATTTTAACCTAACCCCCTCAGAACTGAGCCAAGGGGTTCATTGAAGGTGGTACCAAGTGCTCTTATGCACTGAACTTTTCCCTAACGTCTAACTCCATAGCAGAGGCAGGGTGGATATGCTCTGGGGTTCTCAAAGCAATTTCCGCAGGTGTAGTCTATCTGTCTTTGCAACAGGTTGAAAACTAATCCTCAGACCCCCAATGATGCATGGACTCGGTTAGTCTCTCTTTACAATAAATATGCCCCGTGCTTAAATTGAACCAGTATTTGCTGGTGGGGGCCTCTAGCACTTATTTATGCGGACTGGCACTTATTTTTCCTCATCAGATAGTTACTGAGAGTAAGAGAGCGAAAACACACACACATCAAAAAGGAGGAGGAACAGAAAGACAGATAAACATCTTAAAGGGAGAAAGCAGGAACCTGAAAGAAAGATAAAGGGCAGGCAGTGTCTGGTAGTGGATTAAAATTGGTATAAGATGTATTTAAAGGTACTGGGCGCACCAACATTTAATTGCACTGGCCATGGGCTTTTGAGCAGAGCTTCAGGTATCGGCTTTCTTTCTTTTACAAATAAAACACTAAACATACCCACCATATTTCAAGAGTCTACTTCCTCTCCTAGAGAGGACATAGGATACCTGTCTTGGATTTGGATTTTGCATTTAAAAAAATGTCAATGTAAATATAAAAATAATATAGTAACCAATGTGAATGTGAAAAAGAAGTCCTGCCTAGAGTTAGAAATGTAAATGTATCACCCTGGAATGAATGGCACTTACTCTGAGGTAAGCTCTGACTGGAGCTAGAATAGTAAATCAGCCCCCCTCCAGTGTCCAGTACCTTCCTTGAAGCAAGACCTGACTGCATTAAAATAGTAAATCTGCCTCCCTTCCAGTGTCCCGCACCTTCTTATTGGAGTTGTAATAGAAAATCTGCCCCATTCCTGTGTTAGCAGCTTCCCTGAGTTAAGCCCTTACTGGAGTCAAAATAGTAAGCCTGACCCTTCTTCCAGTGTCCAGCACCTTCCCTGAGGCAAACCCTCACTGGAGTTAAGATAGTAAATCTGCCCCCATTTACATGTCTAGTTCCTTCCCTGAGGTAAGAACTGACTGGAGTTAGAATAGAAACATCTGTTCCCTTTCCAGTACCTAGCACCTTCCCTGAAGTAAATCCTGGCTGGAGTTAGAATAGTAAATCTGCCCCACTTTCAATGTCAAGCATAAATGAGCTTTCGTAGAAACAACCATTATTTTTTTTTTTACAGATAATTAACTTGCAGATGTTAATTAATACTCATAACATCTATGTAATATTTTGAATAGAAAGTTAATATATTTTAAAAATAAAACAAAAAAACTCGTTATAAATAATATTTACCACAATGTGTATCAAACTGATGTTTTTCAATTGTGCTCCTGCACAGTTGTTTATTTTTCCCTTCCCTTGTTTGTGGATTATTTCGAATTTTATTTAAAAAAATACTAAGAAAAGGTGAACTCTGTCAGAAACTCCTCCTCTATAAACACGTCTGGTCACTTCAGAGAGTAGTGTACCAGTGAGCACAAAATGGTTGACAACCAATTGTATACTACTTGAGATTTACAACTACAATTATTTTAAAAATATGCTTCTGAATCATTAAATTTTGTACATCCAAATCAAGACTGAACCATTAATTTTAGCAGAATATGATTTTTGGAGTTTGAAATGTGGCCTTATCTGTATGTAACATCCGCTATTTTGAGGCACATTGAATATCATTCTATAATCATAGTGATTCTGTAGGAAGGTATTTTATTATGATTTTCCTAAGAATATCATGTTTCATTTTTATTAAAAATGGCATAGTAATACATGCATGAGAAAAGTATGCGTGTGAGGCAATTTTAATGATGTCCTATGTAGTTGTGGGTTATAAATTGTGTGGTAAAGACTGTGAAAAGGCATACGTGCTACAGGCACGCTTGGTAATGTCATACAAGATCATCTGGCACAATGCAACGCTAGGCCTTGTATCAATGAAGTAATCTGTGGATCTGGAAAGTTCCAGGTGGCACACATACAAACACATACACAAGCATGTCCATATTACAAGTCTGCTGCTGTTGACTACAGACCAGCTGATATACAAACAACTGTCAGGCCTTTGACCATGAACTAGCTAGCAGTTGGCGGGCACTACGATTCTTGCAGGTGTGCGCACTCCATCGACGTAGCCATTTTTGGTGAACAGAGGGCAGACTGCACCAATTATTATAGTGGACTGCGACAGGCGTGCGCCTTCACCAGCCCACCAATATTGTATTCCAAGTAATAGCAAAACTGGCATTTCATTAAATATTCATACAATTGTGACACAGGAGGATATGGAGTTGAGTTGGAGTTATTGGTTTTGTGTGCAAAGCATGTTTTCAGGGCTGTGGGGCCTGCTGCTTTTAAATCTGTTTATAACAAAGCCACTGTTCAATTTAAATAACCATTTATTAATCACATAAATAATCATTGTAGCCTACACTCAGACTGCAGTGTTCACTGTGCCATGGTGTTGATATTAGTGTTGTAACAGGGAAGCACCATTCCTGAGCCCGCAGCCAGATTTTTTATGGTCCAGTTGGCGAAACTGGAGAAGAGAACAGAAAATATAAGACCTCTCTTCTGTGGTGTTTTGCACATGATTGTAGTGGTAGATTCCGGGAATTAACAACCATGCCCCGCCCCCCTCTGGTGATTTTCACTACATTGCTCATTGTTCAAATTAAACTAATGCACCTCTAGCTAACAATGTCCCTAATGCCAAGTCTTTTGTTAGGTTAGAGAGCACATCCATCCAATTGTAGCCTCTGGTGTGTTCATGTCTGGTAAGGCGAAACATAGCTCTGTTTGGGTGAGGGTACAGCAGATAATGCTGTACAGATAGTTTTTTTTTATTAACTGTGCCACAGCTCAGTCAGGGGGTGATTGAATTAACCCTACTAGCACCCCCTTGGTTCATGTGATCCATCACCCTATCTTCCATCACTGAAACGTGTCACAAGTTATCGGATCCTTTATTACAATGCAGTAGGGCTACTCTGATCATGTGACCACAGAGCATTGCAGCTGCTGTTAAAAAGCATCCTGCCTATCTGCGGATTGTGGCATAGCAATGGTGTCAGTCATGGGACCCAGAGCAAGCAAGGAAAATGGGACCCCTGATACCTAGTTGAGTAGTGAAGTGTTCAGTGGCTACCTCTGGCCTGGGGCCCAAGGTAGCACTGCACCTATTAAACCACTGACAGCTACTCCCCCACTGACAAAAGCTGGGAGAAGTTCAGAAAGGGATTAGGTAAAGTGCCTGTGAAAAAATATACTTTTCCTTCATCTTCATGTAGAAGTGTTGTCTCAGTTGCTGCTTGGGAGAGCAGGAATCGCTTTAATGAATTAGTCTGCAGCACCATAGTGTGATATAGGAAAACTGAAGAATGTATTCCCGATGTGGGGGTGGGAGTGTGCATCGTCAGAGCCCACACATCAGCGTAGAAAGCACAAAACAGAGTGCTTCTGTCGATGATGAACAAGTAAGCTTTTCTATCAGTAATGTCTGTTTGCAAGTGGAAGCTATTGGGATAAACTGTAGCACCAAAAAACTAGCCAATTTCTGATTACATGGGCTGATAATTCGCTTTGATTTTTTTTCAGCATTTTAGTGATGACTGTTGAAGGTGGGCTCTAGAGGGGCTGACAGTAGATGAAGGTCGGATGGATGGGCAAACAACATATTTGATCTCACTTATGCTGAGGGAGGGATTTCCAAAGCGCGGCGAAGATAGCCCTTGCTTGGCATAGAGTGACGCAAAGTATTGCATGGATTTAATTACCATTAGAGAGGCATTTGAGCATGGCGCAAAATTACTCATCTTCACGTGGGCATCCGTGCAACCGGTAGTAAATATAGGCGAATTTCAGCACTTTAAAATGCACTAAAGGCCACTGGCACAAGGCAATGAACAATATAATAGACATAACTATACTTTTAATAATGAATGCTTGTCTAATAAGTTTCAAAACATCAAGCAGGAGTCAATTTTATGAGAGAAATGCAGAGTGACACAAACTGGCGCAAACATATTTTTGAACTGGCAAGTTGCCCTGAAATTAACACAAAAAGAGCTTTGCATAAAGAGGCTGTTCCATGCTTGATGGATGGGTGTTCCCATCCCCATGGGTGTTTGATCTAAAACCATATGTGCTAAAATTGGTGGACAGGACTTTGCAGCAAAATAATGCTTCAGTGAGGCTGGTGTTAAAAAGCGTGTTTTAATTTCTCCCAACTTTCAGAAATTAAGTGTGTGCTGCACTGTACAGCACATAGTTTTAAAATTAGTCTAAGCATAGTATTTTGCATGAAAAAGGTGCCTGTTCCAGTACAAAAGCCATGCTAGACCTTATACACACCTGTTTACTACTGTGCAAAGGTGTGTGTGTGTCTAACGCTGAAGAAGAGAGAGTGCCATATCTTAGCAGATATGGATTTGCGTTGCTATAAAATGTAATAAATCCTCCCCTGCGTCGTACTTCAGCAAATCATTAGAAGTGGCTCATACTTCGACATCGCATGTCAAATCCTGCACTAGAACACCTATCCCAAGTAAAATAAAAATTGGCAAAGCCTGTAGGTCTGGCCTTTGCAACCTGGTGGAATGGTCACATATCTTGTATTTTTTATTGCTAGCACAACAAATGAAAGGAAATAAAAAAATGAAATAAGTCACTAACTAAATGTGGTGTCTATACTCTTGTGAAAAACTAATTTTAATAAAAATAAAAAAAACAACAATCTCAAGTAATTTTAATTGAACGTCTCGAGCAGGTTGATTTGCATAAATCATGTATAAAAGACTTTTAGTTTTCTATTCTTATTGTTGCAAGGAAAAATTATTATTGGCTTTGAATTACAGTAACGTAAGGACTTAATTTAAACACCCAAGATGACTAAAAAATGATTGGCCACCTACCACTTTTTTTAGGCATATATGTGTGTGATCAAACAAAATGTCGCCGCTCACAATGCAAGAGATTCAGGCCCATATTTATACTTTTTGACGCTAAACTGCGCTAACGCAGTTTAGCGTCAAAAAGTTTTGCGCCGTCTAACGCCATTCTGAAGCGCCATGCGGGCGCCGTATTTATGGAATGGCGTTAGACGGCGCAATCAGACCGGCGCTGCCTGGTTTGCGTGGGAAAAAACCACGTAGACCAGACAGCGCCGGCGTAGGGGGAAAATGGCGTATGGGCGTCTTAAAATGGGGCAAGTAAGGTTACGTCGAAAAAATCGTCTTAACCCGACTTGCGCCATTTATTTTCGACGCCCATCCCCCATCAACATGACTCCTATCATTGTAAAGATAGGAGTCATGCCCCCTTGCCCAATGGGCATAGTGGCATGTAGGGGGGCACAAATCAGGCCCCCCTATGCCACAAAAAATTATTAAAATAAAAAAAAAAAATACTTACCTGAACTTACCTGAATGTCCCTGGGGTGGGTCCCTCCAGCCTTGGGTGTCCTCCTGGGGTGGGCAAGGGTGGCAGGGGGGATCCCTGGGGGCAGGGGAGGGCACTCTGGGCTCATTTTGAGCCCACTTGTCCCTTAACGCCATGCCTGACCCAGGCGTTAAAAAGCGGCGCAAATGCGCCGTTTTTAGCCACGCCCACTCCCGGGCGTCTCTTTTGCCCGGGAGTATAAATACCACGTAAAGGCCTGGGAGTCATTTTTTAGACGGGAACGCCTCCCTTGCATATCATTAACGCAAGGAAGGGTTTCACGCAAAAAAATGACGCACATTCCGGGAACTTTGGCGCTATTCGCCTCTAACGCCATAGTATGAATATGGCTTTAGTTTGCGTTAGTTTAGCGTCGAATTTGCGTCGAAAAAAACGACGCAAATTCGGCGCAAACGGAGTATAAATACGGCCCTCAATGGCTGAAGTAGACTCATCCTTTGCCCCATGTTGTGTACTGCGGTGTGCAGGAGGAAAGAGTGAATGACAGACCAATGGCTGAAGATGGCTGGCCCAATGCCCCTCTAGGTGTATGTATAGTTTTATTGATAAAGTGACACCACATAAACTGTCTCTAATCCAGGCCAAATAACGAGACATCAAGTCTACAGGCTACAGAGCACATAATGGAATCCTCAGTAAGGTTTTTCTTGCAAGAGAAGGCATTTGCATACATGATGTCTTTTCAGCAAGTAAAATTAAGCTTGTTGGGAATGCCCTTCACTTCCCATTCACAGTTAAACCGAAAAGAACTTGTTCAGACAAGTTTTGGTTAAGCTTTTGAAAGCAACAATACACTTTTACTTTATCACTCGAGATAAGAGTCTTAGAACTTGCGAAATTCCACATGTTCTCTGAACAAAGATTAATGAATCACTTTATTGTACAATATTCACTGGCCTTTGTTCCGCAGATATGAAAGCAACAGCACACATGATGTAAATAATATGTACTGTGCAGCAGCCAATTGCAGTTCACAGTATATAATGGTAAACAAAGCCATAAATTGCAATCTCTGATTTTGTTTTTCCTAAAATGTAACTTCTTGTTGATTGGCTTTTAAATGCAGTTGCCTTTTAACAGAGGGTTATGTCAATGGCCTGTGGTGGTTAACTATAGGTAGCCTGTTCAAATTCAGCTCATCCTATGGCTATGTCACATCTAATGCGAATTGAGTTAAGCGCTCTCAGTCCTACTATGCTGAGGACTGAAGTCTAATTACGCCCATGATCCAGTCAAAATATTGAAAAACAAGCACTGACAATGCCAATAGATCTGGCGTATTAATTGACGTTTCAATGATGAGTTTAGGCACCAAATAAGACATCATACATACATTCTGTCACTCATCTTTGCACTCACGCATCCATTCATTTATCTTCTGACTTATTCCTGCAGTCACCCTCTGACACAATCACAACAAAACGCACACTAACCCCATGACATATGTAAGATAATTTAAACAAGTACAAGTTAAACAAAGAAAGCATGCTGCCTTCAGGTGTATGCTTACAATATTGAAACTAAACATAGCAGCAGGTGTCTGTCTTGAAGAACGTGTTGGCCATCTTGAAATAGTAAAATAATTATATACTATGGACAGTTGAATTTTTATAATGGTCTCCTAGCTGAGAGGAAGTGGCTACGATGAGGCAGTTTGTAGATAAAGTGCAAGGAATACAACTCACCTGTTAGTACTACCTGGAGAGCTGTATTATCCTCTTAAGAAACATTACAGTAAAAAGGGAGAAGCAAAGAAATGTATGGGAAAGTATAAAAAGAGAGGATTGAAAACTAAAGGACTGGCCAACGTTCTCTGACACTAAAGCACTTTAATTCTCAGGTGGGTGGATATTGGTGATCATAAATGCTGTCATTCACAGGGCAAGACAGCCAATGACTGACATGGACATAACCATTATCCCATGCAGTATGCTGCCTGGGATGGAAGCAGAGTGTAAATGACACTCCGATTGGCCAGTGGCAGAACAGAGTTGACCCAAGTTTCTATATGTATATGTAATGATTTTTAGTACAAGATCCTTTCACAAAGTTAAAAAGGGATTCTAGCAAAAATTATTTTTATGGTATAAATCTTCTCCCCTTAGAGTTTGCCAGAAGTGGTACCAACACCAAAATTCTTTCCTTCAAAGGTAATTTGTGACATTTCACGTAACAAAATATCTATGTGTAGGCTTTAATGCAGAGTAAAAACAGTTGACTCCTAAATGTATATTGACTTTAACATATTCTTTTCACAATCAATATGTCAGGCCTACTGTATTCATCATAGTTTTTCATTATAAACCATCAGACATGTAGCCTTTATCTCTGGCTTTTCACCCTAACCCACGTAGACCTACCGTGTTGATCACAAGTTATCCCACAAAGCAGCCTTCAGGTATACTGTAATAAAATTAACAATATATACCAAATACACTCGTCAGAAAATATAAAGTCCTGCCTAATAGAGTCAATGTTTAATTTGAGGCGGTGGTTGCTGGTTGGGTCCACCTGCACTTACTTTTGGGGACTAGCACTTATTTTTCTTCATCAGATACTGGCCACAAGCATGAGACAGCATATCACACAAATGAGAAAGATGGAGGAAGAGAAAGAGAGAGGCATGGACACAAAGGGAGAAAGCAGGGACTGGCAAGAGTGAGTTAAAGGGGCAGCAGAGTTTGGTAGTGAATTAAAGAGGCATGGGATGACTTCAGCACTACACAGCCTTGGCTCCGCACACCGATTTTTAATAGCACCCCCAGGGCACAGCTTTGGGCACCAACACTCATTCTTTAACAAATTAAGCATTGCATAGAGCCTAATATGGATTACCATAGAGCAAGTCCTCTATCCCCATGGTTTGTTTGGGTGACTCAACAACACCAAAACCCTTTCCTACTATGGTGGTAACGTGTGAGATTCAATGTAATAAAATACCTGCCTGCAGGCTTTAGCACAGTGTAATAACAAACCCACCTCAATGCCTATTGCCTTTAATACATGTTTTCAGAATAAGTAAAGCCAACTTGCTTTGCCACAACTTATCATTATAAACAGAAGACACCTGAGGAATCTAACATAACTTTGCCCAGTGAACCGATAAGGCCTTAAGCCTTTACCAATGGCTTGACACTATGAGGCATACATTTATAAAATTACAAATATGTACAAAATTAGGTTGGCAAAACAATATACAATCCCTCTTTACAGGGCCTAACAAGAAACTTCACAGTGAAATTCTGCTCCCAGGGTTTGTCCGAGTAGGTGACCAACACCAAAACCCTTGCCTATTGTTGTAATTTATGAGATTACTTATAACCAAATAGCTTTCTACGACCTGTAATATAATGTGATAACAATCCACTGTTAGAGAGGCCTATTGGCTTTACCATATGCTTTTTCACAAATAATAAGCCAGGCCTACTGCCTTTGTAATAACTTTTCATAATAAACAGGCTAGACCTATGGCATGTAGCATATTTCCCTGCTCACCAATTTAGCCTATAGCTGCTCTCATTAGGTTGTCACCATAACAAACTCAAGCCTGCAGTACTGAGCGTAAGCTTAACAAGAAGGCAACAAACATACAGTTATAAAATTGCAAATGTCTACAGAATCACAGTTGGCAAAGCAAAATACTGTATCTCCGAAGAGAACTTAACAATAATTATTGTAGTGCATAACCTCTATCCTCACGGTTTGTTTCGGGTGGATTAACAACACTAAAACACTTGCCTACTAAGGCAATTGTGAAATTCCATGTAACAAAAGCCCCAACTATAGGATTTAGCACATTGTAATAAACTATCCTTAAAAGCCTATTATTTTTAACACATACTTTTAACAATAAGGAGGTCAGGCCTACTGTCTTTCCCATATTGTTTCATAATAAACAGATCAATCCTATAAAATCTGGCATGACTTTTCTCTATGAACCAATAAAGCTTATACTCTTAACTAGTAGCTCACACCATACCCAATGCCTGCCTATTCAAGTGCACATAAGCTGGCAATCATCATGCACACCGTTTAAAATGATAAATATGCAGAAAAAAGCAGCTTGCAAAATATTATACAACTTCTCGTCATAGGACCTAAAAAGATTTGACAGAGTGAAAACCCCCAGGGTTGTCACAGTGGTTGGCCAATGCCAAAACCTTTACCTATTATGATAATCTGCTAAATTTAGCCCTGGACATCCCATACTGCTCTCAAAACTCTGAAGTCTAAAGTTAATGATGGGAGGGGAGGAAGCTGGGACTGCAGTACATTCCTCGTAACACTTTACCAGCCTTACAATGTCTTGTGTGCACCCCTGAAAGTTTGATCTCAGGCAGCTGAATAAAAAAAATTATCACAGCTGTGTGGATTGGAGGCACTTATTTGTGTGGAAGCACACGCTTTATGCCCAATAAAAACATGTACTCCCAGCTAATAATATGCATGCGGAGCCAAAGCCCCTCTCCAAAGTGCCCCTTAAAGCTCTTTTTTAGGTTCATCACATTACATCTGACGACAGCTGTGCTGTCAAGCCAGATCTAAAAATAACTAAGAAAGCCCCATGTGTAACTCTGAAACAAGACTCATCTCAATTGGCTTTCTTGACAAAGATCACTGAGAGTAATCATCTTATGAGGAGGTTATTCCGCATCACACATTTAGTAAGTGAAAGCAAAGACAATGCCAGGTGATTACAGCCTTTCATGAGTAACCCTGGCAAACTATCACAGTACCATGGAGATACATGCTGTCAAAATAGCACCCCACTCACAAAACTTTTGAATTCCATAAACAAGCCTACATTTTAAAAAGCGTTGCCGAAGTTGAAAATCTCCAGCGGGACGAAGCGCAAGGCTGTAGCCAAAGACAGTTCCACAAGGTTGGATACCTCTTTGGAGAAGGACCTCTGAAATGGATCAGCTGCTGCAGAGAGGAACGTAGTGAGAGAAGCCGCAAAGTCAATCTGACCGACGAATTACCACAGACAGAGAGGCGAGCACGATGGACCTGGTCTCCTCCTGGTCCTCAGAGCACTTTTTAGGCACATTTTGTCTAAGTCCTCAGTTTTGGAAATTGGCCATTTATGCACTTCTAGCACCACAACCAAGGGTCCAGTAGTAGATGAAGACTTCTTGGTGGACTCGGGCCTCACTTATGCTGGGTCCAGGTGTGGGTTCAAGATGGTGAGAGCCAGTTATGTCCCTGTGGCTCTGAACAGTAGACCGGCAAAGTGGCCCTTGGAGTTACTCCTGAATCTCCTGGGTGCAGGTGCAGATGCAGGGCTAAAAAGCAGGGCTGGCATCTGAGTGTTCAGCGGAGCCTCCAGGCAGCAAAGCAGTTCTTCCAGGTACAGCAGCAGTCCTGCAGAGTGCACTGCAGGTCATAGCAGCAGGCAGTCCTCTGAGAGTCCTTCTGCAGGTCCAGTAGTGAACTGAAGAGTGGGTCCGAGAGCCTTATTTTTATACCTTGGTGAACTTCTTCTAGAAGGGGGGAGAAGGTTCTGGAAAGAACCTGGGAGTTTCCTGCCTCCCCTGCCCTGACTCTAAGCAGGCTGTACTGACAATACCGGGTTGTTAAGCTTACTGTGAGGAGAGTTGATGGGACATTCAGGCTCTCCTAATCCCACTATTGTGTGACTGCCTGGGAGGAATTCACAAAGCTCTAACTGTCAGCTACACCCAGTCATGTAACCTAAAACAGGCTGCAGGGACAGAGAGCTAAGGGCAGGAAAAAGTTACTTTCTAATAGTAATTCTAAATTTGACTTTACCATTAAAGAGGGTTTATCATTACAAGCCCATAGGTACCAAACATGATATATCTACCTCTTCTCATGTAGGAATTACTGCTTATTAAATGGAATCTTTAATGTTATCCTTCGGATGGGGTAGGCCTTACAGTAGTGAAAAAGAAATTAGGGAGTTTTTCACTACTAGGATACGTAACACTTAAAAGTACATTTCCTACCTTTTAATTACATAGCCCCCTGCCCTATGAGCTCCGGGAGGGGCTGCAGAATGGGAACTGCAGGGCCTACCTTAGAGGTGACTTATATGCAATAAAAAGGAAGTTACAGGCTTTGCAAGGGGCTTTAATTGCTAAGTCCATATGGCAGTGGTACTTTGCATTCAGACTGCAACAGCTGGCATGGGACATGTTTTGAAGTACTGTTTAATTGGGTGGTACAATAAGTGCTGCAGGCCAACTAGTAGCATTTAATTTACAGGCCCTGGGTATGTGGTGTACCATCCCACAAGGGTCTTACCAGTAAATTAAATATGCCAATCAGGTATACACTAATAAAACCATGTTTAGGGGAGTGAGCACAAACACTATAGCACTTTTTAGCAGTGAAAAGTTGCTCAGTCCTAAAGCCAACAGAACCAAAAAGCCGGGAAAATGGAGCCCAGCCAGCAAAAGGTTTGGGGGGAAGACTACCCTTAGACTGACAGGTCGAACAGACATACATTGTTGGAATGTATAAGGGTCATGCAGGATACTGAAGCAGTTTGTTCCGAATCCATTTTGCATAGGGTGCGGTCCAATTGTGTTTTTAAGATAGGATTACAACTTTCATATAAAGACCAGTGGTTCTTGTTGGTTGGATACACCACGTCAACCAACTCTTTATTGCACTTCTACATTCAAGTTGATTGGCATTCATTCTTATATTCTTCTGGACCATGTCCCAGTACTGGTATGTCTTACAATGAGAGATCTTGCACCCGATCAACCTGTAAATCAAAAAAACATTCAAAACAAAATAATGGGTAAGCACAAAATGATAGCAACACAATAAGGTAAAAAAGTCTATGGCATCAGAATGAAACCATACATCACATTGTAGTCACAATACATGAGAGCCATTGCACACATCAACCCATTGAACAAAGATTTAGACAAGATAGACAAGATATGCATATTATGAAGAATTGCTTAGACTTGCTACAAGAGGGTGGGGGGCTTTATATTGCAGGTGTTGTCCATGCTTGCTTCTTAACTAGGAGTGGTTTCAAATTCATCTTGTACTAGTGAAATTGTTGTTAAGTCCTAGATCTGTCAGAGATCATTTCAGAGTTTTACTCTAGCCACTATTAATGATCTGCAATGAAATCCGGACAAGGAGCATTCATGGTTTAACCATTTGCAGAAGATTCTGAATTACAGTAGTGAAACAGGCTGGAGTGAGTGAAAGAGGTCTGACAGTGATTTGGGGATTTTGGCAAAGGACTTTGTTGAACTTGAGGACCTATGTCAGCTATGTATGTTGGGTTCTTGAGATGGATGCATGATCGTTTTTCCTCACACTATGGATGATGCAGATGGCTCTCTTGTGTCGGCTGAAGTTTCTAAATCAACTTTTCAGGAAGATAAGCTTTCATATAGTGCTATAATCTATGCATGACTATGTTCTGTGTGTTGGAGTGTTTATAAGGGACAGATTCTTGATGAAGCATACACATTGAGTTTTGCTGATTTCACAAACCTGAATCTGTGGGTTCAGAAATAGCTGGACGTGGAAAAGTACACATAGAGGCCTATTCATAAACTGCATTTTCTAGTACATTCAGTAGAACTACAATAGTAGACCACTAACAATTCACTAACCCATATTCTACGCCTCTGCCGCTCCTTTTATTTGTGGAGGTCTATTTCTCCGTCCCTCCTATATTTTCTGTGAGGAGTTCTATGCCTCCGCTTCTCGTATGCTGAATTGCGGAGATCTCTACTCTAAATGCAGAGATCTGTGCACATGTAGGTATATATTTTATTAGTAAATGTGGGAGTTAGCCTAAAGATATTGGCAAACTTCACTTCTATAGATGCTGCAGCTAGAAAAGACTCAAAACGGAGTAAATTCAAGAACACACAAGGCCAACCACCGGTACTGCAACACACTCCCATAGAAAATAATAGAGGCAGGGACCTAAAATAAAAACCCATAGGACTTAATATTAAATAAAATGAACTTATTTTAACTTATTAAAACAAAACCTTTCAAAAATATAAATAAGTGTAATTTAACCCCATTGGTGTGGGTGTCGGCCACTGGTCAACGCCCGCACTACCTCCCTCGTGCGGGTCACGACCAGTAGCCAAGACCAGGGAGGGGGTTAAAAAATCCTCTGGTGCAATGCACTGGAGGATTTTATTTTTATTACCCGGGAGACGCAGAAGAACTTCTGCGTTTCCCCTTAAACCCCCACACGCCCCTCTGTGATGTCACAATTTTCCCCACCAGGGCAGTGGAGGAGCGGGTGAGTATCCTCTCCCCACTCCAGTGGGGAAAAAAGCCCAAAATGGCCTCACTCAGATGCCAGGGAGGCATCAATAGAAAAGGGAGAGTCTCCCCTTCCATCAATGCCTTCCTGGTACCGTTTCCTGGCCATGGATTGCAGCGTGGCTGCGATCCATGGCCAGGAAACGCCCCTAGGCACCAGGGATCTTGTTTGGGGGGTCAGCTCCCATGTAAGTGGTCCGCCCCCGTGGGGGGGCACAGAAATATAAAAAAAAATGCTGGGGTTCTTCTGGGGGGCGCACACGCCCCCCAGATTATGAAAAAGATGTTTTAAAAAAAATGGCGGGGTCAGTCCTTCCTACACAGGCTGACCCCGGGGTGGGCATATATTATAAAAAAAAAAATTATGGTTTTCCCTGGGGGGGTTGGGGGGGGCGATTGCCCCCTCCACCCCCTGGGAATATTAAAAAAAAAAAAAAATGTTGGGGTAAGGCCTTGGGCTAACACCCTGGGGGGCCATTTTTAGGGTTGAGTGAAAAGCGCTCTGCCCCTGGGGTAATCTCTCTGTGGGCTTTTAACCACGCCCATGTCAAGCCCATCAGTTTAGTTGGTTTGTGGGCTTGCCTTTTAAAATTAGGGTGACTTAATTAGGGAAATACATGGATATTTTCCCTTTTGCTGGTTAAATGGATAATTGCACTTTTGTCGATACGTTTCACTGTGAGCAAACTTCTGTTTCCTTTTGTGTGTTTGCTTTGCGCTCATAGTGGCTGTCGGCTTGCTTATGTGAAACTGTTTTACTTTTCAGTTTATGTGGCAAGAAAAGTCCGGTTAGGAGTTTACAACGCTAATAGCTTTAACTGGAGCAAATGTGAGACCCATTTCATTGCAAATGCTTGTTTTATACATGTGTGCTTTGCCATGGGGGTCACGATCGGCCCCAGGGAAAGCGCACATGTATAAAAAAAAAAAAAGAAGTGATGTAGAGAGTCCGTCTCTCTCTCTCTCTCTCTTTTCTTTTTATATATATATATATATATAAAATCTCTTTTACATGTGGTGTTTTCCGGGATCCACGATCATCTCCCAGAGAAACCACAGTGTGTGTGTGGGTGTGTGTGTAAAACAATATATATAGAGAGAGAGTAGAGAGAAATAGATTCTCTCTATATAGAAATAGATCTGTCTTTTGTCTAGTGGCAGTTTTGATGCCATAGTAGCTCAGATGGTTTTTATGCCTGCTGCAAAGGATATACACGTATTTAGCTGAGTGGATTGGTAAAGCCAGACGTTACCTGCGCTTTAAAACAAATGAAATGTATGTGGAGGGGGGACTATGGAGATATGAGGGGCACTTTTGCTGGGTGGTACTGAGGGAATTAGAAGAGGAGATCGTGGGAGGCAGAACACCAAAAATGACTGTCCCACTGGGTGCCACCAGTGCTAAAGGCTGTGATGATTGGTATGTGGTAAGGTGAAGTAATAGTGTGTCTATTTTGTTTTTTTCAGTGTCTTCAGAGAATCTGCTAAATCAGAGAAGAAGCGAAGGTAAGGTGACGACATTTACTATTGGACACATCGCACACATCCACTAGCAATTTTGTGACTCTATCTGCCAGTAGCAGAGATGGTGTCTTGTTGGATGACTGTTGCTCAAGCCCTAACTCAGATTATGGAGGATAGCTCTGAGGCAGGATAAGAGACTGAGGCAGCATCTGAGGGAGAGGACAATCGGGCAGAATCTGGGAATGATTTTTCAGTTGGCGGAGTCTCATCCGACGACACCTCTTCCAGTGATTCTGAGAAAGACGATGACGACAGTCGTGCTGTCTCTTTGCAAGCACAGTCGGTGCAGTGGGGCAACAGCGGGTTAGCCGAACCCAGGGAGCAGGTGCATGTGGCTGCAAGCACAGAGAGAGTGCTCTCTTGGCAGCCATCTGATTTAGTTAAGCCCCAAATTCCACCTTTTACTGGTGACACTGGATGTAAAGTCGATAAGGCCAACTTTTTGCCAGTCGACTACGTCCATCTATTCTTGGATGTTGACTTACTTCAGTAAATTGTGCAGCAAACAAAATTGCGTGCAGACCAATTTCTGAGGGAGCATGGAGGCACTAGAGGGCCCCGTTCTAGCGCATGCTAGTGGACTCCCACTTCTCTGGTGGAGTTAAAGATATTTTTGGGCCTTACGCTCAAAATGGGATTAGTGCAGAAACCCACCTTGCAGTCCTACTGGAAGACTTGCATGGTTTGGGTAACCCCCGTCTTCGCACCATATATAAGCAGAGGTTGTTTTTTGCTTCTGAAGCGCATGCTGCATTTCAATGACAATTCTGCTGCATTGCCCTAGGACAATCCAGACCATGACAGGTTGTTCAAAATTCGGCCTGTTGTGGAACATTCGTCTGCCAGATAGCAATATAGCAGTTGATGAGTCCTTGATCCTGTACAAGGACGGCTGCTGTTCAGACAGTGCATTGTGAGCAAAAGAGCTCGCTATGGCATAAAGCTGTACATGATGTGTGAGAGTTCTTCTGGCTATGTTTACAGCTTGAGAGTGTAAAAGGGAAAGGCTGTACCCTAAACCCTGTAGGTTGCCCTCCTGCGTTAGGGGTCACAGGTAGCATTGTATGGAAACTTTACCAGCCACTCCTTCACAAAGGTTTTAACCTTTATGTGGACAATTTCTATACAGGAGTAGAGCTGTTCAGTGAGCTCTACAAAGCTGGCACTGTGGCCTGCGGCACAGTTCATTGTAACCTCAAAGAATTCCCGCAGGAGCTTGTTTGCAAGAAGCTCCAGAAATCCCAGAGTACTGCGTTGCGATCCAACGATGTGCTTGCAGTCAAGTTCTTGGATAGGTGTGATGTATACGCGCTGATTACAATTCATGATGAGAGCACTTCCCCATCATGATTTGGTTTCAGATGGCCGAAGTCCACAAGCCCATCTGTATACTTGATTACAATAAGTACATGAGCAAAGTGGACAAGAATGACCAGGTTCTTTAACCATACAATGCGTGTCGTAAAACTTGGTACAATAAACTGTTTACCCACCTGATCCAGATGGCAACATACAATGCGTATGCTGTTTACGTCAGACAACCACAGAAAGACTCATGACTTTCCTTGACTTCCAGTTGTCTGTAATTGAAAGCCTCATTGCTGTTACAGAAGCAGCAGCAGCCTCCACCTCAAATGTTCTGGAGAATGTCACAGGGCTGCAGTAGCGACATTTTGCTGATCGCATTCTTAAAACACCCAAAAAGGATCGTCCATGTTGTCGCTGTAAAGTGTGTTCGAAGCATGGAAAGCGGTAGGAGAGTCGGTATTACAGTCTCCAGTGCCCATCTCAACCAGGCCTCGGTGTCCCTACTTGCTTTACTTTGTATCATACTAAAGCAAAGTTCTGGGAAATCAACTGAGGTGGAGCTGCCGTTGGGTAATCCTTTCAGTGGCTGCGCATGGATACCGAACGTCCATGGGCCACTGCTTCATTAGGCAAGCAACCCCAGAATTTTACTTCATCTACTTCAGGAAATCTTGGACTTCCTTATGGCCTGCTTGTGACCTATATCCACCATCAGAACGTGGTAGGTGTTCTGTTCAAATTAACATGCATTATAGTCCCCATACTGAACATACTAGTGGACAGAGCATATGCCACATTGTCATGGGGTACCCTCTGTGGCAAAATGTTAAAGACATGACTGAATTTTGAAGTGCTTGTTAGGCAACTTATGTATGCTACACAAGGACCACCATGATTGCCAATGAGAACCAGAGTAAGGGTAATAAGTCAAACAAATGTCCTGTCGGATACATTCGGCAACATTTCTAATTGTTTGAAAGTGTGCAAACTAAATTTGTAACTTCACTTTCAAAGCAAAAGTAGAAGTGTTGGTGAATGAGTCCCACGGGATATTTTTTTACTTTTCCTTTAGAGACCTTAGGATTTCTTCACCAGCGTGTCTGCCTTAGTTTCAACGGGAGATATGCTCGCTCAGTTCGAGGATTAGGCTTCCCAAGGCATCTTCGGACCACCCCAACTTGTACCCACAAACTAGTATAGGTTCACTTGGCAATTATACATGATTAGTCAGGACTTTGATGAGGACAGGGACATGAATGGGTAAGGAAAGCTTATGGTAGGTGTGCCTTCACAGGGATATTGCACAGGTAGAAGGCAGATAATAAAGGTAGTACAGCTGTACATCATCTACACCTATGGATTCAAACCCATTGGTGCCATCCCAGTACTGAAGGACAATGACATGTACGGGTCAGTGTTTGACCTGCTTTTCATGTTCATCCTCCATCATAACTTAGTAGATGTTCAATTTGCTGTATGATAAGTGTATTACAGTCACAGCACTGCACATAATGTTGGCTTGGACATACACTACATTCTCACGGACTCCACTGTGTGCCAAACACTACCCTTTTCATAGCCTATGACCTTCCCTTTAGGGAACACCGCGAGAATTCCCCAGCATGTCTGCCTTAGTTTCAAAGGTAGATATGCTCACTCAGTTCGAGGAACCGCTTTGTATGGCATACTCGGACACCCCCAACTTAGAGCCACAAACTGCAAGGAGTTGGATTTAGCACAGTGAATGCGCTAAAGGTGCATGAAAAACAAAACATGTCTTCCTGAGCCTCGGGTAGCTGTCATGGGAGTTATTAGTAAAGGTTTGTTACACATGCCTTCGGTAATGTTCAGGAAAAAGGAGGTAGTCACTTGACAGGTGGTAAAATGTAGTCAGACTTATTCATCCTGTGGAGTATGCTTGTGATGGGCCCTTGCCTGGCAGCGGTAAGTTAATGTGAGTGCAGTGATTGGTTGGATTGGGCCCGTGGTCGGGGGTATGAAAGGGTTGTTTTCTGTATGTGAATGGACCATAAAGAGGTTGGTGCCTGGATGTGGCTTTATGGCCCACCTTCAGAAGGCTTGGTTTCAATATTCAGATACTTTGATAAGTTTTCATACTTTGAAACCATAATTTCAAGATGTGCTAAAACCAACCAGTGTGAGTGGGGGATTAACTTTAACATACTAGTATGAGGGGAGTCCAAGGGTACAGGACTTGCATGGCTCTCACCAATTTTCCTTTGCCCAGAATCGCCTTAAAATCACAAACTTTGCTTAAAAAATACTTTTGCCTTGCATTATAGTGAGGGGAAGTCCTGAAATCTGCAAGCAGCCACCAATTTTCTACCACCCAGCGTTCCACTAAGTCTCCAGAGAAAAAACATTGCCTCCCTTTAGTGGGTGGGCAAGTGACCACAACAGGGAAATACCCAAAACAGATTGTAGAGACATCAAAATTACCTACCACAAAACAGCCTGGTTTTGTAAGACAGTCACCTGAGTATTTGGTCCTGGGCTCGGCAGCCATACAGGAAAACCTACCAAACCTAGACATTTCTGAAAACTAGACACCCAGGGCAGTCCACAGAAGTGTAGCCTGTTTGGATTTCACAAAGTTTTCTTACCCAGAATACCCTGCAAAAGTGAAATGTTGATTAAAAACACTATTTTTCCTTGCTTTTTCATCACAGAAACTACAGGAATGTGATGGTGTCCACAAAATTCATACCACCAAGTGTTTCTCCACTAAAAACAAACCCCACTTGTGTGCCTGTGCCTGCGCCAGGAATGGATCACTCCAGGGCTAACAGTAGACCTCATGCAAAGACTACCATTGACCCTTGTGTGAACCATTCCTGTTGCGGGAACTAGCCTACCCACACAAGTGAGGTGTCATTTTTATCTGGAAACTTGGGGGAATGCTAGGTGGAAGGAAGTTTGTGGCTCCCCTCAGATTACAGAACTTTACAGCACCCACATTTGAGGAGTAAGTGTTTTTTGTGTAAACGTTTGAGGTTTGCAAAGGATTCTGAGTAACAGAACTGAATGAGAGCCCCTCAAGTTACCCCATTCTGAATTTCTAGGTGTCTACTTTTCAAAAATGTATAGGTTTGCTAGGTTTCCCTAAGTGCCGGCTGAGCTAGAGGCTAAAATCCACAGTTAGACACTTTACAAAAAAACATGTCCATTTTATTTGGGAAAATGTGATGTGTCCACGTTGTGTTTTGGGGCATTTACTGTTGTGGGCACTGGGCCTACCCATAAAAGTGAGGTACCATGTTTATCATGCGATGTGGGGGAATGCTGGGTGGAAGGAAGTTTGTGGCTCCCCTCAGATTCCAGATCTTTGCAGCACCAAAATTTGAGGAAAAAGTGTTTTTTTTGTGCCAAATGTTGAGGTTTGCAAAGGATTCTGGGTAACAGAACTCAGTGAGAGCCCCTCAAGTCCCCCAATTCTGAATTCCCCTAGGTGTCTAGTTTTGAAAAATGTATAGGTTTGCTAGTTTTGCCTAGGTGCCGACCGAGCTAGAGGCCAAAATCCAGAGTTAGGCACTTTGCAATAAACATGTCTGTTTTCTTTGGGAAAATGTGATGTGTCCATGTTGTGTTTTGCGGCATTTCCTGTTGCGGGTTCTAGGCCTACCCACACAAGTGAGGTACCATTGTTATCGGGAGATGTGGGGAATGCTGGGTGGAAGGAAGTTTGTGGCTCCTCTCAGATTCCAGAACTTTCCATCACCGAAATGTACTGAAGAAGTGTTTTTTTGTTCTCCAAATTGTGAGGTTTGCAAAGGATTCTGGGTAACAGAACTCAGTGAGAGCCCCACACGTCACCCCATTCTGAATTTCCCTAGGTGTCTAGTTTATTTTTTTTTATAGGTTTTCTACTTTTTTCTAGGTGCCGACCAAGCTATAGGCCAAAATGCATAACTAGGCACTTTGCAAAAAACACGTCTGTTTTCTTTGGGAAAATGTGATGTGTCCATGTTGTGTTTTGGGGCATTCCCTGTCGCGGGCACTAGGCCTACCCACACAAGTGAGGTACCATTTTTACTAGGAGATGTTGGGGAATGCTGAGTTGAAGGAAGTTTGATGCTTCCCTCATATTCCAGAACTTTCTATCACCGAAATGTGAGGAAAAAAGTGTTTTGTGCCAACTTTTGAGGTTTGCAAAGGATTCTGGATAACGTAACTCGGTGAGAGCCTCACAAGTCACCCCATTCTGAATTCCCCTAGGTGTCTAGTTTTCAAAAAATTATAGGTTTGCTAGGTTTCACTAGGTGCCGACTGAGCTAGAGGACAAAATCCGGAGCCTGGCACTTTGCAAAAAAAACATGTCCTTGTTCTATGTGAAAATGTGATGTGTCCACGTTTTGTTTTGGGGCATTTCCTGTCGCGGGCACTAGGGTTACCCACACAAGTGAGGTACCATTTTTATCGGGAGACATGGGGGAACACAGAATAGAAGAACACGTGTCACTGCCCATTGTCTTTCTCTACATTTTTTCCTTCCAAATGTAGGACAGTGTAATAAAGAAGTGTATTTGAGAAATGCCCTGTAATTCACATGCTAGTATGAGGACCCCCGACGTGCAACTAACCACTGCTTTAAACACCATGGGCCTCATTACAACCAAGGTGTAACCGCCGTGCAGCCGCCAATGCGACCGCACTCCCGCCGTGGCCATTTTGACATCCCCGCTGGGCCGGCGGGCGGAAATCAAGTTTCCGCCCAGCGGGGATGTCTGCCGCAACATGCGAGCCGGCTCCTAATGGAGCCGGCGGTTTTGCGGCCGTGCGACGGGTGCAGTTGCACCCGTCACGCTTTTCACTGTCTGCTGTGCAGATAGTGAAAAGCAGAGTGGGGCTGTGCCTGGGGGCCCAGCAACTCCCCTCCCCCCCAGCCTCTCCATGGCGGTTCCTACCGCCATGGACAGGCTGGCGGGAAGGGGGACTCGTAATCCCCTGGCCAGCGCTGCAAGCAGCGCTGCCCTGGCGGATTAAAACCGCCGGGATGACCCGCGTGGTGGGAAACCGCTGGGACGACCGTGGCGGGAAACCGCCGGTCCCGGCGGTGCGACCACGGTGCTTCCGCCACAGTCGTAATCGGCAAAATTGTACCGCTAGCCTGTAGACCGCCAGGGTTGTAATGAGGCCCCATATCTTGTGCCCATTTTGAAAATTCAAAAGTTTCCATGATACCTATTTTTGACTCTTCATATTTCACCAAATGAATTGCTGTATACCCGGCATAAAATGAAAACCCATTGCAAGGAGCAGCTCATTTATTGGCTCTGGGTACCTAGGGTACTTGATGAACCTACAAGCCCTTTATATCCCCACAACCAGAAGAGTCCATCAGACGTAACGGTATATTGCTTTTGTAAATCTGACTTCGCAGGAAAAAGTTACAGAGTAAACCGGGGAGCACAATGACTGTTTTTTCACCTCGATTTAAATATTTTTTTATTTCAGCTGTTATTTTCTGTAAGAAAACCTTGTAGGATCTACATAAATTACCCTTTGCTGAATTCAGAATTTTTTCTACTTTTCAGAAATGTTTAGCTGTCTGGGATCGAGCATTGGTTTTACGCTCATTTCTGTTTCTAACTGGAAGGAGGCTAAAAGCTAAAAAAAAAATAGTAAAAATGGGGTATGTCCCAGTGAAATACTAAAATTGTGTTGAAAATTTTGATTTTATTTTTTTGTGAGTTACAAGTTTTTATTAGTTAATTAAAACCATAAAACTTTTCCTTCCACATAAAAATTTAACAGAGCAATTTTAGTGCAGTAAGGCAATTACAGATCTTAAGCTTAGAATGAAATGGTATATAAAATTTCCTTCCACATAAAAATTAAAAAAAAGAACGTACTAGTGCTATAAGGCATTAATAATAATAGGGCAACAGAACAATCTTAGTGTAGGTAAGGAAAATGCAGCGCAAAAAAAGTCCTCTGTTTAAAATGAAATGATACATGAAATTTCCTCCCACATAGAAATTTAAAAGAGAACAGTAATAGACCAATGAAGCATTAGTAAAAATAGGACAAAGTGGGAAGAGACCTTCTATCAATTTTATTTACCCCTAGTTAAGTCTGATTGTTAGTACCAGACTTTATTACAACACATGCTAAGCAACCCAAATGAACTACCTAGAAGCCTTCCCTTCTTTAAGATGTTCAGAGTGGGTTATATGGATTGTGTTATCATTTCCGCCCTCCCTATGACTTGGTTATTTCAAGAGGCTGTGATTTTGAGAGAGAAAATTTCCCAAAATTGAACCAGCCTAATGTTCAATATTGTATTTCGAGGGTTAAAAGCTGCAATTACTGCCTGTCAGCAGGATCTAATTCTTAAACCGTTTAATTCTTTTTTCAGTAAGAGTCTCCTTTCAATCGCCAAAGCTGGACAAATGCAGACCACATGCACCAAGTTTTCATCTGCTAGATGGCAAAGACGGCACTCCTGGGAGCCTACTTGCCGCTCCTTCTACCATTTTGGCATGAGGTCTAACGTTGGGACTTCACCCAGCCTAAGTCTGAGAAAGGATTGCTTGATTTTCCGTGAGTAGGAGCCAGCCATAAGTAGTGATTCTTTAAACATTTTGTAGCAGTTAAGGATCAACCAACTATGCTCCCTTTTGGTCAATGAGACCCTATCTTCTAGCCAGCTCTGTAATTTACTTGCTTTATTCATGGCTTTATTTAAAAACGGGGATGGGTAGAGACCGGTCCCATACCTCATCCAAGTTCAAAAGACTCGTACTTTTTTCTAGATACCTTATGTAGTTGCAGTTCCCTCTTTTTAGGATAATTTCCTGCCAGACTAGATTGGCTGAAGACCCCTTTGAAGCGCAGCTCAATTTGTAGCAGCATTTAATATATGCCGCGGGTCGGGCTCACGACTGTTTGACCAGCATGAATTCCAGTCTGACCTGGGCTGGCAAAGTACGCCTGTGGAGCCGAAAAACGCGCTTACAGGTCTTTATCAGAAGCTTATCCAGTAGACCTACTTCCATCCCCCTCATTATTATGGTCCCATAGGTGATAGTTGGAAGTAGTTTTTCTCTCATTACAGCTGTTAATGGGTTCAGAGGATGACCACAGATTGAGTTTGCTGGCTTACAAAAGGCGTAAATAAGGGCCTGCGTCTTGTTTTTTATTGCTTCTTTTTGTGGTGTGTAATTACCTCTAGTGTCCACCACAAATCCTAGCTATCTATATGATGTTACTTCCTCTAGGGTTTTCCCATTCATATGCCATTTACATTGGCTGGTTAGCCTGCGGTTTAAGGTAATCATTTTAGATTTTTTATGATTTATTTCTAAATCATTAGATCCTGAGTATTCTTCTAATGCCTTTAACAATTTATGCATGCCTATTCTGGTATTACTGATTAGTAGTAGGTCATCTGCATATAGCAGATTGGATACTTGTTGACCGCCCAGTGAGGGAGAGTGGGATGAATGACCATTTAACTTGGTGGGGAGATCGGCTATGTACAGGTTGAAGAGTGTTGGGGCCAATACACAACCTTGCTTCACACCCACTGTTGTTTTGACTGCCCTGGATAGATGAGAGCCTTCCCCCAATTTAACGTTCACCCAAGTATCAGAGTATATCAATTTGATGGCATTTAAAATAGAATGTGGCAGCCCCCACAGTAGTAATTTGGCCCACAATTTGTCGCGGGAGACACAGTCAAAAGCAGCTTTATAGTCAACAAAACATAAATAGGTTGGAGTCCCCTTTGCTTTTGCTCTGTTTATGATCAGACCTAGCCCCATAAGATTTGTTAATTTTCCTTGGTGCTTGGTGAAGCCGGTTTGATTAAAGGATAGAATATTGTTATCTGTAATCCAGGCTTCAAGATGTTTTAGCACACAGCAGGAAAAGTACTTGAGGTCAACGTCTAAAAGAGCAATTAGTCTGTAGTTACTTGGGGAGAGCACGCTCCCACCCTTATATATGGGGTGGATTATTGAGCCTTTCCAGGGTGCCGGGACGTTGCTTGTTGTGAGCACATCATTAAACATTGCAACCAGGAAATTGGCCCATCTTTCTGTTTCTTGGTTGAATAATGCTTGCGGTAAGCCATTAGGGCCGGGGGGCAGTCCATTCATGACTTTCCAATGATTTTTAATAGTTCTGGTGCCGTAAATTTCAAAGCTTCAGGGACGTTGGGTTCCCAGCCAATCATATGCCCCTGAATTTGAGGGCCTTCTTCGATGGTCAGTTCTTTTAGATGGGACTTTAAATGGGATACCCATACTTCCTCTGTTATGTTTGGATTATAGCCTGCTTTTGCACCGTTGTCTATTGTATTGATGATTTTCCAAAATCTTTTAGAGTCAGATGTTTTGGTCGCACAATGGTGTTTGGCCCACAGGACCTCCTGTTGGCCTTTTTTAAAGGTCCATAGATCCCTTTTATACAATTTCCTTTGCTCTCTCAGAGCAGTCAATATTGATCCATTATCTGGGCATTTACGCAGTGACCTTAACAATTTACCTACAACTGCTTTCTGTTTGCGCACTGGCAGCGGTAAAAGTGAACTTTGGAGGTGATTCAATTGTGCTCCCTTTCTCATGTTACTTAAGGAATCTTTTTTTATGAGGTCGAGGGCAAAATTCTCCCAAACTGTTGTCAACTTTGCCCCACTTTGGTCATTGATTCTAGCTTTCGTAGGGCCTCTTCTGCCTGACTTTCAATGGTGTCAGAGTACCATTTGAGTTGCTTTAGATTTTCGGTGCCCAATGCCCCGTTTAGGGCTACCACTTTCTCCGGTTTTTGTGGTGATGCACAGATCCCAAATACCTGTGGCTTATGATCACTTTCCGTGCGGTCGATTATGGTAAAGGTGTTTACTAACTTATATAAAGCAGGGGACCCCAAAGTGTAGTCTAGATAGGAGACCGATTTCCCGGAGAATCTTGTCCATGCCGGTGGAATATCGGGGCACTTCCGTCCGTTTAGCACGAAAAGGCCTACTGATTCACAAGTCCGTATAAAACTCTCCCCTATTTTGTCTTTCCTGAGTTTTTTGGGAGGGTTTGGCTAGGCATTCTTGCCACTGTTTGAATGTGGTCCTCACTGGGGTTGTGGAATAAGCTGAGATTGAAATCGCCCGACATTAGCAGAATGCTGATTTTACTGTGCTTTTTATCCTTAACGGTTGAGTTAACAATTTGTTTGCTTCAATTTTTTTATTTTTTGGATTGATGTATGTGTTAACCAGAATCAATGGTTCGTGTGTGTTTTTCCCCCAAGCGTCCAGCCGGTGTAATTGAAAGGGTTGGTCTTCCTCCTTTTGCTCAGAGATTTTTACCAAAAGGCTCGTACTAACGTAGATGGCTAGGCCTCCCTTCGGCCTACCAGGCCTATTTGTTTTCATTACTGGGCTAAGATATTCCATGAATCCGATTATCGGTATTGATTCCATTGCCCAGGATTCCTGTAGGAGTAAAATGTTGAAGGAACTGAAAATTGTATTACTCTAGGATCCTCCAGTTTTGCCCGTAGGCCACCGATGTTCCAGTAGCAAATGGATAATATGCTGTGTGCGGGTTGATCCTTACCTATTCAATTGTTGCCCATCGGTCTTAGGGGTAAAGCCGTCGCTGCCCATTCCCTTTCCGGATACATTTGTTGACCGAAGACCACTCTTTCCCTCCCTTCTTCTCGCCATACTTGGACTGTCAGCGGGTGCTTAGATAGACTTTTCTCACTGGACCTTTCTTCAATGGGTCTGCTGGCCTGATCTACTCCTTTCAAAACCGACCATGTGCCTTTGGGATTTCCCAGGTATTGTGAGGCTAGTAACGGAGTTGGATAGCGCTCTCCTTTCTGGATGGTCACCTCAATGCCCCAGGCTTTCAATAGGTCCTTTCTTTTCATGATCTGCTTTGGGATATCTGGTGCTGAGAAGATGGTGAGTGTTGGACCCGTGTGTTGGTTGCCTCTTGCTTGGATAAATGTTATTGCTGCGAGGTCACCGAGGCTACAAACTGAAGATCCGGTAAGGCTTTCATGATTCTTAAGATAGAAGAGCGATTAGGAACATCTGTGGGGGACATGGAGGTGAATTCTGGAATCCAGAGTAACTGCAGGATGGACTCCTGGGTATTCGTGTCTGTTATAAGTGACTGATTTTGCTCCATGTGCCGGTTTTTCTCCTTATAACCATCTTCCCACTGACCAGTGGCAAGCTTGTGTCCCTTGCTGCCCACATTGACCAGTGTTAGTTGGGGGGGCAGCGCAGGCGTGATGGGTTTTGGTTTTGTACTCTGCTAGCCCCTTGTGGGGCTTGGTCTTAAGTTCGTTGTTTTGCCAATTGCTGCAGGTGGCCTCAGGGGGGACTTTGTTGATTGGGTATTGTCTGCTGAGGCGGGGAGTGTTATCACATCTACTATTATGTTAGAGCTTGTACTTATGTGGGTAGTAATGTCTCTACTATACCCTCCATGTGACGTTGTGTGGTCTTTAGGTGGTTCCTTTAGGCTAGTATCAGTACTTTTTATGGCAATTGGTTGATGAAGTTGTGCGGACTGCCTTCCCTTCCTTGCCCACTTTCGTTCTCTTTTTGAGAGGGTCAGGGTGGTGGGAAACTCAAGGTTCCCAGGCTTATTGATTGCCTGTAGCGGAGGATGATTCTCCATAGGTTCCATACTAGCACTTGCTAGTTGGTGGCTGTCAGCCGATATTCTTTCCTCACTTATAGTTGATGAAACGGGCGCTAGGGAGGAAAGGGGCTGCTGCTCCTCTTGTTTCTGCTCACTCAGTGTAGATTTTTGGAGTCTACCTGTTCCTGAAAGCTGGGAGATGGTGAGTTTAACAGTGCAAACCCTTTGTTGATGCCATTTTCAGGGAAATAACCACATGCTTTCTTCTGCAGCCCTTTTTCCCATCTTTCTGACAAAAAAACAAAATTTTCACTGTATTTTGGCTAATTACTTGGTCTCCTCCAGGGGAGCCCACAAACTCTGGGTACCTTCGGAATCCCTAAGATGCTGGAAAAAAAGGACACAAGTTTGGCATGGATAGCTTATGTGGACAAAAAGTTATAAAGGCCTAAGCGCGAACTACCCCAAAAAAACTAAAAAGGGCTCAGCACTGGGGGAGGGGAAAGGCCCAGCAGCTAAGGGGTTAATGTTAAATATTAATATATATATATTTCCATAAAGTCTCCAAAGAACACGAACACACGCTCTCAAAGTAAATTCAGGATATTTATTATAAAAGCATCTAGCCCCTCAGACACGTTTCAACATTAAGGGGCATATTTACAAGAAAGTGGCGCATCAGCTATGATGGACCACTTTTCTTGCTATTTACAATCTGGCCAACTATGGTGCACGTTAGCACAGTAGCGTCACAATTATTGATGCTATTGTGGCGCATTGGTCAACCTGCGCCAAACGTTATGGTGCTAGTCCAGCAATGCCCTGGGAACCCCATTGGATACAATAGGAGCTTCACTTTAACGCCTGCCTTGGGCAGGTGTTAAAAATTATGGGAAAAATGATGTAGTGAAATCTCGTACTGCACCAATTTTCTGGGAACACCCCCCCCCCCATTGCATACATTATGCCTGGCGCAGGCATAAGGTCATGGTAGGGGTTACAAAGTGGTGAAATGCAAGCAGTGCGCCACTTTGTAAATCTGGCCCGGGGAAAATAACTCCTTGACACCACCTTAGCATCACAAAAAAAATGTTGCTAGTAGAGCGCAAGGAGGCACTAGGCTCTTGTAAATATGCCCCCAAACCTTGTTCATGCACGGGTGGCTATGTCAATAACCCTTCAAATACCAGACGGTGAACTAACATAATGTAAATATTAGTTTATCCTAAAACATGTTACTAACATTTTTTAAATGTAACCATTAAGGTAACTTTATTTCTTAACAAAATTAAATTAATTTAAATTCATTCTATACAGAAATGTAAATATTTTTACCACATAAATAAATTTACATTACATAATTTAGGTGGTACTTCTTTATTTAGATCTTATTTAAAATAATTTTCATTTAAATAAACTTATGACAGATAAATATTTATTTAAAAGTTAATGCTGCATCATTTTAAATTTTGTAATATAAAGCTTAATAAACTTTTGAACTTTTTCTTCTACATTACCATAGGAAGATCTCTACCTACATGTAAAAAAGATTAAGTTTAGTAACTTTACAATCATAAATTAGGCTTCACCCCATGAATTCAGGGTATGGAGGAATGTAAGCTGCACCTTCAGTAACTCTACATTCATAAATGGTGAATAGCCAAAAGTAGTAAGGCTACTCAAAAGTTACACATGTTAGTTTACTCACAGGTAAGTTTACCATTGTGAATAGCACCAATAGATTCTCTGCCACTTCCACTGGGGCAGGAGCACAAACCAGTTGGACAAGCCAACACATTTTCAGTGTGATATTGGGGTTTTAGTGTCTGAATGCTAGAAAACAGTCAGCCTCGTTCACAAATTGCATTTTGTAGTACGTAAAGTGGTACTACTTACTACCAAATGTAATTCACAAACGTATGGGCAGAGACCCCAAATTATCACATCTTTTCTATGGGGAAAGCTCCACACATGTAAGTTAACTACTTTATAGTAAATGTGGGAAGGACTGAGAGAGTGGGAAATGGAAAATACTTACCACAAAATGGGAGGTGTTTAGGGAGTGTTAAGTACCGGTTTAGGGAGGGACATGCGAGGAACATACTAATACAAATACCCACTTAGAGAAGAGTAAGATCATTGCTGTTCACAAAGTACACTTCTAAAGGTACTACAGCCCAAAGGCCACAAAATGGTTGTTAATGTACAACAGCTGAACGTGTGTGTAAGTGTAGCACTGCGCATGGCCACTCACAGGTACTGTATCACACTCCCCTTGAAAATAATGGAGACAGATTTAAATAATACCTCAAAAGAAATTATGTTAAAGTAATTACATTTTTTGACTTTCAAAATAAATATCCACATAATTGTTTTTAGTGTTAAATGGTAATACTACATTTAAAATTAAATGTGTTATCATTTAAAAAATATTTTTTTAAATAAACATTTAAATTATGATAAAAAGTTTATTAAATGTTAAATTAATTAAAACATACCTTTTGCATGTTTTACCAAATATTAATTATTATAATCCTAGTCAAAGAATTTTAACATTTGGTTCACAGAATAATATTTGTAAATTACATTAGTATATATATTTATTTTATTTAACATTTATTTGAATTGTAAGAACTTAATACAAGCAATATTCTCAGTAAACATACCATCATAATTTCAATACCATAATTCATTGCACCAGATCCAAGCTTTGCCAATAGACAAACATGAATCATTTTACAAGCTCTTTCTCACATCTTTTGCACCAGCAAACCTTAGCATCAATGAGCTAGGCTTGTGGCACACATGGCTTCTGCAAGATCCCCAGTTATTGGCATCAATCCTCCCAAATTTCATAATGTTTTTGCGGGCAGTGTCTAGCTTAGTAAATTGGTTTCTCAAGGCTGAGACAATAATCCAATCTCCTTTTTCATCACTCCAGCTAAGGGGGATCAGCCCACTTCTGTTGCCTTATAGTATCTCTTTTGGAAAAAGGTGGCAGCCATAACAACACCATTGTTTATCTGTTTGAGCCCAAACCAATGTTTATATGTAAGATGGTCATCATGGGGCCTTCAAGCAGTCTCCAACTCAATATCTTACACAAGACGGCAAACACCCATTCCAGAAGGGAACACCATAGCTCCATATTGTGAGGATAAAACCCCCTGTATGGATTTTACATCTTAGGCAAAGTGGAGAGGCAATAAAACAGAATTTCCACAGCCTTGCATCTATACAGTGAATGCGATGAAGGTATTTTAATTAGATAAGTTGAAATTGGGACATAATGGCTGACTGTTGTAGGAATCCCCTCGCCTCCCTAAATTTATATATTTTAATTATTAGATTATTTAATGAACATTTAATTTGATGAGCGAATGTGCTATAACATTTTATTTTATTAGATCTAGGTTAATAATAATTTTAATTTTACGTACAGTTTTATTTTACATGAATATATTTTTAATTCTGTCAATTAGTAACATGTATTATTTGTCCATATACTTCACCATAGGGATATCTCTGTCCCTGTGGTGGGGATCTCCCCCTGTGAGTGAAAAGTTCCCACTAGTAACAGAACATTCACAATTTCAGTGTTAGACGTCTCCACCCATGATTTAGGAAGTGTAAACATGTAAGTCTAAGTGTAAGATGTAAACCTACAGTTGGAAATGGTGAATAGCAAAAAAGTGTAGATTTACAACTAAATGCAAGAATAAATTGGCATGTGAGTAAATCTATGCATATAAATGTACTTTGTGAATAGGGTCCAATGAGTCTTAAAGTTGTTGCTAAGATTAAATAGGGGCAGGGTGCCCTCAGCGTACACCTTAATGTGAATCCCCTTTTCATTGAGCAGGTGGGCTCACAGTAACAATAAAAAGTTGACACTGCAGCATCTATGGAGAATCAGCAGTTTAGAGTGGTGGGGTCTGTAAAGTAATTGCCTAATTTTGTCTGCTGCTTATTTAAAAAGGATTTTGTCCAATCCCACATTTTTCACAAGATGTTAGTCCAGATTTTCAGGCATTTTAAAAGTATCTTCTGTCCACTATTTCAAAGGCTGCGAAGTGATCCAATGGCATTTGTGCAACAGGCTCCCTTTACCAGTATAGATCCAATGCTTTTTTCCTGAAAAAGCCTGGTTGGGCATTGGATTGTAGCTTGTCTTATTTCAATAAAGCTCCTTAGCTACTTCTGCTTTTAGAATCTTTACTGGGAATCATACCTGGAAGTGGGTCAGACATTTCTTAGATTAAAAGGGCCCAGACCTTGAAGGTTTTTGCTTCTCCTGTTGCCACATCTTTCTACGGTACTAGATTGATAGTAGATAGCTTCCTTTGAAGTGATCTGGAGGAGATGGCATGGCTTTGACGTATATGCAAGAGTTTGCCTGATTTTGTTTTGGGACATCCTGGATTTTCTGGATGAAGTAGGTAGTTAAGGAGTTTTACCAAACTTGTGTCGAAGCGACTGATTGCCATTACTTGGTTATGTCATGGTCCTGATGCCTGGCCTAGTCTTCCCAGATGTAGTCTGACAGAGTTAAGGGTGACCCCTTCCAGTAGCCACAATGCCACTGTTGCTGAAAAGCACCTAGCAGACCAAAACCTCCAAAAAGGTCCACAAATGGCTCCGGAAGCATGACATGATTTGACCTCAGAAGACTCCAAGGGATGAGCTGGAGATAAGCAGGATGGATGGAAGGTGGAGTCGTCCTTTTGAACAATGACACAGAAGAGTCAAGGCTCTCCAGAGTACAAGACTACTGGAGAGCAGGTGAATAAGTGGAAAAACAATCAAAGGTTCAGGGAGAAATCTAAGAGCAGGGAACCCTCTGAACAACTACTTGAAACGTTGCAATGCAAACAGCAGAAAAAGTCACTTTCTTTTCAGGTCGGTGTAAGAAATTGGGTCAGTAGTTGGAAGATGCATGCACCCTGTCCCAGAAGGGGCCACAATCCTAGTCAGGGTAAGTCACAACACAACCTAAATTATCCTGTGCTCACCCGCCGGTAGCTTGGCACAGAGCAGGCAGGCTTAACTTAGAATGCAAAGTGTAAAGTATTTGTGCAATAACTCATACAGTAACTCAGTGAAAACATCACAAAAAGTACTCCAGACCAGTTTAGGAAAATAGATATTATTTATCTGACTAAAACAAAACAACAAACATCCAATGTACACAAGTCAAGATGTCACTTTTTATAGGGTTAAGAAAGTCTTAATCCATAGGAATCAATGGATGTACATGGAATGCATCAAAAACGATGCTATGGTCCGCAGAGGAGGTGATGCATCGGAAAATATAGCGATGCATTGAGTTTTGCGGCAGAGATGATGCGTCAATTCTTTTCTCACAGGAATGGTGAAGCGTTGATTTTTTGCAGGGTTTGATGACAAATTTGATGCCCAGTGATGATGAGTGGAAAGTCCAAATGGGCTGTGATGAGGAAACAGGCGCTGCATCAATGCTGCAGGTGCTGCCTTGGTTTTCCAGCCGCAAGACAGTCTCTGTGTCGATTCTGCAGGCGTTGCCTCAATTTTTCTGGTGCAGTGGATTTTCTCTCTTAGGTGAAGTCTTTGATGGCCCTGAGACTTCTTAACAGGAGGCAAGCTGACAAGCCCTTGGAGGTCACTTGTGGTGGGTAGAAATAGTCCTTCCAGCAGAGTCAGGGAGCATCAGGCAGCAGGGCAACAAGCAGAAGAGCAGTCCATTCAGAAAAGCAGTCCAGATAAGTCCTTTGGACAGCACCGCAGTCCTTCTGTCAAAGTCCAGTAGTAAGTCCAGAGGTGTCTGATTTGAGGGGGTCACAGACCTAGTATATATACCCAAATGTGCCTTTGAAATGGAGGAAACTTCAAAGAGTTGTTGTGAAGTGCACCAGTTCCCCTTTTAACCCAGTCCTACCTGCCAGGAGATCTGAAGAGGGGTTATCAGTCCTTTGTGTGGGGTCAGGCCACTTGCCTTTGAAGTGTAAGTGAGAGCCCCTCCACCCTTCCTGCCCAGGAAGACCCATCAGTATGCAAATGAATGCAGATGCAGCTGAGTGTCCTCTGTTTATGCACATGGTGAGCTGTCAACCAGCATAGACCAGACGTGAATTCGAGACCAGCTGTAAGGCACAGAGAGCAGTAAGTGCAGAGAAATGCCTACTTTATAAAAGTGTCATTTCTAAAATAGCAATGTTAAATCCAACTTCACCAGTAAGCAGGATTTCTCCCTACCATTCCAACCATAGCAAACATGACTGTTAGAAATGGGGTATTTAGTTGGTAGTCAGGTTACGCCCTGTCCAATCAAGGACCCTCACTCTAGTCAGGGTGAAGGAGAATCACCCTCAGTTAACCCCTGATCACCCCCTTGGTAGCTTAATTTAGAAGCAATGTGTAAAGTATTTGACCCAACACACACAGTAATGCAGTGAAAACACTACAAAATGGACACCACACCAGTTTAGAAAAATAGGCAATATTTATCTAAATCAAACAAGACCAAAACGACAAAAATCCAACATACACATCAAGATATGAATTTTCTAAAGAATAAGAGTCTTAATTCATAAAAAACAGTGAGAACGTTGATTTTGCACAAAGTACCTGGTTAACATAAAAAATAAAGCAGTGCGAGCGTGTGTCGGAAAAGGCAGCGATGCATCAATTCCTTCCTTGCAAGGGAAGCCGTGTGTCCTTTCTTCTATGGGCGGGTCAGCGATGCATAGTTTTCTCTCCCTCACAAGAGAGCGATGCGTTGATTTCCAGACATGGCCCCTCGGACTCACACAGAGTCGGGTTGACTTTGACGCCCCGGGACGATGCATGGAAAATCCTGTTGCACGGTGTTAGAAAACTGCACTGCGTGGGGTTTGCATTGTTATCAGCAGCCACAAGCGGATGTTGCATGTCGTTTCTCCAGCCACGATGCGTCGATCTCTAGGCCACGATGCAGGTGGAGCGTCAATTTTGTCGCAGAGCCAACGGCGCATCATTTCAGATGGTGCATCGAACATTCCCCCGCACGGCGTTCTGTGCGTGGATTTTCAGCTCTTGTCTGCCAACTTCACCTTCCAGGGGCCCAGGGACTGGATAGGGCACCACTTGGCAAGAGCAGGAGTCTCAGCAGAGAGTCAATATGTTAGCAGTGGAAGTTTTTGATGGCCCTAGACCTCAAAATAGGAGGCAAGCTCAATTCAAGCCCTTGGAGATTCTTCACAAACAGGATTGCACAACAAAGTCCAGTCTTTATCCCCTTTCACAGGGAGAAACAGCAACTGCAGGATAGCCCAACAAAGCACAGTCACAGGCAGGGGTAGCCCTTCTCCCTAGCTCTTCAGCTTTTCTCCTTGGTAGAGGTTCCTCTTGAATCCAGAAGTGATCTAATTTTGAGGGGTGTTGGGTCTAATACTTACACCCCTTTCTGCCTTTGAAGTAGGCCTATTTCAAAGGAACGTCTCTATTGTTCACAAGATCCTGCCTTGCCCAGGCCAGGCCCCAGACACACACCAGGGGGCTGGACACTGCATTGTGTGAGGGGAGACACAACCCTTTCAGGAGTGAGTGACCACTCCTTCCTCCCCTTCTAGCAAAGATGGCTCACCAGGATATGCAGGCTACACCCCAGCTCCCTTTGTGTCACTGTCTAGGGAAGATTCACAAACAGCCCAACTGTCAAACGGGTTCAGACAGACAATCCACAAACAGGCAGAGTGGTTTAAGCAAGAAAATGCCTACTTTCTAAAAGTGGCATTTTCAAACTAACAATACAAAAACCAACTTCACTAAAAGATGCATTTTTTAAATTGTGAGTTTAGGGACCCTAAACCATATTTCTATCTGCCCTCAAAGGGAACCTGCACTTTAAGGTTAAAAAGTAAAAAGTTAAAGGCAGCCTGCATGTTAACCTATGAGAGGGATAGGCCTTGCAACAGTGAAGACTGAATTTAGCAGTATTTCACTGTTAGGACATGTAACACACATCAGTACATGTTCCACCTCTAACATACACTGCACCCTGCCCATGGGGCTACCTAGGGACCACATTAGGGGTACCATACATGTATAAAAAGGGAAGGTTTAGACCTGGCAAGTGGGTACACTTGCCAAGTCGAATTGGCAGTTTAAAAGTGCACACACAGACACTGCAGTGGCAGGTCTGAGCCATGTTTGCAGAGCTACTTACGTGGGTGGCACAACCAGTGCTGCAGTCTCACTAGTAGCATTTGATTTACAGGCCCTGGGCACCTCTAGTGCACTTTACTAGGGACTTATTAGTAAATTAAATATGCTCATCATGGTTAAGCCAATTTACACATACATTTTTCATGGGAGCACTTGCACTTTAGCACTGGTTAGCAGTGGTAAAGGGCCCAGAGTATTAAAAACAGGAAAAAACAGCACACATCAGCAACCTGGGAAGCAGAGGCAAAAAGTTACAGGAGACCACGCCAAGGATGCCAAGTCTAACACGTGTCCCCCCCCCCCCACCAGCTGAAACTGGGAAGAAACTACCCAACCTCATGAGACCCTCATCACTAAGGCAGAAGAATCTAGACAGACCATCAGCATTGGCGTGTTCTGTACTAGGGCAGTATTCCACTGTAAAGTCCATCCCCTGTAGGGAATTGGACCACCTCAACAGTTTTGGATTCTCACCCTCATCTGCATTAACCATCTGAGGGGCCTACGGTCTGTCTGAACCTGGAAGTGAGTCCCAAATAAGTAGGGTCTTAGCTTCTTCAACGTCCAGACCAGAGCAAAAGCTTCATGCGCATTTGCACACTATCTACGTTCCTGCGGAAGTAACCTCCTGCTGATGAAGGCTACAGATTGATTTAGGCCCTCTTCATTTAGCTGTGATAACACTGCTCCTATACCATGCTCTAAAGCGTCCGTTTGCACAACAAACCCCTTAGAGACATCAGGTGCCCTCAGCACAGGTGCTGTGCACATGCAGCCTTCAGGGCATCAAAATCTGTCTGGCAAGTCTCAGTCCAGATCACCTTTGGTTGCTTCTTGGAAGTCAACTCATTCAATGGCGCCATACCCCTTGACAAACCTTCTATAATAGCCAGTGATGCCCTCATGTCAATCTGGGTCTTAGGAGGCTCCTAAGCCAGAATGGTGTAAATTTGTGGCTGCAGGGGTGCCACCTGGCCACTCCCTACCTGGTGTCCCAAATACACCACTGCACTCTGCCCTATCTGGCACATACTGCCCTTATTAGTGAGGCCTGCCTTTTGCAGGGCCTCCAACACGCTGCAGTGGTGCTGCAAGTGTTTCTCCCAAATGGAACTGCAATGTCGTCTAGGTGGTCTGCACTGAAATCATCCAGCCCAGTCAACACCTGGTTGAGCAACCTCTGAAAGGTGACGGGGCATTTTTTTTATCCCAAATGGCATCACTTTAAAATGGAAGTGTCCATCTGGGGTAGAAAATGCTGACCTCTCCTTGTTCCCCTCAGGTATAGCAATCTGCCAATACCCAGACATCAGGTCAAAGGTACTAAGGTATTTGGCAGCTCCCAACCGATTAGTGAGCACATCAGCTCGGGGGATGGTCACGTCAGCTTTCGTGACCAGATCGAGACCCCGGTAGTCCACACAGAACTGGAGTTCTGGTGTGGAACCAGGAGCCGCAGCCTTTGGGACCAAGACCACAGGCCTCACCTAGGGAGTAATGGAGAACTCAATTAACCCTAGGGTTAACATCTTTGATTCTTCATATTTGATGCTAGCCCTGACCTTATTAGTCACCCTGTAAACCTTCTGTTTAACAGATGATTTGCCCCAGTGTCCGCATCATGTGTACACAAGTGTGTGACCCCTAGGATTAAGGAGAACAGAGAGGCAAACTGACCCAATACCTGGTGATAGTCCCTCTGTTGTTCTGAGGTCAGGGAGGGGAAGAGGTTCACTACCTTCACAGACCCATCCTTCTCTCCAGCAGACAGGAGGCCAGGAAGAGGCTCACTCTCTTCCTACCCCCCATCATTTGTTGCTAGGAGCATGGATAGTTCAGTACACTCAAAGTGTGGCTTGAGGCGGTTCACATGCAGGGCCCTCAAGGGGTTCCTGGGAGTCCGCAAGTTCACCAGATAGGTGACTTCGCTCTTGCGCTCCACTACCTCAAATGGCCCAGTCCACTTGTCCTGGAGTGCCATAGGCTCAACTGGCGCCATCACCCACACTTTGTGTCCAATTGAAACTTGACCTGAGTGGCATTCTGGTCATAGCGCCGTTTCATGTCTTCCTGGCTTGCTTCTAGGTTCTCTTGTGCAAAAGCTCTGAAGCGGGCAGTCTGGTTTCTAAAGGCCAGCATGTAGCTGAATACATCCTGGAGAGGTTTACTGAGGGCTTTTTCTAAGCCCTCCTTCACCAGACTCAAAGGTTCCCTGACAGGGTGGCCATACAGTAACTCAAAAGGACTAAATCGAAGCCCTTTTTGAGGCACCTCTCTGTAGGCGAACAGAAGGCATAGCAAGAGGATGTCCCACTTACGCCTCAAGGGCTCTGACAGGCCCATGGTCATGCCTTTTAAGGTGTGGTTGACCCTTTCAACCAGACCATTGCTTTGCGGGTGGGAAGGAGTGGTGAAATTATATGTTACCCCCCACTCCTGCCACGGAGATTTCATATAGGTAGATATGAAGTTGGTACCCCTATCAGATACCACTTCCTTGGGGAACCCCATGCAGGTAAAAAAAAACATCAGTACATGTCTTACCACAGGGGAGGTGATTGGCCTCAGCGGAATGGCTTCTGGGTACCAAGTGGCATGGTCCACTAACACCAGGATAAACCTGTTGCCCACAGTGGTCTTGGGATCCAGAGGCCCCACAATGTCAATACCAACCCTTTCAAAGGGTGTTCTAACCACTGGAAAAGGTTGGAGGGGAGTCTTGCACTTCCCCCCACACTTGCAACTTGCCTGACAAGTCTGGAAAGACCTACAATGTCCTTCTGAGTGCCTGTGCATTGGGGGCCAGTAATAGTGGGTGACAAGCCTGTCGAAGGTCTTGTCTTGATACAAATGTCCAGCTAAAGGTATATCATGAGCCAGTCCCAGTAGGAAGGCTCTGAAGCACTGGGTCACCTCCAGCACATGGGCTGACCCAGGCTCAGCAACCTTAGGCTCACTATATAGAAGTCCGTCCTCCCGGTAAATCAGATGTGATCCTGGCTCCTTGCCAGCCATCTGGTCTGCAGCCTGCTGCCACAAACCTTCCAGAGTAGGGCATACTTTCTGTGCCTCACAGAATGCCTCCCTGGTGGACCCCCCTTTCTGTTGCCACTGTGACAGGTCAGGGACCTCCCCCAGGTCAGCCACCTGTTCCCCCGTAGGCCCTGGGGCATCACCCTCAGGTTCATCTGCCTCCTGGACTGTGGGAACTTCTGAGGACGGTTTCCCATGCCCCTTGCCCTTTCTTCATTTGGTGGACCCCTGGGCCACTGCTTCAGGGGCTTCTGACCACCCTGACGGACTGCCATTGACCGGGTAGATACACATACCCACCCAGGCAGACCCAACATCTCCAAGTGTGACCTGTGTTCCACCTCCTTTCAAGGGGAATACCCCAGGTCATTGCCAAGCAAACAATCTACAGGCATGGTTGGACTCACAGATACTTTCAAGGAACCAGAGACTCCCACCATTCAAAGGGAACCTGCGCCACTCTGCACAGGCAACCACATCGGCGGCCACACGCTTGATCCCATCTTCTCCTCAAGCGCCCACGTCACCTTCAACCATACCACCGTATTCCACTGGACCGACCACCACTGCATCCACTTCACCTACAAGAAACATACTGAGCACCATCGCACCCAACAACCACCCGCCGATGCTGGAGCAAAGTTACGGAAGACCAGCTTACCAACGCCCTCGCCCAGAACCCTCCCCGACTCCACCGACCCAGACACCGCCGCCCACTACCTCACCCTGTGGATCAACGACTGCGCCAACACCCTCGCACCACTCAAAAAAACCACTGACAACCAAGCCAGAAGAAAAGCCACCTGGTTCACCAACGAGCTCCTAAACTCCAAACGCGATTGCCGGAAGCTAAAAAAGGAATGGCTCCTCAAACACACACCTGACAGCCTCACAGCCCACAAGGACGCCACCCGCAAGCACCACCAATTCATCAGACAAGCCAAACGAGCCCACTTCAAAGACAGCCTGGACAACAACGCACACGACAGCAAAGAGTTCTTCAGCATCGTGAAAGAACTCTCCAACCCCAGCACCAACGTCAACGACATCCCTCCATCCCAAGAACTCTGCAACGCACTGTCCACCTTCTTCCACCGGAAGATCACCAACATCCACAACAGCTTCGACTCCAGTCCCACGCCAGACCCCACCCCCGAACACTCCACATGTGCAAACCACCTGACCTCCTGGACCAACGTGAACGACACAGAGACACGCAAGATCATGAACTCCATCCACTCAGGATCTCCGTCAGACCCCTGCCCCCACCACGTATACAACAAAGCCGACTCCACCATCGCCCCCCAACTACGGAAGGTCATCAACATCTCCTTCGAAACAGCGACATTCCCTGAAAAATGGAAACACGCCGAAATCCGTGCCCTCCTCAAGAAGCCCAAAGCAGACCCCAACGACCTCAAGAACTTCCGACCCATCTCCCTGCTCCCTTTCCCAGCAAAGGTGATTGAAAAAATCATCAACACACAACTAACCAGCTACCTCGAAGACAACGGCATCCTAGACCCCTCCCAGTCCGGATTCAGATGAAACCACAGCACCGAAACCGCCCTTCTCGCTGCCACAGACGACATCAGATGCCAAATGGACAACGGCGAAACATCAGCCCTCATCCTCCTGGACCTATCTGCCGCCTTCGACACAGTCTGCCACCGCACCCTGAAATCACGCCTCCACGAAACCGGAATTCAAGGAAAAGCCCTCGACTGGATCGTCTTATTCCTCTCCGGCAGAACCCAGAGAGTCCGCCTCCCCCCCTTCCGCTCCGAAGCCACCAACATCATCTGCGGCGTCCCCCAAGTCTCATCCCTCAGCCCGATGCTGTTCAACATCTACATGGCCCCCATCGCACAAGTGGCCCGACAACACAACCTCAACATTCTCACCTATGCCGACGACACCCAGCTCATCCTCTCACTCACCAAAGACCCGCACACCACCAAAACCAACCTCCACGAGGGAATGAAATCCATCACTGAATGAATGAGAAACAGCCGTCTGAAACTGAACTCGGACAAGACGGAGGTCCTCATCCTCGGACCCACCCCCTCCGCCTGGGACCACTCCTGGTGGCCCACCGCACTAGGAACCCCACTGACACCGTCCGACCACGCTCACAACCTGGGCTTCATCCTCAACTCCTCCCTCACCTTGTCTAAACAGGTCAACGCAGTCTCCTCCTCCTGCTACAACACACTCCGCATGCTCCGCAGAATCTACAAGTGGATCCCGACAGAAACATGAAGAACAGTGACACAGGCCCTCGTCAGCATCAGGCTGGACTACGGCAAAGCACTCTACACAGGCATCCCAGCAAAAGACCTACTACGCCTCCAACGCATCCAAAACGCCTCCGCCCGGCTGATCCTCAACGTACCCCGCCACAGCCACATTTCCCACCACTTTAGAAACCTTCACTGGCTCCCCTTCTTACCCACGCTCACAAAGCGCTCCACAACACCGAACCAGCCTACCTAAACAACAGACTCAGCTTCTACACCCCCACCCATCAGCTCCGCTCCACTAACCTCGCCCTCGTCCCACGCATCCGAAGAAAGACCTCCGGCGGCAGATCCTTCTCATGCCTCACCGCCAAAACCTGGAACACCCTCCCCACCGACCTGAGACAGACTCAAGACCTACTCACCTTCAGAAGACTCCTCAAGACCTGGCTCTTCGACCAGTAACAACAGCTCCCCCCTCCCCAGCGCCTTGAAACCCTCACGGGTACGTAGTGCACTTTATAAATCCAATGATTGATTGATTGATTGATTGAACTTGCGCCACTCTGCACAGGCACTCTGAGTTGTCCACTGCAACTACTTAGTGAAGTACACAGGGATCTATCTGCTCTTCAGACACCAGTGACTCCTCACTGTAGTCACACTGGCTCCTGTGTCTCTCAGAGCCTCCACCCTCTGTCCATTTATAGTCACCCACTGCCTGTACTTCTTAATGTTCTCAGGCACTAGAGTTCTCTGGACCATCTCACTGTCCCCTAGTGAGACAAGGGTCATTTCAGCTGGTTCCCACCCACCTGGAACCAACTCCTCCCCAAGCGCTACACTGGCCAAACCCTGTGACTGAGCACCAGTGGGTGCCAGTCTACCCTTGGGACATTTTGGGTCCCCCCTCACATGACCCACCTGGTCTCATGCAAAACACTTGCAGGGCCCCCCCCCCCACAGGTTGCACTTTGGAGAACCATGATTTCCTCTCACTGGGGGGGGCTGGGAATCCTTACCCTGGGAACTAGGTTGGGACCCTATAGAGAACTCCCCCTGTTTACCCTGATCCCCCCTTTCTTCTGAGAGGGAACCTTCCCACCCTTGGCTTAGTCTCCCCCATACCTCTTTGAACCCTGGTGCTCTCCCAACAGGTCCGCTTCCTGCGCAAGCTTCTTGGGGTCAGTCAGCTTCCTGTCAATCAGGTGCTTGCTCAGTTCTGGAAAACAAAAACTGTACAAGTGCTCCCAAGCAATTAAATTGTAAAGCCCCTGAAATGTTGTTACCTTACACCCCTTCACCCACCTATCCAGTGACCTACAAAAGGAATCTACATACTCCAACCAAGTTTGGGACTCTTTCTTTTTGTATGACCTAAATTTGTCCTTATAGTGCTCAGGGATCAGACTATGGCCCTCATTACAACCCTGGTGGTCATTGATAAAGCGGCGGTAATACCAGCCAACAGGTCAGCGGTAAAAAAAAAAAATGGAATCATGACCACGGCGGAAACCAACACATACAGCCACTTTAACACTCCGACCGCCACGGCTGTAGCAACAAACACCGCAGCGGTAACCACCAACAGCCAGGCGGAAGACAATGTACCACCCACTGCATTACAACCCGCCCACCTGCCAGCTTTTCCGGGGCGGTACCAACGCCATCAAAAGCACTGCGGAAACAGAACACAGAAGGGAAACGACTCACCTCTTGACACTCAAGGAAGAACTACTACGCCATGGAGTCCGAGCTGCAGGTGTTCCCCATGCTGGTGTACCTTCTCATACACCAGGAACATGACCGCCGGCGATGACGACCACGGTGAGTACTGCACCTAACACACAGGGGAGGGGGAAGGAAAAAGAGAGTGACACACACACCACACAACCAACATCCCCACCCCCACTCTTACCCCCAACACTATACACACAAACACATGCAACAACATTACATATACACCCCGTAACCCTCTGGAATAAAGCAAGGACAAAAGGAATGGAGTAAAATGAGTTAGTAATTTTAAGAAATACGTTCATAAAGAAAAAACAGTATGTACAATATATACAATATATACAAAAGGAGGGACAAAGGAGGGAAAATGTTTATGGCCCACTGGATCAAAACACATAGCCAAGGCCACACTTGACTCCTGCCTTAATACGGAGAGAACACTGCAGTGGCATCAAGTCGAAAACACACAGGCACCTTAGGGGGACAGGGGATGGGGGCACCTCAGCCAGAAGATGGTACAACGCCACTGCTCCTGGAGGGGGCTCCATGCCCACTGCTTGGTCCTGGGGAGAGCAAGGCCACAGTCTCTCTAGTGGGTGGTTTGCCCACTGCTTGGTCCTGGGGAGTGCAAGGCCACAGTCTCTCGAGTGGGTGGTGTGCCCACTGCTTGGTCCTGGGGAGTGCAAGGCCACAGTCTCTCAAGTGAGAGTTTGCCCACTGCTTGCTCCTGGGGAGTGCAAGGCCACAGTCTCTCAAGTGGATGGTTTGCCCACTGCTTTGTCCTGGGGAGTGCAAGGCCACAGTCTCTCTAGTGGGTGGTTTGCCCACTACTTGGTCCTGGGGAGTGCAAGGCCATAGTCACTGGAGTGGATGGCTTCTCCATTGGTTCTGGAGGGGGCCTTGTGCCCAGTATGCTTCATCCTGCAAGGAGGGGCTGAGTGGATGCCTTCTTCCACTGGTTCTGGAGGGGGCATTTTGCCCTGTGATGCAGATCTTTTGGAGTGCAAGGTTCCAGTCCCTCACCTGGGTGTCACAATGACAGCTTTTGCAGGGGCCAGGATGCACTGCAGCCCATGTAGTCACCACTACAAACTGCTCTCCGGTGGTGACGACTGATCAGTGTATGCCAGTTGCGCTGCAGGTGGCGGTGCAGGCAGTGGTGGTGGTAGCCTCCAGGCCTTCACCTGCAGCCTCGGACAGCTGCCCACTGGGGCTGCTGCTGGCAGTGGTGCTGCTGGCGGCGGGGCAGGTTGGGATGCTGGCCGCGGTGCAGGTGGCAGTGCAGGCAGTGGTGGTGGTAGCCTCCAGGCCTTCACCTGCAGCCTCGGACGGCTGCCCACTGGGGATACTGCTGCTGGCAGTGGTGTTGCTGGCAGCGGGACAGGTGGCAGTGCTTGCCACGGTGCAGGTGGTGGTGCTGGCCGCAGTGCAGGTGGCGGTGCTGGCAGTTGTGGTGGTAGCCTCCAGGTCTTCACCTGCAGCCTCGGCTGGCTGAAGTGCCATGGCTGGTTTTCTGTGCCCCTTCCTGCCCTTGGCAGATGGTGGTGCCTCCTTGCTTCTGCCAGCTGGAGTCTTTGACATGGCCTTGCTGGCTGGTTGTGCCTCCTTCCCCTTGCTGGCTGCTGTCCCCTTCTTGCCCTTGCCAGGTGGCAGACCCTTCTTGGCCTTGGCAAGTGTTGCTGGCACACTGGCTGGGCTGACAGGTGCCTCCTTGGAGCCTCTCACAGCAGCAGAAACCACAGTGGCCATGGACTGGGTGGCTGAGTTGCTGGGCTGGGTTCTGGCCACCCTGGCCCGAGGTGAAGGACGGGGGAGGGGGAGGGAATAGGTCAATGGTGGCGAGGAAAAGCTTCTTAGGGACACTGGGGCAGGAAGAGGGTGAAGGTTTGGAAGTGGAGGTAGAGGGAGTGGTTGTAGGAGGTGTCAGTGTGCTGTGCTTGGGTGCAGATGCATGGGCTGGACGCTGTTGTGAGGTGGATGCCTGTTGGGTGTGTGTGTGCTTGGGTTTGTGTACTTTGGGAGGAGGGGTCACAGACACAGTGGGAGAGGACACAAGGGATGTGTGCATGGATGTGGGGGTGGTGACTGCCAGTGAGGGGAGTGTAGTGATAGGCGTGCTAGTCAAGGAGGTAGTGGATAAGGATGTAGTGCATGCAGGTGTGAGTGGAGATGCTACTGGGAGGGGGGTGGATGAGGAGTAGGAGTTCACAGTGGAGGCAGTGGATGTTGGTGTGTCTGCATGGGGATGGTGCTTGTGTGAGTGCCTGTGAAATGAAGTGTTGTGCTTGTGTTTGCCTGAGCCACTTCTGTGTGTTGATTTGTGTGATTGCTGATCTGAAGGTGTTCTTGGGATAGGCTGGAGTTGAGGGGATTGAGACTGGGTAGAGGAAGTTGGAGGAGGGAGGTGGGAGGCTGGAGGCAGGGACAATGGCTGCCATCAGTGCGAAGGCCAGAGCCTGGAATGCTCTCTGTTGGGCCGCCACACCAGAGTTAATGCCCTCCAGTAATGCATTTGTTTGTTGCGAATGCCCTGCTACACCCTGAATGGCATTCATTATGGTAGACTGCCCAACAGAGAGGGATCTCAGGAGGTCAATAGCCTCCTCACTGAGGGCAGCAGGGCTGACTGGAGCAGGGCCTGAGGTGCCTGGGGCAAAGGAGATGCCCACCCTCCTGGGTGAGCGGGCACGGGAAACATGCTGAGGGGCTGCTGGGAGGGCGGTGCTAGTAGGGGGGGTGGCGGCTGTACCTGTTGTTAGGGTGGTCACGCAGGTGTCCGCCACCGCCAGGGAGCTTCCATCGGAGGAGGAATCGTTATCTGTGGTGTCCCCTCCTGTCCCCGTGATGGTGCTCCCCTCGCCCTGCATCCCACTGGTGCCCTCACCGTCGGTGGATTCGGCCCCATGGGCCCATGTGGGATGCAGCTCCCTCCTTTGCCGGTGCCTCTGCTCCTCCGCCAGGTGATGCTAATGCACAGAAGGACAGGGTGACAAAACAAGAAGGTGGGGAGAGACAGAGAATACACTTGGTCAATGCCAGCAACAACACTACGTTGGCGTACACAACACACAGGGACTAGCCCTATGCACTAGGCCATGAACTACCAGTTACAATGCTAGTCACCAGTCCATGGGGTACAATGCCTAACGCCATTACCAGCACACCTGAAACCCACAGGGCCCTGCCCAGTAGTAGATGCCCACTAACACTATTGGGGTTGGAGTGCATCTGATCTTGCCCATCATTGTAGATACCCTAACATGTTCGCCCTGGCCTAGGGGCACCCACAGCCCACATCCCCCACCCAGGTAAAACCTTAATGTGTGCAAATTCATGATTCTGATTCTGTACTCACCCCCTTGTGGCTGCTGTGATGCCTTCAAGCGCCCATCCAACTCCGGATAGGGGACCGCCAGGATGCGGAACATCAGGGGGGTCAGGGTACGACAGGCACTCCTTCCTCGTTGGGAGGCCAGCCCCAGCTGGGCCTCCACCTTCTTCCTTGCCCAGCAGTGCAGGTCCTCCCACCGTTTGCGGCAGTGGGTGTTCTGCCTGTCGAAGACCCCCAGGGTCCGCACCTCCTTGGTGATGGCACGCCAAATACCCTTTATCTAATGGGCGCTGACCTGCAGAAAAAATACAGCAGAAAAGGGATTAGTCATACTGTCCGGACTGTCATACTCATGGCCCACCATATCCCTCCCATCCCCTTACGCACATACGTTCCCCACCATACATGCAGCACTCTGCCCAGGACCCCTCAGAACCCACCCTACACTGGGCTTACACACAAAGCAATCCATACATTCATGGGCCACGCATTATGCTCACAGTGTACTCACCTGTTTGTCTGGAGGGCCATAGAGTAAAGTGTACTGGGGTAGGACCTCATCCGCTAGTCTCTCCAACTCCTCCGAAGTGAAGGCGAGGGCCCTTTCCCCAGACACTCGAGCCATTGTCGCTTCCAGACACAGGTCACAGCAGCACTTGCAGTGTAGGTCCTCTTCTGTTGAAGGTCAGGTAGCAAGTGAATGAACAGATAGAAAATGACGGTACCGTCCGCTGTGGTGCGTACCGTCACCGCCGGCGTACATCGCCATTGGCTCTTTGAACCCATAGGGCCCAATGATAACCAATGCAATGTTGCGCTGTGGTCATCGACCGCCGACTGCAACGGTGCACAACGCCAACGGAATTACCTCATTTCCACTTATCCCACCTTACAGGTCAGGCAGCTGCCATTTCAGGAGGGCACAGGCCAAGGCACCTAACTGCATCACAGCAGACATTGGCACATCAACTAAATCTCGAGTTCACATACTGTTTCTGTAAATGAAGAAATGCATTTTAATATTGACATGTGTGAATATGACCGTATGCTCACCGTTTTTCACCCTAGAGTTCAACCGCTGAGTATGAATAGGAGATGGAGGCATCCCCCATGTACAGACCCCTGGTGGACCTGGCGACAATGGAGGACAGGCACATTATCCTGACCTACAGACTTGATAGGGCCACAATCCAAGAAGTGTGTGCCCAATTGAAGCCAGAACTGATTTCAGCTATCTGCCAGCCCACAGATATCCCACCTCTAGAGCAGGTCCTGCCAGTGCTCTATTTCCTGGCAAGTGGTTCCTCCCAAGTGACAGTGGCCATGGCATCAGGAATGTCTCAGCCAATGTTCTCAAACGTGCTAACCAGAGTGTTGTCTGCCCTGCTGAAACACATGCGCAGCTACATCGTATTTCCCCCAGGTGGAGGATTTGGCCACAGTGAAGGCTGACTTTTATGCACTGGGACATATCCCCAACATCATTGGTGCCATTGATTGCACACAAATTGCATTTATTCCCCCTTCCCCCCGGAGAAATGAACAAGTGTTCAGAAATAGGAAAAGCTTTCTCTCTCTGAATGTGCAGATGGTGTGTTTGGCGGACCAGTAGATCTCTCATGTCAATGCCAAGTATCCTGGCTCTGTGCATGATGCCTTTATTGTGAGGAATAGCAGCATTCCAAATGTGATGTCCCAACTCCAGAGGCACAGGGTGTGGCTAATAGGTGAGTCCATGGTCCCCACCCAGTTGATGTAGGTATATTGGTGTGGGTTTGGCCCTAAGGGTGAGTGTGTGGCTAACAGATATCCCTCGAATATTTGCAGGTGACTCTGGTTACCCTAGCCTCTCATGGCTACTGACCCCAGTGAGGAATGCCAGGGCAAGGGCAGAGGAACATTACAATGAGGCGCATGGGCAAACAAGGAGGATCATTGAGAGAACCTTTAGCCTCCTGAAGGCCAGATTCCGGTGCCTCCATCCGACAGGTGGATCCCTGTACTACTCACCCAAGAAGGTGTGCCAGATCATCGTTGCATGTTGCATGTTACACAACCTGGCCTTGAGACGCCAGGTGCCTTTTCTGCAGGAGGATGAGCCTGGGGATGGTCGTGTGGCAGCGGTGGAGCCTGTGGACAGTGACGAAGAGGAGGCAGAGGAAGAAGATGTGGACAACAGAAGTACGTTGATTCAACAGTACTTCCAGTGACACACAGGTAAGACACTGTAACTTCACCTTCCATTGCAGTTTTGTGTTTGACATTGAACATGGCAGCCTGATTTCCCTATTTCTATGGCCACCTACTGTACCCTTTGGCATATCTATTTTCAGATCTCTGTGCCCCACTCTGGTGTGTTTACTGCTGCCCACTGCAGGTCATACCTATGTAAATATTACAGTACATTTGATTTGCAATGTTTACAGTTTGTGAAAGTAATATATTTGTCATAGAATTCACAGACTCAACACTTGAATTTGTTCCAAGGGTGTTTATTTATGTGCTAATAAGTGTAGGGGGTATTGAAATGGGCTGGGTTGCTGATGGAGGAAAATCCAGGGTAGAGTTCATTCTATTTGTATCCCAGGTGCATTGTCCAAGGGGGCATAGGAAGTGGAGCAATGGCAGTTCAAGGTGGACAGGGTGACAGAGTGGGACATAGGCTGACAATCAGGAGAGTCTTATTTCCTGGCGGGGGTCTTGGCAATGTTTTCTGGCTTCTGCCTGGATCGCAGGGACCGTTTGCTGAGTGGCTCTCCTTCTGCAGGGGGTGGGGTGCTGGTGGCCTGTTGTTCCTGTGGCAGGGCCTCCTGTCTACTAGTGCTGGTGGCGGTGGAGGACTGTTCTTCGGTTTGGCTAGTGTCAGGGGCCCTTTGATGTGCCACTGCCTCCCTCATGGTGTTGGCCATGTCTGCCAGCACCACTGCAGTGGTGACCAGGGTGGTGTGGATGTCCCTCAGGTCCTCCCCGATCCCCAGGTACTGTCCCTCCTGCAGCCGCTGGGTCTCCTGCAGCTTGGCCAGTATCTGGCCCATGGTCTCCTGGGCATGGTAGTATGCTCTGATGTTGGTGAGTGCCTCGTGGAGATCTGTTCCCTGGGCCTGTCCTCCCCCTGTCACACAGCAGTCCTTCCAGCTTCTCTGTTGCCCTGTGCCTCTGTCCCCTGAACCATGTGCCCACTGCCACTGACCCCAGGTCCCTGATCGTCCTGTGTTTGTGGGGTTGCCTGGGGTCCCTGTAGTGTGGACACACTGCTGATTGACATGTCCTGGGGACAGAAGGATGGACCTGCTGGGTGGGTGCTGTGCTGGTGTTTCCTGAGGGGGTAGGCTATGTGGTGGGTTGGGACTGTGGCTGGGTAACCGACTGTCCAGAGGTCCCTGATGGGCCAAGTTGGTCATCGTGATCCAGGCGTGCAGAGCTGCTGTCATCACTGTGGGCCTCTTCGGGGGGGACTGGATGTGGCTGGCACCTCCTCTCCGGTGACGTTGAGTGGGGGTCCTGTGGGAATGTAAATGCAGTGTTATTGTATCTGCGTGTGCCATCTTGTGCATGGATATGTTTCCCTCTATGGTTGTTATTAGCAAGGCAGCTTTGGCTTGTGTGAGTTGTGCTTGGTTTGGCTAAGTGATTGTCACTAGTGTGCATGCTTTGGTGATGGGTGTCCATGCAGATCTGTGATGGGGGTCCATGCACTGGTGTTGCATGCAGGGCTTGGTATTGGGATGGGTGGGTTGTGATAGTGGGGTATATGTGAGGTGGTGGTGTGATGGGGTAGAGGGTAGGGGTTGTTGTTTGTGATGGCATGCAGGTAGGGTGGGGGATAAAGTAGTAAAGATTTGACATACCAGAGTCCAGTCCTCCTGCTACTCCTGCCAGGCCCTCAGGATGCATGATCGCCAAGACTTGCTCCTCCCATGTTGTTAGTTGTGGGGGAGGAGGTGAAGGTCCACTGCCAGTCCTCAGTACAGCTACCTGGTGTCTTGCTACCACGGAACGCACCTTCCCCCGTAGGTCGTTCCACCTCTTCCTGATGTCATCCCTTGTTCTTGGGTGCTGTCCCACAGCATTGACCCTGTCCACGACTCTCCACCATAGCTCCAAATTCCTAGCAATGGATGTCTGCTGCACCTGTGATCCGAATAGCTGTGGCTCTACCTGGATGATTTCATCCACCATGACCCTTAGCTCCTCCTCTGAGGACCTGGGGTGTCTTTGTGGTGCCATGGGTGTAGTGTGAGTGGTATGTGTGGGGGTGTGTGGGGTGATGTGTTGGGGTGTGTGCTGTGAGGTGTGTGTGGATGGTGTATGGGTGATGGTGTTTTGTGGCTCAGATTCAGTGGGTGATCCTGGCTTGTCTCTCTCACACGCCAAAATGTTTGGGTCATAAAGGGTTGTGGGTATTGTGGATATGTTTTTTATATTGGTGTGTGGGTGTGGTGTGTGTATGTGTGTGAGGTGTGTGTATTTTGAATTGTCCAATGTGGTGTTGTTTTGTATGTGTGTGTGTATTTTGAGCGCGGCGGTGTGTACCACCAATGGTTTACCACGGTTGAATGACTGCCGTGGTGATTCGTGGGTCATGATGCTGTGGGCGTATTTCTGTTGGCATAACGGTGTGGGTTTTGGTACCGCCAGTTTATCACTGACCTTTGGTCTGGCGGACTTGTGTGGGTGTCTGTCTATTGGCGGATTTCTTTGTGTGGGTCATAATACCCGTAGCGGTATACCGCCGTGGTCACAGTATGTTGGCGGCAGTCAGCATAGCGGTACGTGGCACTTACCGCCAGGCTTGTAATGAGGGCCTCTATCTTGTGAGTAAGGCATCCTTCATTATGGTGTAGGTGAGTCCCTAAGTATCCTTGGAGAATGCCAGGGTGTCCCTCCCCTCTGCCTCAAAGTGCTTCCACAGACCCGCCCCCCAATGTGCCTAAGGGACCAGACTCATATGGTGAGCAGATTCATACCCCTTGAACCACAAGTATATGCCATCCTCCTTTTTATAGTCCTTCACTAAGTCATTTGGAATGTGTACCCTTCTCTCAGGCTGCACTGAAGTACTGCTGCCACCATCCCTACTGGACTGGCTTCTCTGATCCAGCTCCCTCAAGCTGAGCTAACGAGCCAGCAGTAACTTTTTCTCTTCAATGGCCAGCCTCCTCTCTTCCATCTCCCTTTGCATCCTAAACTTCTCTAGTTCCAACTGGTGAGCCCTCTCTGCCTGTCTGTCCTGTAACTCTTCAGGAGACAGACCCTTGGATGACAAACTGCTACCTGCCCTGGAGAGCCTTCCCACAGGCATGACAGGTTCACCCACTACACCATTGTGTATACTCTGCACCTCCTCAGCTGTCTCCTAGGCCTTCAGTGCCTTTTGCAGCTCCTCCTTCCTGGTGGAGCTCCTACCAGGACAGGCAAGATCCTTACTGAACTGCTTCAGTTGAGCAACTGTAGAACTCTCCAGCTTCTCCAACTCAAACACAGCTCCAGCTGGTGCATCTCCAGATTGAGACGTGATGGCAAACATGTGCAAAGTTCCAAGACAGAAAAAGAGTTCCCAAAGAGAGTTCAAGAGTCAATAAAAAAAATCACAAAAAATATGGAAGTAGGAAAAAAGTCCGAAAAGAGAAAAATGAAACACAGGCTGTATGTAGTCATGTAATGGTCTGCACTGGAAACGGTAGTGTACACTTAATCACTGTATGTCGAGTACAAATACAAGTTCAAATCTTTGGTCAGCAGTCAGGTTACCCCCTGTCCAAGCAAGGACCCTCACTCTAGTCAGGGTAAAGGAGAATCACCCTCAGTTAACCCCCACTCATCTCCTTCGTAGCTTGGCATGAGCAGGCAGGCTCAACTTAGAGGCAATGTGTAAAGTATTTGTACTAACACACACAGTAATACAGTGAAAACACCATAAAATGGACACCACACCAGTTTTGAGAAATAGTCCAAAATCAAACAAGACCAAAACAACAAAAATCCAACATACACAAGTCAATATATGAATTTTCAAAAGAATAAGGTGGTCATTACAACCCTGGTGGTCGGTGTTAAAGCTGCGGTAAAACCGCCAACAGGCCGGCGGAAAAAAAATTGGAATCACAACAGTGGCGGAAACCGCCAACATAGACAGACACTTTAACACTCCGACCGCCAAGGCGGTACAAACAAACACAGCGGCGGTAACCGCCAACAGACAGGCGGAGGACAATGTACCACCCACAGAATTACAACAGTCCAATCCGCCACCTTTTCCGGGGCGGATTCACTGCAAACAAAAACACGGCGGAAACAGGACTTGGAAAGGAAAACGCTAACCTCTACACACCCTGTGAGGAAGCAGGACGCCATGGAACCCGAGCTCCAGATACTGCCAGCCTTTATCTTCCTGCTTCTCTACCAGGAACAACAAAGACGGCGGCAAAGACCACGGTGAGTACTGCACCTACGACACAGGGGAGGGAGGAGGGAAAAGAGAGTGACACACTCACGAAACACACAACAACCCCACCCGCACCCACGACAACACACACACTAATACATCATGATACATTACAGTTACACCCCCCAATCCCCCCCTGGAAGAATGCAAGGACAAAAGGAAATGAGTCGAATGATTTTAATATATTCAAATGCATGAATCAAAAATATATACATATATAAAGATATTCACACTATAAACAAATATATACACCAAGAATACAAGTCAAAGGGATTCCACCATCATAGTCCGTGGACCACTGGGCCCAAAATGCACGGGCGAGGCCCACACTCAATACCCGAACAAGACAGAGAGAACACTGCTGGGGCATCAGATAGAAATAAAACAGCCACCTCAGGGGGAAGGGAAGTGGGGACACCTCACCCGGATGAGTGCACGACGCCAGATCCACGAGGGGGCTCCATGCCCACTGCTTTATCCTGCAGAGTGCAAAGCCACAGTCTCTCAAGTCTCTCCAGTGGGTGGGTTGCCCACTGCTTTATCCAGGGGAGTGCAAAGCCACAGTCTCTCAAGTCTCTCCAGTGGGTGGGTTGCCCACTGCTTTATCCAGGGGAGTGCAAAGCCACATTCTCTCAAGTCTCTCCAGCGGGTGGGTTGCCCACTGCTTTATCCAGGGGAGTGCAAAGCCACAGTCTCTCAAGTCTCTACAGTGGGTGGGTTGCCCACTGCTTTATACAGGGGAGTGCAAAGCCACAGTCTCTCAAGTGGATAACACTGAGGTAGTGGATGTCATTCTCCACTGGTTCTGGAGGGGGCTTTGTCCCCAGAGTGCTTCATCCTGCCAAGGACTGAGGTAGTGGATGTCATCCTCCACTGGTTCTGGAGGGGGCTTTGTGCCCAGAGTGCTTCATCCTGCCAAGGACTGAAGTAGTGGATGCCTTTCTCCACTGGTTCTGGAGGGGGCTTTGTGCCCAGAGTGCTTCATCCTGCTCGTGGCGGCCTAAGTAGCGTCGGAATCTTTGGCGCTCACTGGCCTGCGGTGCTTGTTGTGGCAGTGTCCTGTTCAGCGGTGCTGATGGTGGCGGTGTCCTTGGCAGCGATGCTGGTGGCGGCGGTGTCCTGTTCAGCGGTGCTGGTGGCAGCGGTGTCCTTGGCAGCGGTGCTGGTGGCGGCGGTGTCCTTGGCAGCGGTGCTGGTGGCGGCGGTGTCCTGTTCAGCGGTGCTGGTGGCGGCGGTGTCCTGTTCAGCGGTGCTGGTGGCGGCGGTGTCCTTGGCAGCGGTGCTGGTGGCGGTGGTGTCCTTGGCAGAGGTGCTTGTTGCGGTCTTGTCCGCCGTGCAGGTTTTCCAAGACTTGCCGGTTTTACTGTGCCCCTTCCCCACCTTGGATGGTGGCACAGCTGTCTCCACACTCCCAACTGTACCCCTGGGAGCGGCTTTGGTGGCAGATTTTTTTCCTCTCTACCGCCGGGCACTGGACAACTTTTTATGCTTTTGAGGTGGGGGACTGTCCGTGCTCTGGCTCCTTGCCACACTGGCTGCCCTGCTGCCTGGCGCACTCCAGAAGCCGGTTACTACTGGCACCACTGTTCCCGCAGATGTTGTGGCTGAGGCGCTGGGTTGGGACCTGAAGAGGCGGGCCCTAGGAGACAGAAGGGGTGGGGGAGGTGAGGGCAAGAGGTCAAGGTAGGACAGGAAAAGTTTTTTGGGCACACTGGGATGGGTAGATGGAGGGGGTTTGGGAGTGGAGGAAGAGGTAGTGGTTGTAGGAGGTGTACGTTTGCTGACTTTGGGTGAAGGTGCATGTGCTGGAGGCTGTCGTGAGGTGGATGGCTGTTGGGTGGGTGTGTGGCTGCGTTTGTGTACCTTGTGAGGTAGGCTCACAGACACACTGGGAGATGACACAGGGGATGTGTGAATGGTAGTGGGGTGGTGAGTGCACGTGAGCGGGATGTGGTGGTGGGTGTGGTGGTGATGGAGGTAGTGGCTGACGATGTAGTACATGCAGGTGTGAGTGGAGATGAGACAGGGAGGGAGGAGGGAGACGAGGAGGAGGGGGACACAGTGGAGGCAGTGGATGTTGGTATGTCTGCATGTGTATGATGCTTGCGTGAGTGCCTGTGGGATGTGTGGTGCTTATGTTTGCCTGAGCTTCCCTTGTGTGTTGACGTGTGTGCATGGTGGTCTGATGGTGTGCTTGGGATAGGCTGAGGTACAGGGTTTTGGGTTTGGGTGGAGGAAGTTGGAGGGGGGAGGCTAGAGACAGGGACAATGGCTGCCATTGCTGCACACATGGATGTCACAAGAGCCTGACTAGGTGTAGTTGGCTCTGTACACAGGTGGGGTGGGGTGCCACAGGGCCTGCCTTCAGAAGGAGCCTTGCCTACTAAACTCGCCCTGGCCTAGGGGAACCCACAGCCCACCTCCCCCACTCAAACACCTACAATGTGCGCTGAATCGGCTGAATGAGAGTGTACTCACCCCCTTGTGGCTGCTGTGATGCCCTCAAGAGCCCATCCAACTCCGGGTACGCCACCACCAGGATCCGGAACATCAGGGGGGTTGGGCCGTCTTCTTGCTCCAGCGGCGAATGTCCTCCCATCTTTCCCGGCAGTGGGTGCTCCGTCTGTGGTAGATCCCCAGGGTCCGGCCTTCCTTGGCGATGGCACGCCAAATATCCTTCTTCTGCTGGGCGCTGACCTACAGGAATAGTACAGGGGAAAAGGAGAAGATATAACCGTCCGCACCATCACAGTCACTGGCCCGCGTCCCTACCCTTGCCATGACGCACATGGACTCACCGTCGTTTCATGCACGCCTCATTCTCCCCCCCTCTATCTTTCATCCACACCACTCCAAACAGCCACTGCCCATACAGCATGCTCACAGTGTACTTACCTGTTTGGAGGACCGTAGAGTAGCGTGCACTGGGGGAGGACCCCATCCACTAGTTTCTCCAACTCCTCCGTGCTGAAGGCAGGGGCCCTTTCTCCAGACACACGAGCCAATGTCTCTTCCAGACTGAGGTCACAGCAGCACTTGCAGTGTAGGTCCTCTCCTGTTGAAGATCAGGTATCAAGTGATTGAACAGAGAGAAAATGGCGGTCACATCCGCGGCAGTGCATACCGTCACCTCCGGCGTACATCGTCATTGACTCCTGGGACCCATAGGATCCAATGCTAGCCAATGCAGGATTGCGCCGCGGTCTTCGACCGCCTACCGCGACGGTGTACAACGCCAGCGCAGTTACCTCATAGCCCCTTGTCCCACTTTACAGGTCAGGCAGCCGCCATTTCAGGGGCCCACATGGCATTATTTTGGACTGCGTCACACATATCTAGGCCTTGCTTAAACACTAATACAGCCATATGTCGATTGGCAAACATTTTCCGATTAAGTTGTGTTTACGTACCTCAGAGTTGGTTGACTCTCTGTTCTCCTCCATAGGCAACGTCCGCTGGGGCAGGTGAGTAGATGGTGGCATCCTCCTGTGTACAGACCGCTGGTGGACCTGTCGACAATGGAGGAGCGACATGTGATCATCACCTACAGACTTGATAGTACCACAATCCTGGAACTGTGTGCACAGTTGGAGCCAGACCTGATGTCAGCTATCCACCATCCCACAGGAATCCCCCTGTAGTGCAGGTGCTGTCAGTACTCCATTTCCTAGCAAGTGGGTCTTTTCAAACAACAGTGGCCATAGCATCAGGGATGTCCCAGCCTATGTTTTCCAGCGTGTTGTCCAGAGTGCTGTCTGCCCTGCTGAAACACATGCAGAGCTACATTGTTTTTCCTCAGGTGGAGGATTTGCCTACAGTGAAAGGTGACTTCTGTGCCCTGGGACCTATCCCCAACATCATAGGTGCCATTGATGGGACACATGTGGCCTTGGTCCCCCCACGCAGGAGTGAACCGGTGTACAGAAACCGGAAGAGTTACCATTCGATGAATGTGCAGATGGTGTTTGGCCGACCAGTAGATCTCCCATGTGAATGCCAAATTTCCTGGCTCAGTGCATGACGCTTACATTCTGAGGAATAGCAGCATCCCTTATGTGATGGGGCAACTCCAGAGGCACCGTGTGTGCTATTAGGTGAGGACAGGGACCCTATACAGTGTGAATAGGTGTCTGGGTCTGGGGATGTCCCTATGAGTTAGTGTGTGTCTAACAGTTGTCCCTCGCCATTTGCAGGTGACTCTGGTTACCCGAACTTGTCATGGCTACTGACCCCTGTGAGGAATCCCAGGACAAGGGCAGAGGAACGCTACAATGAGGCCCATAGGCGAACTAGGAGGATTACAGAGAGGACCTTCAGCCTCCGGAAGGCCAGGTTCCGGTGCCTCCATATGACAGGTGGTTCCCTAATCTACTCACCAAAGAAGTTATGCCAGATCATCATGGCCTGCTGTATGCTTCACAACTTGGCTTTGCGACGACAGGTGCCTTTTCTGCAGGAGGATGGTCCAGATGGAGGTGGTGTGGCAGCTGTGGAGCCTGTGGACAGTGAAGACGAGGAAGCAGAAGAAGAGGACATAGACAACAGGAACACGGTGATCCGCCAATACTTCCAGTGAGACACAGGTAAGAAGACAAAACTGCCGGCTACATCTGATTTAATTCTACTACCTCTCATCTGTCTGTCATTTTCACCCAGTATATGGTCACTGAGTTGTCACTTTCCCTTACGATTTCACAGATGTGGGTCCCACTGTGTGACATCTGCTTTGTTTCCGCATGGACTAGTGCTGTGTGACATAGGTATGTTGACAATACAATGGACATTGCTATTTCCCTCAGTTATTGCAAATACACAATTGTGAAAGCAGAGACTGCCTCCAGATTGTTTTGTGATTTAAGGGTGTTTATGTAAGTGCTAAATAGTGGAGGGGGTTGTAAAATGGTCAGGGGTGATGGTGGAGGAGTGTCCATGGCAGAGTCCAGTCTATTAGTCTCACAGGTGCATTGTCATAAGGGGCATATGAAGTGGAGCTGGGGCAGTTTAAGGATGAACAGGGTGACAAAGTGGGACTGAAGGATGACATTCAGGGTGGTCTCATTTCTTGGCGGAGGTCTTGACATTGTTATCTGTCCTGGATCTCAGGGACCGCTTGCGGGGTGGTTCTCCATCTGCAAGGGGTGGGGTGCTGGTGTGGTGGTCCTGTGGCGGTGCCTCCTGTCCACTAGCGCCGGCGGAGGTGGTGGGCAGTTCATCGTCCAGGCTAGTGTCAGGGGCCCCTTGTTGTGCCACAGTGTCCCTTCTGGTGTTGACGAGTTCCTTCAGCACCCCTACAATGGTGCCCAGGGTGGAATTGATAGATTTTAGTTCCTCTCTGAAGCCCAGATACTGTTCCTCCTGCAGCCGCTGGGTCTCCTGAAACTTAGCCAGTACCGTTGCCATCGTCTCCTGGGAATGGTGGTAGGCTTCCATGATGTTGGAGAGGGCCTCATGGAGAGTGGGTTCCCTGGGCCTGTCCTCCCCTTGTTGCACAGCAACCCTCCCAGTTCCCCTGTGTTCCTGGGCCTCTGTCCCCTGAACCGTGTGCCCACTGCTACTGCCCCCAGGTCCCTGGTGTTGTTGGGGTGGTGGGTTAGCCTGGGTTCCCTGTAGTAGCGGACACACTGCTGATTGACGTGTCCTGGGGACAGAGGGATGGGCCCGCTGGGTGGGTACAGTGCTGGTGTTTCTAGAGGGGGGAAGCTCTGTAGTGGCCTGTGCCAGTGTGAGGGGAACCGACTGTCCTGAGGTCCCAGATGGGCCGGGCTGGTCATCTAGATCCAGTTGGACAGAGCTGCTGTCATCACTGTGGGCCTCTTCTGTGGGTGGAGTGGACATATCTGGACCCTCCTGTCTGGTGACGTTGGCTAGGTGTCCTGCAGGGGTGTAAAGGAATGATTATTGCATCTGTGTGTGCCATGGTGTGCAATGGGTGGGTGACCCTGTACCCCAGTGCTCGCATTCCTGTGTAGGACCTTGTGTGATAATGGTTTAGGGGGGTGTATGGGTATGTGCAGTGGACATGCTTTGGTGATGGGTGTCCATGCTTTGGTGTTACATGCAGGGCTTGGGTTTGGGATGTGTGGTTTGTGATATTGAGACATACGTGAGGAGTTGGAGTGATGGAGGTGAGGGCGAGGGTGGGGGTATGTGATAGCATGCAGGTGGGTGGGGGATGAAGTAGTGAAAGATTTGCCTTACCAGAGTCCATTCCTCCAGCTACTCCTGCGAGGTCCTCAGGATGCAGTATAGCCAAGACCTCTTCCTCCCATGTAGTGAGTTCTGGGGGAGGAGGTGGGGGTCCGCCGCCAGTCCTCTGAACTGCAAGGTGGTGTCTTGAGACCACGGAACGCACCTTCCCCCGTAGGTCGTTCCACCTCTTCCTGATGTCATCCTGTGTGCTTGGGTGCTGTCACACTGCGTTGACCCTCTCCACGATTCTTCGCCATAGCTCCATCTTCCTAGCTATGATGGTGTGCTGCACGTGTGATCCAAATAGCTGTGGCTCTACCCGGATGATTTCCTCCACCATGACCCTGAGCTCATCCTCAGAGAACCTGGGGTGTCTTTGCAGGTCCATGGGGTGGTGTGGGTGATGTGTGGGGTGGTGCGTGTTGTGATGTGTGGGGTGATATTTAGAGGTGTGTTGTGTGAGGTGCTTGGATGGTGCGTGAGTGATGGTGTAGGGTGCCTGTGGATGCTATTGTTCTTTCTGGTGGTGTCTCTCTCTGGCCTTCTGTCACAATTGTTGACGTAAGGGTTTGTGGGTGATGTGGGTGTGTGTTTTATATTGTATTGGATGTGTGGGAGTGGTGTTTGTATGTGTATCAGGTGTGTTTATTTCGAATTGTCCAATGTGGATGTGTTTTGTAAATGTGTGTGTGTTTTGAGCGCGGCAGTGTGTACCGCCAATGGAATACCGCGGTTGAAAGACTGCCACGTGGATTCGTGGGTCGTGATAGTGTGGGCGTATTCCTGTTGGCGGGATGGTGGAGGTTTTGTTATCGCCAGTTTATCACTGACCTTTGGTGTGGCGGACTTGTGTGGGTGTCTGGATTTTGGCGGATTCCGAGCTGTGGGCCATAATGACCGTTGCGGAATTCCGCGGCCGCGGCGGTGTGTTGGCAGTCTTCTGCACGGCGGTAAGCGGCTTTTACCGCCAAAGTTGTAATGACCCCCTAAGAGTCTTAGGGCCTCATTATGAGTTTATCGAGCAGCAGAGGCCGCCCACCAAACTTTTCCCACCCCGCCGGCCCTATCAGAAGTTCACCGTAGGGCCGGCAATGAACAGGGCCTTAACATTGCAGCCGGCAATCCATTAGGAGCCGGCTGCAATATGACAGTGTGGCGCGTACAGCAGCACCCGTCGCACAATTCATTGCCCGTAATTCGGGCAGTAGAATGCGTGACAGGGCTGTGCATGGGGGCCCCTGCACTGCCTATGCAATGCAGAGCCCCCCCCCCGGAGTCCCCCATTACGCCAGCCATTCCATGGCGGTGTAGACCGCCATGGACAGGCTGGCGGCTTGTAACCCCCAGTGCAGCGGATTACAACCGCCGGGACCGCCAGGCTGCCGGCTGGTGGCAGCCTGGCGGTGTCAGAGGTTGGACTGTGGCGGCTCCACCATGGTCATAATGTCGCAGTCGAACTGCCACTTTGGCGGCGGTCCAACCGCAACGGTGATAATGAGGCCCCTAATCCATACAAAACAGTGAGAACGTTGATTTTGCACAAAGTACCTGGTTAGCGTCAAAAACAAAGCAGCATGGACGAGCATGCATCGGAAAAGGCAGCAATGCGTCGATTCCTTCCACGCATGGGTGGCCGTGCATCATTACTTCTCTGGTCAGGTCGGCAATGCCTCGTTTCTTCTCCCTCAAAAGAGAGCGATGCGTCAATTTCCGTACGGGGAACCAAGGATCCGTGCAGAGTCGGGTTGACTTTGACGCCCCAGAGCCATGCGTGAAAATCCTGTTGCATGGTGTTAGAAAGCCGTGCTTTGTGGGGTTTGTGTCGTTATCAACAGCCGCAAGCGGGTGTTGCACGTCGTTTCTCCAGCCGCGATACGTCGATCTCCCAGTAATGATGCAGGTTGAGCGTCGATTTAGCCACGAGGCCGGTGGCACATCGTTTATCAGCTGATTTGCAGATGGTGCGTCGAAACGCTTCCTGGTTGGCGTTCTGTGCGTGTATTTTCAGCTCTTGTCAGCCAACTTCACCTTTCAGGGGACCAGGGACTGGATAGGGCACCACTTGGCATGGCAGGAGTCTCAGCAGAGAGACCAGAGGTAGCAGAGGAAGTCTTTGATGGCCCTGCGACTTCAAAATAGGAGGCAAGCTCAACTCTAGCCCTTGGAGATTCTTCACAAGCAGGAATGCACAACAAAGTCAAGTCTTTGTCCCCTTTCACAGGCAGAAGTAGCAACTACTGGATAGCCCAACAAAGCACAGTCACAAGCAGGGGCAGCACTTCTCCTCAGCTCTCCAGCTCTTTTCCTTGGTAGAGGTTCTTCTTGAATCTAGAAGTGATCTAATTTTCAGGGGTTTTGGGTCCAATATTTATAAACCTTCCTGCCTTTGAAGTAGGCCTACTTCAAAGGAAAGTCTCTGATGTTCACAAGATCCTGCCTTGCCCAGGCCAGGCCCCAGACACACACCAGGGGGTTGGACACTACATTGTGTGAGGGCAGGCAGAGCCCTTTCCCCACCCTCCCCTCCTAGCACAGATGGCTCCTCAGGATATGCAGGGTACACCCCAGCTCCCTTTGTGTCACTGTCTAGAGGAGATTCACAAATAGCCCAACTTTCAAACTGACCCAGACAGACAATCCACAAACAGGCAGTCACAGAATGGTTTAAGCAAGAAAATGCCTACTTTCTAAAAGTGGCATTTTCAAACTAACAATCTAAAAACCAACTTCACTAAAAAATGTATTTTTAAATTGTGGGATCAGGGACCCTAAACTCCATATTTCTATTTGCTCTCAAAGGGAATCTGCACTTTAAAGTTATTTAAAGGCAGCCCCATGTTAACCTGTGAGAGAGATAGGCTTTGCAACAACGAAGACTGAATTTAGCAGTATTTCCCTGTTAGGACAAGTAACACACACCAGTACATGTCCCACCTTTAACATACACTGCACCATGCCCATGGGGCTACCTAGGGCATAACTTAGGGTGCCTTACATGTATAAAAAGATAAGGTTTAGGCCTGGCAAGTGGGTACACTTGCCAAGTCAAATTGGCTGTTTAAAACTGTACACACAGTCACTACAGTGGCAGGTCTAAGCCATGTTTACAGGAATACTTATGCAGGTGGCACAACCATTGCTGCAGTCCAACTAGTAACATTTGATTTACAGGCCCTGGGTACCTCTAATGCACTTTACTAGGACTTGCCAGTAAATCAACTATGCCCCTCGTGGATAAGCCAATTTACACATACATTGTTCATAGGGGCACTTGCACTTTAGCACTCGTTAGCAGTGGTAAAGTACCCACAGTATCAAAAACAGCATAAACAGAGTCCAGAACACATCAACAACCTGGGAAACAGAACCAAAAAGTTAGGGTAGACCACGCCAAGGATGCCAAGTCTAACAATGACAATGCCACTCCTTTTAGAAGAGAACTTACCACTTAAAAGCCTATAAGGAAATTTCCTGTGCTGGACTATGAGAGGAGCAGGCTTCATAGTAGTGGGAAACGACTTTGGGTGTTTTTCACTACCAGGACAGGTCAAACTTACAAGTGCATGTCCTGTCTTTTACTTACATAGCACCCTGCCCTGTGGACTACCTAGAGCCTACCTTAAGGGTGACAAAGGGGAGTTTAAGGCTTGGCAAGTAGTTTAAAATGCCAAGTTAAAGTGGCAGTGAAACTGCACACACAGGCCTTGCAATTGTAGGCCTGAGACATGGTTAAGGGGCTACTTATGTGGGTAACACAATCAGTGCTGCAGGCCCACTCATAGCATTTATTGTACAGGCCCTGGGCACATATAGTGCATTTTGCTAGGAACTTATAGGTAAAATAAATGTCAATTGGGAAGGAGCCAATGTTATTATGTTTAGGGGAGGGAGCACAAGCACTTTAGAACAGGTCAGCAGAAAAATGGAGGGAGGCAGGCAAAAAGTAGGGGGAAGACCACCCTAAGGCTGACAGGTCTACCATGTGTTTCCCTCTGCTGAAAATGGGGAGGGCTACCCAACCTCTTGAGAGCTTTCTTCACGGAGGCAAAAGAATCTGGAGAGACCATCAGCTTCACTGAGGTGAAAGAATCTGGAAAGACCATCAGCTTTGGTGTGGTCAGTCTATAGCAATGCTCCACTGTAAAGTCCATTCCCTGTAAGGAGATGGACCACCTCAAGAGTTTAGGATTTTCACCCATCATTTGCATGAGCCATCTGATGGGCCTGTGATCTGTCTGAACCTGGAAGTGAGTCACAAACAGGTATGGTCTCAGCTCCTTCAGTGCCCAGACTAGAGCAACTACTTCTCTTTCAATGGCTCTCCACCTCTGTTCCCATTGAAGTAACCTTCTGCTAATGAAGGCTGCCGGTTCATCTAGGCCCTCCTCATTCAGCTGTGCTAAGACTGTCCCTTTGCCATGCTCTAAAGCGTCCGTCTGCACAATTAATTCCTTGGAGTAATCTGGGGCCCTGGGCACAGGTGCTGGGCACATGGCTTCCTTGAGAGACTCAAAAGCTTTCTGACAAGCCTCTGTGCAAATCACCAACTTGGGCTGCTTCTTAGAAGTCAGCTCAGTTAAGGGGGCAACAATGGTGTCATAGCCCTTAATGAATCTCCTGTAGTAGCCCATGAGGCCTAGGAAGGCTCTCACTTCAGTTTGGCTTTCAGGTGGTTTCCAGGCCATGATGGTTTCAATTTTGGACTGGAGGGGCTACACCTTGCCACCACCTACCAGGTGTACCCCACAGAACCCTTCCTAGTCTGGCACTTGCAGGCCTTGATTGTCTGGCCTGAATGTTGCAGGGCCTAAAGCATCTCTTGGAGGTGATGCAGGTGTTCCTCCCAGCTGGCACTGTAGACGGCAATGTCGTCTAAGTAGGCGGCACAGAAAGCCTCCTTGCCACCCGAGAACCTGTTAACCAACCGTTGGACGGTAGCAGGGGCATTCTTCAAGCCAAAGGGCATCACCCGGAATTGGTAATGGCCCTCAGGAGTTGAGAATGCTGACCTCTCTTTTGCTCCCTCAGTCAAGAAAATCTGCCAATACCTTGATGTTAAATCAAAAGTACTGAGGAACTTGGCAGCACCTAGCTTGTCAATGAGCTCATCAGGTTGCATCTGCTTGCATCAGGGTGTGCATCAGTCTTGGTGAAAGAATTGAGGCCTCTGTAGTCTGTGCAGAACCAAAGTTCTTGTTTGGCGCTCAGTGGGGGTGGCCTTTGGTAACAATACCACGGAGCTGCACCAAGGACTGCAAGAGTGCTCAATCATCGATGAGGCTAGCATCTTGAGCACTTCCTCCTAGGCGATGTCTCTCACCCTCTCTCACAACCGGCAAATTTTGTTCTTTACAGAGGGATTGTCTCTTGTGTCAATGTCATGGATGCACAGATGTGTAAGTCCAGTGGTGAGTGAGAACAGTGAGGCAAACTGCCCCAGCAACTGGTACAGTTGCCTTGAGGCTCTGGGGTCAGGGTGGCAGAGAGGTTGACACCCTCCACTGACCCATCATGTTCCTGTGCTCCTCCACACCCTGATCTGTCACAAGGAGCATGCACATTTTGGAACTTTCAGAGCACCCCAAGGGGTTTCCTAGGGGTCTGGAGGTCCACTAAGTAAGTGGCCTCCCCTTACGATCCTTGAATTTGTACGGGCCAATCCAGCGGTCCTGGAGAGCTCTGGGCTCTACTGGCTCCATGACCCATACTTTGTGGCCAGGCTGAAACTCTACCAGAGTCTTCTGGTCATACCAGTGCCTCATTTCCTCCTGGCTGGCCTTTAGGTCACTCTTGGCCTTTTTCCATAAGTAGTGCATCTGGTTCCAGAAGGTCAACATGTAGCTGACCACATCCTGGGGGGTTTCCTGGGAGATTTCTCCCACCCCTCCTTGACAATGCTCAGAGGTCCTCTGACAGGGTAGCCATAGAGGAGTTCAAAAGTACTGAACCCTACTCCTGTCTGTGGTACCTCCCTGTAGACAAAGAGAAGGCATGACAAGAGGACATCCCACTTATGCCTCATGGCCTTAGGTAGGCCTGCAATCATGCACTTCAAAGTCTTGTTGAACCTCTCAACTAAAGCATTGGTTTGGGGGTGATAGGGTGTGGTGAACTTATAAGTTACACCCCATGCATCCCACATGGACCTTATGTACGCAGCCATGAAGTTAGTACCTCTGTCAGACACTATTTCTTTTGGGAACCCCACATGGATATAGATCCCCATAAGAGTCCTGGCCACCAGAGATAGTCACCGTCCTCAGAGGGATTGCCTCTGGGTAGCATGTGGCATGGTCCACCAAGACCAGGATGAACCTGTTGCCTAGGCAATGACTTGTCTTGGGGTCCAATGGACTAATGACGTCAATGCCCACCCTTTCAAAGGGGGTGCCAACAATGGGAAGTGTGATCAGGGGAGCTTTCAGTTTTTTCCCTGACTTCCCTCTGGCCTGGCAGGTGAGACAGGACCTACAGAACATATTTGAGTCTGTCTTCATTCTGGGCCAATAAAATTGAGCGGCAAGCCTGGTGAAGGTCTTGCCTTGCCCTCAATGACCTGCCAGCTGTATGTCATGAGCCAAACCCAGTAGGAAGACCCAGTAACACTGAGGAACCACAAGCACACAGGCTGTCCCAGTACCCAGAGCATTAGGCTTGCTGTAGAGATCACTCTCCCAGTAGATTAGGTGATCTCCAGAGGATTCACCTGCTGCCTGGGTTGAGGCCTGTCAGCTAAAGCCCTCAAGAGTGGGACACTCTCTCTGAACTTTGCAGCATTCCTCCTTGGTGAGCCGACCTTCAACTTGTCAGCCAGCAAGCACAGATAGGTCACCTAGGGTGGCAATGTCCTCACCGGTTGGCTCAGAGGCCCCCTCCTCAGGGTCCCCCTCAACTCCCACTGTGGGAACTTCAGAAACTGTTTCCTTTGCCCTTTCCCCTTTCCTTAGCAGCTGTCTGGGCATTGTTCTAGGCTCCAGGCACCCATGACTTCCTTCCCGGGCAGCCATGGATCGTGTGGTCATACAGACCCACTCAGGCAATCCCATCTTCTCCAAGTGAGACGTGAGCTCTTCCGCCCTCCAGGTAGTATGCTCCAGGTCATTGCCTAACAGACAATCTATAGGCATGGCAGGGCTCACAGCAACCTTGAAGGGTACCCGAGACCTCTCACTGAAACCAGAGCAGCCATTAGATGTCTCTCAAGATAGTCTGCAAATATGACTTGGTGGAATGTGTTCAGTAGGACCCGCTCTGCTGACATAAGCTGACACTTGACAGTTGTCATGCTGGTTCCTGTGGCACACAGAGCCTCCACCCGTTGCCCATTAATAGTGACCTACTACCTATACTTGGAGGTATTGGCAGGCATGTGGGCTTTTAGCACAATATTTGTATCCCCCAGGGACACTAGGGTTACCTCTGTCTGTTCCCCAAAACTATCTGGGGCTATCTCCTCCCTGAGCGCTACACTGGCTAACCCAGGTGGCTACCCACCAGTGGGGGGCAGTGCCCTTGTGGGACATTTGGAGTCAACCTTAGAGTGACCATATTTAGAGCACTCTTTGCATTGGGGTACAACCCCCCGTCTTATGGACAAAGAACCTTTTCTTTTCAGGATCAAACTGGAACTGGTTACACCTACTCCCTTGGGAATTATTTTGAGGGCCTTTAGAGAACTCCTTATTTTTAAGTTTTTCTCCTCTCTTTCATCTGGTCGGAGCCCTAAACTCCTTTGTACCCCGATACCTTTTTGGACACTAAAAGCTGATGCTAGCTCAGATATCCGCCTCCTCAGCAAGCTTGCTGTGATCAGACAGCTTACTGTCAACAAGGTGCTGGCGCAACTCTGTAAAACAGATACTGAGCATGTGCTCTCTCAAGATTAAATTGTACAACCTAACATAATCATTGACTTTGTTGCCCGCACCCAGACATTAAGTGCCTTACTGAAGTAATCAATGAAATCTAGCCAGGATTGGTTGGCAAGCTTCTGGCTGTCCCTAAATCTGTGGTGATACTTCTCAGGGATCAGTCCAAATTTGGCAGTCAAAATGGCTTTCATGGAAGTGTACTTGATCTGGTTCCCAACCTCTTATGTTAGAAGTGTGTACCTCCCAAGTGCTGGCATCTGTTTCCACAGACCCGCAATCCCACCCCCAGTGCTCTTCAGGAGCCCCAGGTACCCTCAGTGTAACTTCATAAGCAGAAATACACTTATCAATGTCATCTCCCACCACATAACTGGGCATGAATCCTTGGGTATAGGAACCTTCTTGCCTCCATCAGGTACTGTATGTATTCTGCCACAATCACTGCTAGAATCCACCTTGAGTTCCAGCTCTTTTAGACTCAGTTCATTCGCCAAAAGTAGTTTCTTTTCTGCTAAGGCTCTTCCAGCTGGCTTGGCTTCCCCTTTAGCCTCCATTTTTAATTGTGCCAACTTCTGCTGGAATTCTCTCTCCTCTCTCCTTTCCTCTGTGGTCAGGCCATGGCTAGAGACACTGTTTCCTGCCCTCACAGGTAGCACAAATCCAGGGGTGTCCCTCTCAACTGCTGCAGTTAGCTCCTCTTGACAGCCATTCACATGCTCCCCCAACTCATCATGCTCTTGGGAATGGGATTCTGCCCATGCCCCAGCGTCATTTGATACTCCACCCTCTTGGTAGCTCCTCAGGCAGGTACCCGATCTCTTTGCAAAAGCTTTTCATCTGGTTAGCTGTGTATTCCTCCAGCTTAGCCAGCTCAAACTCGATGACTCCACCTGTAGAACCAGCCAGAGACACGATGTATAGTATGTATTAAAAATGCAAAGCAGGGAAAATTGCAGAAAAAGAAAACAAATCAAAATGGTCTTCATATGTGGGTAGGTAGCATACAATAGCTATTGTGTGGCACTGCGCAAACACAAGTCCTATCCTCACCACTGATCACCAGTATTAGAAATTGTGTCTCTAGTTGGCAGAGGTATGCACCCTGTCCAGGTAGGGACCACAATCCTAGTCAGGGTAAGTCACAACATGACCTAAATCATCCTGTGCTCACCCTCCGGTAGCTTGGCAAAGAGCAGGCAGACTTAACTTAGAAGGCAATGTGTAAAGTATGTGTGCAATAACTCATACAGTAACACAAAGGTACTCCACACCAGTTTAGGAAAAAATATATTATTTATCTGAATAAAACAAGACCAAAACGACAAAAATCCAATATGCACTTGCCAAGATATCACTTTTTAGAGGGTTAACTAATCCTTAATCCATAGGAATTAATGGGTGTATCTCTTTAGCACAAAGTACCTGTGATGCGTCAAAAACAACAATGCTGTGAATCGCAGAGGAGTTGAGGCATTGGAAAATAAAGCAATGCGCTGATTTTTCCAGTGCGGCAGAGGTGATGCCTTGATTCTTTTCTCATGGGGAGAACGCTGTGTCGATTTCAGGCCATGGAATCTCAGTTCTTTACTGTGGTGCAGGGTTTGATTAAAGATCTGATGCCCAGGAAGGAATAGCAATGTTAACTCCAACTTCACCAGTAAGCAGGAGTTCTCACTACCATTCCAACCACACCAAACATTGCAATGCCACTCCTTTCAGATCAGAAATTACTACTTAAAAGTCTATAAGGGAATTTCCAATACTGGCCTATGAGAGGAGCAGGCTTCATACTAGTGAAAAATTACTTTGGGAGTTTTTCACTACCAGGACATGTGAAACCTACAAGTACATGTTCTGTCTTTTAGTTTCATAGCACCCTGCCCTTAGGGCTACCTAGGGCCTACCTTAGAGGTGACCGTCATGTAATAAGAGGGGAGTTTAATGCTTGACAAGTAGTTTTAAATGCCAAGTCACAGTAGTAGTGACACTGCACACAGAGGCCTTGCAATGGCGGGCCTAGGACGGTTAAAAGGCTACCTATGTGGGTGGCACTATCAGTGCTGCAGGCCCACTCGTAGCATTTAATTTACAGGCCCAGGGAACATATAGTTCACTTTACTAGGGACTTTAAGGTAAATTAAATATGCCAATTGGGTAGGAGCCAATGTCACCATGTTTAGGGGAGAGAGCACAAACACCTTACCACAGGTCAGCAGTGGTAAAGTGTGCAGAGTCCCAAAACTAGCAAAAGCGAGATCAGAAAAATGGAGGGAGGCAGGCAAAAAGTTGGGGGAAGACAACCCAATAGCTGTCAGTTCTAACAGTCAGGAAACAGGAAGTCATGTTGTCTTCAGTTGATTGGATTGGAAACGATATTACCATCTCCAATGACCTCACCAAGGAACCCTGGGAAGGAGAAGGCTATGCAGACCCCTGACGTAGTACGCATTGTCTGCAAGAAGCCCCGTCCACAGAGAAGAATGCTGAAAGGAGGACCGTACCATCACGCCAACCGCCACCAGATAAATTGTAAAGGGTTAATGGTGTGATCGGCCATGCAGAAAAAAGTAGTTTATGTATGGCTGTGACACTCTCTTTAAAATGGTGGATGGGACAGTGGCTGGATTGGAAATTGCTGCAGCTGCATGACAGTTAGGGAATGCTCTTAACATATCCGAAGCAGTTCTTTGTAGGATTATTTTCAGAGGAGATGCTGTCATTGTAGTGGAGTTTCTTGGATGTGCGCATGTCTTGATGACATCCTGTGAGAGGAAGTTTCCCATGTGGAAATGTTGCAGGAGCTAGCATACATGTTCAACCCCGTCTTGAGGAGAGGAAAAGCACAAAGGAGAAGGAAATGCAATGCACGACTTCGCTGCCTGAGAAGGTAACCAGACGTATTATCTAACAAAGGACCCATTACATGCTGCAAAGTACTACATCAGATGTAAAAAAGGATGTGAGACTATGTGTACTGAGAAAATAAGTCTACAAGGCAACCTTTCTAGTTAGAGTCATGTGGCACACACTGCCATTTTTCCTCTCACACCATAAGAAATCACATAAGCCAGGAGATAAGTGGCTAACCATGGCAGCTGCAAAACTACTGTAAAGCCTGTGACCACCCACTGTTCTTTACTTACTAGCTACATGAAATTAACGCATGGCCAGTGCACCTGTCCAAATACCAAAAGGCCTTTTTCACTTCCCAAACCATGGCCATAACCCATAAACTATTTCTAAGAGCATGATGTATTACATGACATTCTTCTTAATGGAGGTATGTGTGTGAACTGATCTGCTTTCATTTTAATGCACCTCAGTTCCGTCTTATACTAACTGGAGTTAATTTGACAAAGCCCTCCATCTTGTTTCGACGTCACCAAGATCATGTGTCCTCTGTTGTTGTTTATTCTGTAACCAGGGGCAGCTCTTCTGCTATGGCAGAGGAGCGTTGCTCTCCCCTCCCCCAACCCACCAGCACCAGCAGCAGATGCAGACTGTTGGACCTGGCTTTTTGACAGGGACATCCCCAAACTTTTTGCTTCCTTCCTCCTATTTTTTCTGACCTGTTGTTGTTGGCTTTTGACCTCTGGGCACTTTACCACTGCTAACCAGTGCTAAAGTGCATATGCTCTCTGGGTAAATTGTACTACTGATTGGTTTATCCATGATTGACTATTTAATTTACTTGTAAGCCCCTGGTAGAGTGCACTACATGTGCCTAGGGCAGGTAGATTAAATGCTACTAGTGGGCCTGCAGCACTGGTTGTGCCACCCACCTCAGTAGCCCCTTAAACCCTGTCTCAGGCCTTCCATTGCAAGGCCTGTGTGTGCAATTTCACTGCCACTTCGACTTGGCATTTAAAAGTACTTGCCAAGCCTAGAACTCCCCTTTTACTACATGTAAGTCATCCCTAATGTGTGCCCTAGGTAACCCATAGAGCAGGGTGCTGTGTAGGTAAAAGGCAGGACATGTACCTGGGTAGTTATATGTCCTAGTAGTGTAAAACTCCTAAATTCGTTTTTACACTACTGTGAGGCCTACTCCATTCATAGGCTAACATTGGGGCTGCCCTCATACACTGTTGAAGTGGCAGCTGCTGATCTGAAAGGAGCAGGAAGGTCATATTTAGTATGGCCAGAATGGTAATACAAAATCCTGCTGACTGGTGAAGTCGGATTTAATATTACTATTCTAGAAATGCCACTTTTAGAAAGTGAGCATTTCTTTGCACTAAAATCCTGTTGTGCCCTTCAATCCACGTCTGGCTAGGTTTAGTTGACAGCTCCTTGTGCATTCACTCAGACACACCCCAAACACAGGGTACTCAGCCTCACTTGCATACATCTGCATTTTGAATGGGTCTTCCTGGGCTGGGAGGGTGGAGGGCCTGCCCTCACACAAAGGACTGCCACACCCCCTACTGGGACTCTGGCAGACAGGATTGAACTGAAAGGGGGCTTGGTGCATTTCTTAGAGACTCTTTGAAGTCACCCCCACTTCAAAGGCACAACTTAGTATAAAACAGGGCCTCTGCCCTACCTCATCAGACACTTGCTGGAGAAGAAACCTGAACCAGAAACTACATCCTGCCAAGAAGAACTGCCTGACTGCTCAAAGGACTCACCTGTCTGCTTTTCTACAAAGGACTGCTGCCTTGCTGTTGGCCTGCTGCCTTGCTGAACTCTTGTCTGGCTGTAAAAGTGCTCTCCAAGGGCTTGGATAGAGCTTGCCTCCTGTTCCCTGAAGTCTCAGAACCAAAAAGACTTCTCTCTTCCTCTTGGACGCTCCGTGCACCGAACTTTTCGACGCACAGCTTGTTCCGCGGCAAGAAAAACGCCGCACACCGACGCTGATCAATGCGACGTCTTCGGGACGACCGAAACTTTGACGCACGGCCTCGCAAGGACAACGCCGCTCGACTTCCCGGGAGAAATCGACGCGACGCCTGCCGTGAGATCAAAACTTTGACGCACGGCCTCGCAAGGACAACGCCGCCCGACTCCGCAGGAAAAATCGACGCGACGCCTGCCGTGAGATCGAAACTTTGACGCACGGCCTCGCAAGGACAACGCCGCCTGACTTTCCAGGAGAAATCGACGCGACGCCTGCCGTGAGATCAAAACTTTGACGCACGGCCTCGCAAGGACAACGCCGCCCGACTCCGCAGGAGAAATCGACGCAACGCCTGCCGTGAGATCGAAACTTTGACGCACGGCCTCGCAAGGACAACGCCGCCCGACTTTCCAGGAGAAATCGACGCGACGCCTGCCGTGAGATCGAAACTTCGACGCACAGCCCCGCAGAACGACGCGCAGCCGGAAAACAAGCAGGAAAATCCACGCACAGACCCGGGACATCTGGTAATCCCCGCGACCCACAGAAAGAGCCTGTCCGTGCTCCGGAAAACGACGCTCGACTTCCCCGCGTGGAAAATAACGACGCAAGTCCGTGTGTGCTGGGGAGAAATCGACGCACACACCCTTTTCCACGCATCTCTTCCTTTGTGGCCCTCTGAGGAGATTTTCCACCAGAAACCAGGTACTTTGTGTTTGAAAGAGACTCTGTTTACTTTCTAAAGACTTAAGACACTTTATATCACTTTTCAGTGATATCTTTACAAATTCATATTGCAACTTGGATCGTTTTGACCCGAAGATACCCAGATAAATATTATATATTTTTCTAAACACTGTGTGGTGTATTTTTGTGGTGTTATGCTATGGTGTTGTATGATTTATTGCACAAATGCTTTACACATTGCCTTCTAAGTTAAGCCTGACTGCTCGTGCCAAGCTACCGGAGGGTGAGCACAGGCTGATTTTGGATTGTGTGTGACTTACCCTGACTAGAGTGAGGGCTTTTGCTTGGACAGAGGGTAACCTGACTGCCAACCAAAAACCCCATTTCTAACATTGGTGATCAGCGGTGAGGATAGGACTTGTGTTTGTGCAGTGACATACAGTAGCTAAGTATTTCACTACCTACCCACAGTTGAAGGTCCACTTGATTTTTCATCTTTTTTGGCTTTTGGTTCTCTGATGTCCTCCTGGATATACTATTGATATTTAGGACTTTGGATTTTGGTTTTTGCTGATAAGATCTTATCAGAATGGGATTGCTTACCTACTCATTCTTTGTTCGTACTGACCACCTCACTAAGGCTGACCTAAGGGAGCTTTGCAGAAAATGGGGCCTTCCTGTAGCAAGGAGATCTACTAAAGCGGAGATGCTCCATCACTACATAGTCTGGGGGGAGGAAAGATGGGCAGAGAGAGAGGCAGCAAGAAACCAAATGACTAAGTACCCCTCAGATGAGGAGGAGGACTACGCACAGGAGGAGGAAGACTTCTCACATGAGGAGGAAGACTACTCAGAGCTGGACAGTGACCCAGAAATAGATGAATGGCTCCGAGGTCAAAGGCGACAGGAGCAACAATTAGAGGAGTATCTTGCAGAGGTTGAGGCAAAAAGACTCTTAGCCCTGGAAGAAGAAAAGATTGCAGCTCAAGAGCTGAGCTGTAAAGAGCTGAAACTGGAGGCCGGAAGGGCTGAGTCCAGTTCAGATGGTGGCAGCAAAAATCTTGCATCTAGTACTGCTGAAGGAGGGCACATACCCAGAGATGTGGTGCCCAACTTGAAGAAGGGAGTTGACACACCCCAGGCGGTTCAAGGGTATGAGGTAGTTCCCGCTATGCACAGGGTCCCTGAGAAGGATTGGGGGACTGGCACAGGGAGTCATATTCCTACTGGGGGGAGGGACACTTTACTGACTCTAGCAGAGTGTGACAGAGAAAAGGGTTCCCCCCTGGTGGACGTCCTGGATATAGAGTGTAGAGACATCCCAGAAGAGTATGGGTTGAGTGTCAGGGACAGACAGATACTGTCTCACCAGTCTCAGGAGGGTGAAGTAGAGTGCTTTTCCAAGGTTGAGTTACTGGGTGGTTGGGTGAAGGGTACTGTGGTTAATACATGTGAAGGGCAGAGTGATGTAATTGCTGGAGAGCATATGTCTGGTCCTTATTTTCCAGAGCTACGCCAACACCAGGTGGAGTGTGAGTTCTCTGACCCCAGGGAACTTACAATGGAGGCAGAGTTCTGGGTGAGTACCAGAGAGTCTGAAGAGGCATTTGGGGGTGCTCCTGAAGGGAGTGGTCTAGGTGGTTCCCAACCGAGTGTGGTGGGAAAGGATTGTAGTGTCCCAGGTAGGTCCCAGGTCCTAGAGGGTTCCATGAGGGAACACCAGGAGGAAAGCCTAGCCTGTACCGTAGGGCCACCTTTTGAGGGAAGCCCCACAGTGTCAGAAGAACTTGGGGGGGTGACTGTAGCCAGCATCCCAACAGTTCTGGTGTCTGGCAGTACCCCTCCTAGTGAGGGGGTGCAGAAGTCCAGACATAGGGTTGAGAGGGGGTTGCAGACCCCAGTGGAGGACCTTGAGAGTCAGGGGACAGCTCTGAGAGCAGAGCCCCCCAGGAATGACCCAGGTGAAACCGTTTCTGGTTTGGGGGAAACCCAGACTCTGCCGGATGGGCAGAGGTCGGGAGACCTGCGCCAACCAGACTCTTGTGTGGTCCTTGGGGACGGTGTGTCCCTTGTGGGGGGTGAGAGTGCCCCCCAGGAAGTCCTGGCATGCCAGGCAAAGATTCAACCTCAGGGTGGTGACTCTGGGTTGGATACCCAGGTTCAGAGGTTAAACTCCGACCTGGTGGGGGGTAGATGTGCCACTCAAGAAGTCCTGCTGTGCCAGGCAATTGTCCAACCTCAGGGTGTTGACTCTGGGTTGGATGACCAGGTTCAGAGGTTAAACTCTGACCTGGTGGGGGGTAGGTGTGCCCCCCAGAAAGTCCTGGCGTGCCAGGCAATTGCCCAACCTCAGGGTGGTGACCCTGGGTTGGGGAACCAAGCTCAGAGGTTAAACTCTGACCTGGTGGGAGGTAGATGTGCCTCCCAAGACGTCCTGCTGTGCCAGGCAATTGTCCAACCTCAGGGTGTTGACTCTGGGTTGGATGACCAGGTTCAGAGGTTAAACTCTGACCTGGTGGGGGGTAGGTGTGCCCCCCAGAAAGTCCTGGCGTGCCAGGCAATTGCCCAACCTCAGGGTGGTGACCCTGGGTTGGGGAACCAGGCTCAGAGGTTAAACTCTGACCTGGTGGGAGGTAGGTGTGCCTCCCAGAAAGTCCTGGTGCGCCAGGCAATTGTTCAACTTCAGGGTGGTGACTCTGAGTTGAATGGCCCAGTTCAGAGGTTAAACTCTGACCTGGTGGAGGGTCAGTGTGCCCTCCAGGAAGTCCTGGCGTGCCAGGCAATTGTTCAACTTCAGGGTGGTGACTCTGAGTTGAATGGTCAGGTGCAGAGGTTAAACCCTGACCTGGTGGGGGGTAGGTGTGCCTCCCAGGAAGTCCTGGTTTGCCAGGCAGTGATCCAGTCTGGGGGTACAGACCCTGGGCTGGAAGACCAGGTTCAGGGTGTCCCCCCGGACCTGGAGGGAGGGGCTACTGATAACAGTGCCCCTACCATGTTGTCTTCTGAGGAGGCCACTCCTAGTTGGAGGGTGCTGGACCCCAGAAGGGAGGGCAGGGGGAGGGAAGCCTCACCCCGGGCCCTAGTCCAACCTGAAGGTACAGGCCCCAGGTTGGAGGGCCAGTTGCAGGTTAACAGCCCTGCACTGGTGGAGGAATGGTACAGGGCGACCATGACCATGTTGGACTCTGGGGGTACCGCTCCAGGAGGGAGGGTACAGAGCCCCAGAGGGGAGGACCAGGTTCAGGCTGTCATCCCTGACCTGGTAGAAGGGAGAGTGGTTAAAGGGTGCCCAGCACCTGGGGCTACCGCCCCCCACTCTCCACAGCCACAGTGGTTGGAAAGCTTTGAGAGGCCTGGGGCCTGGCTCTCATCCCTGGCAGCTGTCAGTAATCACTGTGGCTTGCTGTCCGGGTGGACAGAGTTATCCCTGGGGAGGGGACAAGTGTCACACCCCGGGGGTAGAGTGGGCAACACCACTGTGTTGGTCATGGTGGTACTATCCTGCTCCTGGGATACATCTGTGAGCAAAGTAAGGTTAGGTGCTGCACAGATGGGATCCGCAGGTAAGGAGAAAGGTTCCCCATGGGTTGGCTTAGTGGGCCCTGAGAGTATGGACAGAGTGATCCAATTGGAGTCAGGAAGGCGAAGAACTGGAGCATGCCCCTGCTGTTGTGGGCCTGGGTCCTTGTTCTGTACATGGGAAGTACATCAGGATAGTGATTGTTCTCCCCTGGCTTTAGGCTGGTAGGGGGTCATGTTGGACCTGGCTTTTTGACAGGGACATCCCCAAACTTTTTGCTTCCTTCCTCCTATTTTTTCTGACCTGTTGTTGTTGGCTTTTGACCTCTGGGCACTTTACCACTGCTAACCAGTGCTAAAGTGCATATGCTCTCTGGGTAAATTGTACTACTGATTGGTTTATCCATGATTGACTATTTAATTTACTTGTAAGTCCCTGGTAGAGTGCACTACATGTGCCTAGGGCAGGTAGATTAAATGCTACTAGTGGCCCTGCAGCACTGGTTGTGCCACCCACCTCAGTAGCCCCTTAAACCCTGTCTCAGACCTGCCATTGCAAGGCCTGTGTGTGCAGTTTCACTGCCACTTCGACTTGGCATTTAAAAGTACTTGCCAAGCCTAGAACTCCCCTTTTACTACATGTAAGTCATCCCTAATGTGTGCCCTAGGTAATCCCTAGAGCAGGGTGCTGTGTAGGTAAAAGGCAGGACATGTACCTGGGTAGTTATATGTCCTAGTAGTGTAAAACTCCTAAATTCGTTTTTACACTACTGTGAGGCCTGCTCCCTTCATAGGCTAACATTGGGGCTGCCCTCATACACTGTTGAAGTGGCAGCTGCTGATCTGAAAGGAGCAGGAAGGTCATATTTAGTATGGCCAGAATGGTAATACAAAATCCTGCTGACTGGTGAAGTCGGATTTAATATTACTATTCTAGAAATGCCACTTTTTGAAAGTGAGCATTTCTTTGCACTAAAATCCTGTTGTGCCCTTCAATCCACGTCTGGCTAGGTTTAGTTGACAGCTCCTTGTGCATTCACTCAGACACACCCCAAACACAGGATACTCAGCCTCACTTGCATACATCTGCATTTTGAATGGGTCTTCCTGGGCTGGGAGGGTGGAGGGCCTGCCCTCACACAAAGGACTGCCACACCCCCTACTGGGACTCTGGCAGACAGGATTGAACTGAAAGGGGGCTTGGTGCATTTCTTAGAGACTCTTTGAAGTCACCCCCACTTCAAAGGCACAACTTAGTATAAAACAGGGCCTCTGCCCTACCTCATCAGACACTTGCTGGAGAAGAAACCTGAACCAGAAACTACATCCTGCCAAGAAGAACTGCCTGGCTGCTCAAAGGACTCACCTGTCTGCTTTTCTACAAAGGACTGCTGCCTTGCTGTTGGCCTGCTGCCTTGCTGAACTCTTGTCTGGCTGTAAAAGTGCTCTCCAAGGGCTTGGATAGAGCTTGCCTCCTGTTCCCTGAAGTCTCAGGACCAAAAAGACTTCTCTCTTCCTCTTGGACGCTCCGTGCGCCGAACTTTTCGACGCACAGCTTGTTCCGCGGCAAGAAAAACGCCGCACACCGACGCTGATCAACGCGACGTCTTCGGGACGACCGAAACTTTGACGCGCGGCCTCGCAAGGACAACGCCGCCCGACTTCCCGGGAGAAATCGACGCGACGCCTGCTGTGAGATCAAAACTTTGACGCACGGCCTCGCAAGGACAACGCCGCCCGACTCCGCAGGAGAAATCGACGCGACGCCTGCCGTGAGATCGAAACTTTGACGCACGGCCTCGCAAGGACAACGCCGCCCGACTTTCCAGGAGAAATCGACGCGACGCCTGCCGTGAGATCAAAACTTTGACGCACGGCCTCGCAAGGACAACGCCGCCCGACTCCGCCGGAGAAATCGACGCAACGCCTGCCGTGAGATCGAAACTTCGACGCACAGCCCCGCAGAACGACACGCAGCCGGAAAACAAGCAGGAAAATCCACGCACAGACCCGGGACATCTGGTAATCCCCGCGACCCACAGAAAGAGACTGTCCGCGCGCCGGAAAACGACGCTCGACTTCCCCGCGTGGAAAATAACGACGCAAGTCCGTGTGTGCTGGGGAGAAATCGACGCACACACCCTTTTTCCACGCATCTCTTCCTTTGTGGCCCTCTGAGGAGATTTTCCACCAGAAACCAGGTACTTTGTGTTTGAAAGAGACTCTGTTTACTTTCTAAAGACTTAAGACACTTTATATCACTTTTCAGTGATATCTTTACAAATTCATATTGCAACTTGGATCGTTTTGACCTGAAGATACCCAGATAAATATTATATATTTTTCTAAACACTGTGTGGTGTATTTTTGTGGTGTTATGCTATGGTGTTGTATGATTTATTGCACAAATGCTTTACACATTGCCTTCTAAGTTAAGCCTGACTGCTCGTGCCAAGCTACCGGAGGGTGAGCACAGGCTGATTTTGGATTGTGTGTGACTTATCCTGACTAGAGTGAGGGCTTTTGCTTGGAAAGAGGGTAACCTGACTGCCAACCAAAAACCCCATTTCTAACACAGACCTTAAAAAATAAAATGATAATAAACCACGTTTGTTATTGTTTTATTTTTAAAGTGGTGGGCATGGGGGTGGCGAGCACTGAGGGGAGTGCACAAGCCATGGGGTGGAGAGCACTGAGGGGAGTGCACAACGCAGTCCCCTCAGTGCGCATGGATGTTTGGCCGGAGAGCACAGGGCTCTCTCCAACCCGGTACTGTGTTTCTCGGTTGGGAGCCAGGGTGCTCCAGCCAATCATAATGCTGCTCTGAGCAGTGTCATGATTGGCCTAAGGGTAGGCTGGGAGCCTATGCCTGTAGTGTGGTGGAGAGCGACGGTGCGATTAAGGTAAGTTTTTTCAAAATCTTTTTCATTTTTTGTTGTTTTATTTCCCCCGCCACTTTGTCCAGTCACCAGCCTCGATTGTAATATATACAGAATTGCAAGACTCACACTAATATACTGAAGCCTGTTCTCAGAAACCTCTTTGCTATATCCCAAGGACTCGTCAACTGTCCCGGCCTATGTGGATACAATGTATCCCTTCGACTACCAAACTAACTGTGAGAATGTCTGCACGTTCATTGTAATGCTCCCATGAGAGAATCCTCAAATATATGCTGTAGTCATTTGTTTCTTGTTGCTTGCTTTCTATTGGTGCATATCCTGAGAAACCAGTACTCATGTAGAATGTATGACTGTCATTGAATAAAGTCATAAAAAAGTATGTTGATTTCCAAAGGATTGCACACCCTTTTCCCCACCCTTAGCAGGCGAATATATGCCTGATATTATTTAGAACTGTACTTAGTTCTATGTAATCATGCCTATATGCTTGTTGCTTAATTGCCTCAATGATGAATTTGTAACTTGGGTACAATTACTGATGTAAAGCTTTGAACCTAATACCCTTGTCTGTCATTCTTATTAAAATGTTCGTCACCTGCTACTTAGCCTATCAGAGTGGCAGCTCCAGTCGGAGTGGGGGAACTAAAGTCCATATTGGAACTACAAAGCTCCTGGTCCTAGTTATTGGTGTGCCCCATGAATAACGTTTAAGGTAGAGAAAGTGCACCCACAGATCTAGTAGCTGAGGTGATGGTTTTGATTGGAGCTGACCCAAATTAATTGGCTACTTCACCGTCATGGTCCATATGGTTTGCCACGAGATCTAAATTGACCCACTCCCAACCCGATCCTTGTTCCAAAGAGACCAGGTGACTGAAGATGAGCAACGAAATGAGTATCAATAGGGACTGCATGCAAAGAGCAAAAATGAATTAATTGTGGAATGGTGCATGTTGGGATTTGCAGTAGGTGCATAGCGGTGCAATGCAGTGGATGGAATTCAAGAGAAACTATTATGTTGCTTTGATTGTTCTATTTGTTGGAGCAAAAGTCATTCCATTTCTGGGGATATTCTTGCCCTTTTAAAAGAGGTACCTTAGGTCAAAATACAGAATTTTTTAACTTGCTTGGTAGGTGAGGTGTGCTGTGATGAGCTATAAGTTACACCACATTGGAGACTTAGGGCCTGATTTAGAACTAGGCGGACGGGTTACTTTGTCACATCAGTGACAGATATTCCGTCCGCCTAAATCTAAATCCCATTATAGTCTATGAAATCCATATTTCGGTGGACAGGATATCCGTCTCCATTGTGGTGGAGTGACCCGTCCACGGAGTTTTAAACCAGGCCCTTAATCTTGTTATGCATGGGTATACTAACAGAGCTTGGTGGAGGTTCACTTTCTGGGTCACAGGGGGTGGACATACCGAGGATTGTGATTTTTGCAGATCGAAGGCTCACTAGTGTATGAAAGTAGGTAGCATTCTTGCTGTTGTAGAAACTTTTGCATAGTTGAAGCAGGCAAATGACAGAAAAGCTGCAAAAAGAAGTTGCAGAATTGTTCTGGCAGCTTCGGAATGTTGCGTCGCTAGATTGTCATGCAGTGATTTGCTAGTGGACGCTGTAGCTGCACAGTGATAGGGTGACCGTTGAAAGAGGAATTCTGGGATTGGTGAATGAAATGTGAGAGTGTTAGTGCAGTAAGGGCGAGAGACTGAACCAGGGAACGAGTGACATATTGTTGGAATGGGGAATCCCTTTCCTCCCAGCTTTCCAGCCAGGGAAATGGTAGCGAAGAAAGGGTTACACACATGCATGTGGCTTAACCTAATGGCAAGCATTTGCATCCAAAGATGGGCAACTCTGATTACCATTCAGTGGCACCTTCCACATTCCTCGATTAGCGAATTTGAGGAAACAAATGCATGACCTAAAACCAGAACCTAGCCCACGCAATTTGAAGGCTTAAACCAGTGGGGGCAGATGGCGAGCGAGAAAAAAAGAAAGAAATTTGAACCAAACATCTGCAGTAGGGATCATTCTTGGAAAAGCACACAGTACGAGGAAATGCAGAGGAACTGTACAGAGAAAGTTATATAGACTACTGGGGCCTATTCTCTGCTAGAAAGCGAAGAGCAGGAAAGGGAAAAATCAAAGAAGGCAATGGACACAGAGAGCGAGGAGGAAGTCTCTTTCATAGATGAGTTCCTAAGAATAACAACACCCCATATAATGCGGTGACAAACAGAGTGCTATTGCCCCAGTGTTGAAAGAAACAGCTGCATAACCCTCATCAGAGGCCCGTGCACCTTCAAGCCATACAGAGACCCCCAATTTGCCTGTTTCCGCTACACCTGTGTCCGTTGAAATAAGCACCTTGCCTTCAACTAGTACTTTATTCACTCCCCTGGCTGAGGCATCTGGTAGTACCATCCAAAATCAAACGGTCCTAAGTGTATCTCAGGACTTAGCACTAAGGCCTGGAAGGATGGCGTTAGTTCCTTTATAAGGGAGGGGGGGATTTAGTCAGTGGAGGGATGGGGAGCCAAATTACTTGCACAGACCTTTCTGGTAATTCGCCAGGTGCAGGGCAGACCTCACAGCAAATAAGGTGTGCACAGCTGAAGACAGAGATGGAAGAAATGGTGAAGGGAAATGTGGAAATGGATTTTCTAGGCTATTAAAGGGAAAATGAGCTGATTCATTCGAGCAAGGAAGCTGCAAGAGTGTGGAGGGAGGTGCATGGATGGATGGTGAAGGTGGCAGGCGAATGTGGAGTTTACATAGCACAAGAAAAGAAGTTGCTGAAGAATGCTAGAATGGCAATGACTGAGAAGGAGCTACGATTGTTAAAATTGAAAGGGTTGAGAACCCATGTGAGGGAACTGATCAAAAACATCAGGGAATTAAGTGGTATTGAGAAGTTGAAGGAGCTTTGGTTGAAGAAAGGGAATGTTAATGTAAAGCAAGAGGGA